>NC_066625.1:53140634-53440634 GCF_025201925.1 Gopherus flavomarginatus
CCACTCCTGTGGCTCCCAGAAGCAGCCGCATGCCAGCCCCTGGCTCCTACATGTAGGGGTAGCCAAGGGCCTCCACGCTGCACACTACCCGCACCCCAAGTGCCACCCCTGCAGCTCCCATTAGCTGAGAACCACAGCCAATGGGAGCTGCAGCAGTGGTGCCTGCGGATGGGACAGTGCACAGAGCCACCTGGCTATGTTTTCACATAGGATCCAGAGAAGGGACATTCCGCTGCTTCTGGGAGCCACTTGAGGTAAGTGTGACCTGAGCCTGCACCCAAGCCTCTCCCCACACCCCAGCCCCCTGCCCTGATCCCCCTCCTGCCCTCCAAATGCCTTGATCCTAGCTGAGAACACCCTCCTGCACCCCAAATCTCTCATCTCCAGCCCATACCCGCAGCCAGAACCCTCACACCCCAAACCCCTGCCCTGATCCTCCTCCCACCCTCCAAACCCCTCAATCTCAGCCCAGAGCATGCTTCTGTACCCCAAACGCTTCATCCCCAGCCCCACCCCAGAGCCCACACCCCCAACCATAGCCTCACCCCTTCCCACAACCCAACCCTCCCCAGCCCTGATCCCACTCCCATCCTCCAAACCCCTTGATCCCAGCCCAGAGCACCTTCCTTCACCCCTTATCCCCAGCCCCACCCAGAGCCCTCCCCCCTTTCCACGGTGAGCATTCACGGCCCACCATACAATTCCTATTTGCAAATGTGGCCCTGGGGCCAAAAAGTTTGCCCACCCCTGCACTAGCCCCTACACTGCCCGAGAGCCAGGAGCCGAACCCAGCCAGGTTGTGAAACCGTCAGGCCTGCTCCTCAGGGGCGAGCACTGCCCTGCAGCTGCCTGTTGCAGAGCCCCCGCTGGCTGCTGACCCCTGCGCGGGAAGGAGTCCCGGTCGCTCTGGGGCTGCTGCAGGCACCGTGCGGAGACGGGCAGCCGGGCCCAGCTTCGCTTTACAGGGGCGGGCTCCGCTGCCTTGGCTCAGCGAGCGCCGGGCCCAGCAGCAGGCAGCGCAGCCCGAGGCTGGCAGCACGCAGGGCAGAGCTGGCTGGACGCGAGCGGGGACCTGCCCCAAGCCCGGCCGGGGGCTGCGGAGGGAACGGGGGTGTCTGCCCCGCGGGCGGCCCCCCTCGGCCTTGGGCGCTGCTCTGGGCGGGGCTGCTGGGCCCCGGCGGCGCTGACGGACAGGCCGGGCCCGCAGGCCGGCCGGGGCGCGCGGGGGGCGGAGCCTGCCCCTCATTCCAGACCCTCGCCCCGCCCCGGGGCTCCGATCCCCGGCGCGCGACCGACCGGCTCCCAGGTCCCCGCGCGAGGGAGGCGGTGCCAGGCGGGACGGCGAAGGCCGCGGCCGAGCAAACAGGCCCCACCTGGGCTCGCCCCCAGCGCAGGGGCGGGAAGAGCGGCCGGCCCCACCGCCCAGCCTAGCCCCGCCCTTACCATTCAGAGATGGCTGCCCGCGCGCGCCTGACTAGAGCGAACACGCGCCAACTGTTCGCGCCTAACGACACTTCCGGCTCACCCCTCCTCCCTCTCCGCAATCCCTTGGCTTGGCGCTGTGTGGAGCTCTGCGCCACGTAGAGCGCGCCCCCTTCCCATTGGGGGCCGCATGCGCCGTAGCTGTTCTGAAGACGGATCTTAGATAGGGCAGGCACTCGCGTGGTGACGTCATCAGCACCGCTCTGAAGAAGGCGGGCGCCAAGCGCTTACCACACATCCCCAGTAGCTCGCCGTGATCGTATAGTGGTTAGTACTCTGCGTTGTGGCCGCAGCAACCTCGGTTCGAATCCGAGTCACGGCATCGTTTCAACAGCGATAGCACGGCATGGGGGCTCTGTGACATTTTTGCTGGAGGAGCGCAGGCAGCACCCGCTTCTTATGGGTCACAGGCAGCCTGGCACAAGGTCGAGGGGCACCCTGGCACTGGGGAAGGAGCAACCCAGGCACGGCTAGCTGGTTGGGAGGCGCCTGGTCACAGCCAGCACATTATGGGGGGCAGGGCGCTAAGGCACAGCCAGGCTGTTACCAGGGCAGGGGGAACCCAGGCACAGCCAGCCTTTTTCCTCAGGGTTCAGCTTTTATAGATGTGGTGGCTGCAGAGAGTGAGAACCAAAGACTAATTAGGAGGAGCTGGTCACTCTTTTAGGTGACTGGCTGGTACCCAGCCATCTCCTTAAAGGCGTTGGACCCACATTGCTTATCAAAAGAAATGTAACATAACTTTTATTAAAACACTTAAAAACAAAACCAAGAAAACATTTTGTGACCCCCAGACACCCCTGGGTGCCAGCTGGCAGAGAGCACTGTGAGTGCACAGGGATTAACCGTGATCCCCTGGATCAGATATCTGCATAACAGTTCACAGAAGGGGGGCATGTGAGGTCACTACCGAGAGCCAGGCACCCACAGGTCATCATACTGCGAAGTGTCTGTGCCAATAATATTTCAGGAGTTATGCATATCCTCTTATTCTATTTAATGTTAATCATATTTCAGTGGGTTCGGCTCTGTCGGCTACAGTCTCAAGTTCAACAAGATTTAGAGTTCATAGGAACACACGAGAGCATAGGCAAATAACACAATTACAAGAGCATCTATCTTTTAGCAATGTTATTAAAGTTACCAACAAAGCTATAAATGTCATAGCATATACAATTCCTATAGATACATATAATGAACTGGTTATACCTACTCACATCCTCCTAGATAGTGTTAGAGTCTGTTGGCCCTCCCATGAATTGATCATCAATGTGGGAGCGGTTCCTGCTGGAGTTTCCCATAGGAAGTTCTATTTTCCTGCTCTGGGCACCCCTTTTTATATTCAAGTATAAGAGGGGTAGCTGTGTTAGTCTATACCCACAAAAACAATAAGGAGTCTGGTGGCACCTTAAAGACTAACAGATTTATCTGGGCATAAGCTTTCATGGGTAAATAAACACTTCTTCAGATGCATGGACTGAAAATTACAGATATAAGCAAAAATATACTTTACCCCTGAAAGCTTATGCCCAAATAAATCTGTTAGTCTTTAAGGTGCCACCGGACTCCTTTTTATACTGTGAGTCTGTCTATACTGTGAGGCTGGCTGTGCTTGGGTTCCCCCTTCACCGGTAATCTGTACATGAAAGTGTCAACCCTCTCTTTCCTATTGGTTTGTGTCCCCTGGAAACACAAGGGATCCCAAATTCTATAGGCTGGGTAGGTTTTGTCAACATTGACATACCACCTTTGTCTGTGGTTAAGGCATGTGTTAGAGACAATATTTGTTCTTACAGCATTTTATGATTTAACTTTAATCTTCCCAGCTATACTTTCGCCATATTACCGATTGGTATCTCTTTCCCATTATCTTTTGAGTTATCTCTCGGTCACTGACTTGCACCATCATTTCTTGTCTCCAAGGCCTAAAATAGCTTAGCTAGAGTCTTGCAGGCCTTGACCTACAGGTTTTTGCGTTTCAGCTTGTCTTATTCATGTCTACTACATAGTTCCTCTGAATATTGATCAATCTTATATTTTTATAATCCTGCAAATCAACTCTAACATACAGAGAATATATGTAATATAACACACTGATTAATCATAACATCACATGATAAATGGATACTAAACTAAAATCACTGGCTACATATGCGTCTATACAGGAAATGGTGTTCTTAAGGTCTGGAAGTTAAGGCAGGTCACCAGCAGGTGATGTACCTCAGATGTGTCCTTGTCAGGAGGTAACAGACCCTTATCTCTCTGGCTGGCCATGTGTGGATTGTCTGCCTCTCAATGGAAACCTATTTGCATACTGTGTCAGATACCAGTCAAAAGATGGAGAAACCTACAAGAAAATCTACAGGAAAAAATCATCAGGGGGAAATGTCCTGTTTATGAATAAAGACAAAGGATGGAACGCATGGGATCCTGCACTAAGGAGAGAAGCTAACAGCATGTTTGTCTTATGAAAGGAAGGTCCCAGCCAGCCTGGTGGTCAAATGCTGCATGGACTTTGGGTGAGCATTGCATAGCTTGTTAATTAAGTCAAAGTTCTTCTGGAATGCATGTTATGATTCTACTTTATATGTAATCATTTCTTTCCAATACTTTTACTTGCTATTACTTAAATCTTTGTTAAAATAAACTTTTCCTTACTTTCACTATAAACCTATCCAAGTGCTATGTGAAGCAGGGCGGTGAGCTGAAGTGGAACTGGTAAGCTGGATCAGTGACTCTGTGAATACTGTTGCAGAGTAGCAGCCATGTTAGTCTGTATCCGCAAAAAGAACAAGAGTACTTGTGGCACCTTAGAGACTAACAAATTTATTTCAGCATGAGCTTTCGTGAGCTACAGCTCACTTCTTCGGATGCACAGAATGGAACACACAGACAGGAGATATTTATACATACAGAGAACATGAAAAGATGGAAGTATGCATACCAGCAGGAAGAGTCTAATCAATTGAGATGAGCTATCGTCAGCAGGGGAAAAAAACTTTTGAAGTCTTCAAAAGTTTTTTTCCCCTGCTGACGATAGCTCATTTCAATTGATTAGACTCTTCCTGCTGGTATGCATACTTCCATCTTTTCATGTTCTCTGTATCTCCTGTCTGTGTGTTCCATTCTGTGCATCCGAAGAAGTGAGCTGTAGCTCACGAAAGCTCATGCTGAAATAAATTTGTTAGTCTCTAAGGTGCCACAAGTACTCTTGTTCTTTTTGTGAATACTGTGAGTGTTCAGTGGACCAAAAGATGGACACTCCAGGGAGATGCTTGAGGGCCTTGAGGATAGAGGGGTGCCTATCGCTAACTTCTAGAGAGAAAGAGTGAGGCCTAGAAGGGAGTGTTGCCCATGGCCAGAAGAGCTGGGGGGCTGACCACCTGGCAGGCACTGGCAAGCCTGCCTCATGCTAAAGCCAGGTGGTAGCGAGGTGCCACATAATGGGGTACTCTTGGAAGTGTTACACATATCACCAAAGCTCTGCTACTATTAATTCAAACTAAGAATATACATATCAAATCAAAGTCACACTATCATCATGTTAGTTAAATCATCAAATTAATATTACAAATAATTGATCCTTATCAATTCTAAGAAAGAATCTAAGGTGGCTATCCATTTGGCTATAAATCCCAACTAAAGAATCTTACCAAAGTCAGGCAGATCTTTAGTGTGGTGCTGGTCAAATAGTTTAATACTGAAACCAAATTATCTAATGTCTAAATCACAACTTCAGAGCCAGTTAGAGCTTCCTTTTTTAGATTTCAGTTCTAGGGTGGTGGTGTGAAGACGTGTCACACCGGCCCTGAGAGAGCTGAATTTGGCCAGCTAGGACCAGTCAGTCAATTAAGCTGCAAACAGAGGAGACAGGTTGTGCAGAGCAGTAGTTCCCAACCAGGAGTCTGGGCCTGCTGGGGGGCTGCAAGTAGGTTTTGGGGGTCCACCAAGCAGGGCTGGCATTAGTCTTGCTAGGGCCAGGGCAGAAAGACAAAGCTACAATGAATGAGGCTGAAGCCCAGGACCCCGAGCCCTGCCACCAGAGACTGAAGCAACTTAGCTTCGCGAGGCCCCCTCTGGCATGGGGGCCTTGGGCAACTGCCCAGCTTGCTACTTCCTAGCACCGGCCCTGGCTTTAATATGCAGAAGAACAGTTGTTGTGGCACAAATGGGCTGTGGAGTTTCTATAACATGTTGGAGGGCCTCAGAAAGAAAAAGGTTGAGATCCCCTGGCATAGAGGTTGCTAGTTAGGAGGCCTGTAGTTTCTCTCCCTGAGGTCAGGGAAAAGGAAGGGGGATAGGAACCCCTGAGAAAGGGTTTACCTAGTAAGCCTAAGAGAAGGGTCTGACTAGGAAGAATGGAGAATAAAAAATGGAGAAGCACCATAGGAAGTAGTCCACAGGGGCAAGAGCAGTAAGGTTGGTGTAGCTGCAGACCTTAGCTCAGGGATGGGTAAACTACGGCCCGTGGGCCATATCCGGTCCATCAGGGCCTTGGATCCAGCCCACGGGATTGCCACCCCCGGGCACTGCGGGCCCCATGCTGCTCCCAGAAGCAGCCTGCACCACATACCTGCAGCCCCTTGGGGAGCAGGGACAGAAGGCTCCCTCTGCGCGCTGTCCTCACCTGTGGGTACCTCCCCCAAAGCTCCCATTGCCCTGGCCCCGCTGTGTGCCCTGTCCATCCCAGACCTGCTCCAGGTAAGCGGCGCCAGGCCGGACCCACTCCCCAACTCCTCCTGCACCTTGCAACCCAAATCCCTGCCCTGAGCTCCCTCCTGTACTCTGCACCCCCTCCTGCATCCCAACATCCTTCCCTGAGCCCCCTCATTCATCCCGCACCCCTCCTCTGCCCCAACTCTTTACCCTGAACCCCTTCCTGCACGCCACACCCCCTCCCACACCCCACATTCCCTCTGCATCCCAACCCCCTGCCCCAGCCCTACATTCATGGCCCTGCATGCAATTTCCCCACCCAGATGTGGCCCTCAGACCCACCCCACCTTAGCTGCTTACTACAGATATAGGCACCAACTCCATGGGTGCCTGGGGCTGGAGCACCCACAGGGGAAAATTGGTGGGTGCTCTGCACCCAAAGGCAGCCAAGGTTCCCCCCCCTGCCAGCTCACCTCCTCCCATGAGCATGCCGAGTACCTACTTCTCCCTCTAGTTCCCAGCACCAGGGCCGGTGCAAAGATGTTTCGCACCCTAGGCGAAACTTCCACCTTGTGCCCCCCCCAGCAGCTCCCCTCCTCTGCCCTGAGGCACTCCCCCCAGTGGCAGCTCCCCACCCTCCGCCCTGAGGTACCCCCCCGCCCCAGCTCGCTGCTGCTCCGTCTCCACCCCAAGCACGCCATCGCTGCTTCACTTCTCCCGCCTCCCAGGCTTGCTGCACCTAAGCTGATTGGTGCCGCAAGCCTGGGAGGCGGGAGAAGTGAAGCAGCCACGGCATGCTCGGGGAGGAGGCGGGGCAGGGGTGAGCAGGGACAGGGAGTTACCCTGCGTGCTGCCCCCCTTACTTGCTGCAGGCGGCCCTCCCTGCGCCCCCCTGCCCCAGCTCCCTCTGCCTAAATGCAGGTGGCGACCGGGGCGGCCGTAGATCTGCCCACCGCGGTCGCTGCCGAAGAAAATGGCACCCCCCAAATCCTAGCACCCTAGGTGACCGCCTAGGTTGCCTAAATGGTTGCACCGGCTCTGCCCAGAGCTTCCCACCGCAAAACAGCCGTTTCGCAGTGGCAAGTGCTGGGAGGGAGGGGAAACGCAGCATGCTTGGGGAAGAGGTGGGGCCAGGGCGGATTTTTGGGAAAAGAGACCAGTAGGGGCTGGAAGGGGGCGGAGTTGGGGCAGGGACTTCGGGAAGGGGTTAGAATGAGGGTGGGGGTGTCGAGCACCCACATTGCTGGGAAAAGTTGGTACCTATAACTATAGGGCCCTGGACTGGAACCCAGAGTAGAGGACAGGCCTGGTTTCCCAACAGCCATTGCAGAGAGGTATTGCTTTGGGGCAGTGAATAGGAAGAGAGCCTGAGTCTCTATGGGAATGACATAGGGTGGAGGGCATGAGACTGCCTGATGCTACTTGACGAGAGAGACTTCGAAAGACTCCCCAGGAAGGGGAATCACAGCGTGACCTGGATGGAGGGCCGAGTCATGAAGCAGCCATACAGCGAAAGCAGGAGGAGAGCCAAGGGCGCCAATAAGGTAGGGTGCGGGGGCTGCTACCCCCACCCTGAATTTCATACAGGAGGTGTGCTCCCAGGTGAAGCTCTTAACTGCACATGTGAGTTCTGCAGAGAGGTGCTTCTCCCAGTTTCTGTCCCTGGGGCAGGGAGTCAGTGTTCTGTTTACAAAAAGAGGCAGAGTGATTAAGATAAGAAAAGGCTGGTAATTAAATTAAGAGTCTGGAAGTCCTTAGATGAATCTGTAAAACAGGAATCCCTCTGCAGGGGGGCAGGGTTGAAGAGAGAATGCAGAAGAAATACAGCTAAGCCCTCTGGGCCAAGGTTACATTCAGAAAAGAGGAAGCTGTGAGGGGCATAAGTGAAAAGAAGGGGCTAAAATCCAGGGAAGGACTAGCAGTGGTATAGAGAAGTGCCGTTCTACCTGGGGTACTTATGTGGCCCCATCACTATAGTATCTGAGCACCTCACTTCACAGCGCCTCGGTGAGATAGAGCAGTGCTGTTATCCCCATTGTACAGGTGGGGCACTGAGGCACAGAGAGACTAACAACCAGATTTTCAAAGGTATTTAGGCACCTAGTAGGATTTTCAAAAGTGCCTAGAAGGTTAGTTGCTTTGTAAACCCCACTAGATGCCTAGCTGCATCTTTGGGTGCCTAAAAACCTTTGAAACTCTGTCCCTAAGGCATTCCAGGGGGGTGGAGGACAGAGGGGGAAAGAGAGTAGAACCCAGGTCTCTCAAGGCTAGATCCCTATCCTCTGGACCAGAATTTCTCTCTGCTGCAAAGAAGAGGCCTCTGATGAATGGGAGCAAAACTAAGAAGGCCAGTTCTCTGAGACCCCAGCAATGGTCCCGGGTGATTGGGAAGGATGTCATGGTTGACAGTATAAAAAGCAGCACAGAGGTCAGGAAGGATGAAGAAAGAAAAAGAATGAGAGTCAGATGAGAGGAAAGCACTTAACCACCAATGGGTGGCAGATTCTGCCCCAGGCTGACTTGTACAGCATGTCTGCTGTGCAATTTTAGATTGTAAATGAAAACCATTTTGTTTTGTCATTTTTTGTTCAGAGTTTGAGAAAAGAAAAGAATGAGAAAGTGTCATATGAGTGTCAGATGTGATTATATATCAAATTCTTAGGGTTTCAGCTGTATTCAGGCCACTTCCAGAACAAAGAACAGAAATTGCATCCACAGAGTCCATAAAGTTAACAATTATTGTCATGATTTGTATTATTCACTGGGCACGATCTGTGTGCTCAGCACTGTTCAGAATATGCCAGAAAATGGAGTCTCTGAGCCAATGCATATAAGATGTGTAACTCTGGCTCAGATGGGTCAGATATTGAAGTATGGAGTGTATAGTTATTGATCACAGTTGTTATCACATGTTCACTGTGATGTTTATATCTATGAGTGGAGGCATTGATGGCAATAGACGTTTTATTTGATTAAGGACTAGAAGATTTGACCCTCCAACTTTCTTTCAAGAGGAAGAGCTGTCCAGACCACCTGTACCTGTTTATTTTCCTTTCCTGCCTGCAATGGCCCTGATATACCTCAGAAGTCTCAATTTTCCCCCCAACTTTAAAACGTGGAATTTTCTTGGTGTTTGATTTAAAATATTCTCATGTGAAAACTGCAACTCAATCACTGTAGTGTTGTGTTTAAGACCCTTCTCGAAATTAACTAGCCTTTAAACAGAAGTGAAAGCAGTGTTGCCAACTCTTTTGATTTTTGTCATGAGTCTCATAATTATTGTTTTTCTTAAAGCCCCAGCTCCTGGAGTCAAGTGATATGTGATGATTTCAGCCTTCATTCTTAAAGAAAAATGAAGTTTCTAGCTCTTGCGGCTGTGGAGAAAGCTTCAAAATGTGATCCCCATGCATCTTAAAGGCTCAAAAAGCAAAATGTAAATTAAAAAAACCACCACATCTATTATTTTTACATAATATCATTATTTTAAAGCCAATCTCATGATTTTTGGTGAGCCTGATTCTTGATTTTTGAACATTTGGGGTTGGCAATTCTATGAAAGTGTCAGTTTCATTGCTGTTTAAAGTCATTTTCTAGTCTATTATTTGTAATGAGGTAACACCCCTAGTGCTCCAGGTAGTGCAGTATAAACTCCCGGAACCTTACCCTAATAGAATGTTTCCATAAGTTAATGATCTATTCCAAGCTTGATGAACTGCAAAAAAGTGATAGAAAGTAATCTAGATTTTTCTACAATTGTTCCAATTGTTGTATTCAAGAGTTAGTAACAAATTAAGAATATACATTAAAATTTTAAACCTATTCAGTGCCCCTTAAGTGACTTGACACAAGATGTCAGAACATGTTAGCATTAGAGCTGAGTAGGTCTCATATTTATTTAATTTTCTTTCTTTGTGTAGGAATTAGAAATTATTATCTGACAGGAGCACTGTATCTAAGTTATTATCTGCAAAAAAACAAGAGTTTTCAGGTGCTCAAGTAGCCTCTGGAATCATGGTTAAATTTGCCCCTCGCCCCCAAAAAAATCTGAAATGGCACCCCTGAGGAGAGTTGCAATGGTGGAAGAGTAGAAAGGAGATGCTGAACGTGGTGGAGCGAATCACCAGAAGGGGGAACCACTAAGCAGTGAGTTGAGCACCCTGTAACTTTACTGGACAATATTTAGGGCTGTGGGGAACTTTTCTTTTTGGCACCTTCCCCATCTAAATGTTATAGGTGATCCCAGGCACATGGCATGCACACAGTCATTTTTACTTTCACTCCACAAAACTAAAGAATATGAAAAGGGTGGGTAGTCTCGCAGCTAATAAATATAGAAAAAGGAAAAATAAGGTACTTCAGATAACGGGGCTCATGAACTCTTCAGTTCTCATAGTCTCTTTTGGAGTAGGGGGTGGAGCTGCAAGCAAGGAGCCAGATGTCAATATTCTGCTGGTGCAGCGTTTCTTATTAGCAGGCCTCCTTCAGGTGCCAAGAGACTGATCAATGGCTGGAATGGCCTGGTTGTTGATGTCATGACTCTCTTTCCCCAAGGAAACCCTGGGGGTTCTGGAACATCAGTCTGGCCTCGGATGGCTTGTTGATCCACTAGGCAGGGAGGCATCTTGGCCTTCCTTTGTACTTGCAGTTTATGAATTTCACCAGCTTTGCCTTGTAGAACCTCCCTCTAAGGTCTTTGGAGAAATCAGATGTGAGGCCAACCTTGGAAATATGTGACTTGGTCCAATCATGTTCAGGTCATCCATGGTGATGGTCAACTTGGAAAAATCCCATTTAAATTAAGTTTTCTAAAATATTTGGTGTTTTGCACACCACAGGTCTGTGAACCCAGGGGGCGCCACCTCAGACCCCCCCCCCCCCCCAAAAAAAAAATCAAAAATCCATGACAGCACTTTTGAGGAAGGTGGCATGGTCTTATTGGGTCTTAAGGTGACAGTTTACTGAAAGCTCTGTATAAAAATCCTGTAAAAAATAGCTAATTAGAAAAACCCTAGCAACAAAACCTGTCACTCAACATTCATTCATCCATCAGAAAAAAAAATTACTTTAAAGTTTAATCAGTTTAATCATTTCCAGATTCTTCTCTGCTCATCTAAACACAGACACATATTCTTTCAAGATCTGGGCTATTGATCAAACAATGTATCTTTTGGAATCTGCATCTTGATAGAGAAAAGTTACTTTGAAGCTTATCAATTTGAAACTCATTTAAAATATACTATTTTAATTTGATACAATCTCTGTGTTCCCATAAAAGCTGTTCTCCTCACAGAAGCACCAAAGCTGTTGGAGAAGGTACAAGATCACTGCAGCCTCCTGCTGCAGCCCCCTAAGATGCCCAGCATTGGGGCTCAGGTGGCATGTAGCCAATAGTTTCAAGTTTCTGTAATTTACACAGCTTGTCATTTGGTGCAAACACAGCAATGCTACATCCTGCAGTTCTGTCCCTGGCTCTTATGTTCGTTCCTTTTATAAATTCAGTATGAAACACACTGAAGCTGATAAGGTTATAGGTTAAGCTCTCTTTTACAAGTTAGGACATGCTAATTAGCACATGCAATCTTAACTCTGTCCCCCCGTTACAAATTATAACAGTCTGGTTGTATGTTATCACACTGGCTTTCATCTATAATATAACCTCACACGTTTTTTTTCCTTCAGTCTTCGGAGCCTATGAAATACCACTTTCTTAAATTCATATCTGCACATCCCATGGAACACTGAGACGTCCTCTATTCAATGGCAGTAGTCACTGGGCGTATGTGCACATTGCCAATAGCACACTGAGAGGGACACTAAGCTCTGATAGTTCAAGCTGCAGCTAAATTTCTGTTTTAAAACTGAATTTTTTACCTTCTCTAAAATTCCATGCAAAGGCAGGTTGTGTGCAAATTGGAATGTCTGCAAAGGGGCCGGACAAGACTTTATAAGGACATTTTGAAGTCAGTTGAACAAAGTGTTCCCAAGATAAGGCACCTTCAAATTAGCTGTTTTCAAAAGTCTAACCCACGACACAGACCTCTACACCTTGAGCTAAAGGGGTACTTCCTTTAACTAACAGAAGAGTCTCTTATGAGTGTGATGCTGGCAAACCAGGTGTCATCTTATGCCAAGGTCCCTAGGCCTTACTTGAATACTGACAAACACATAGCAGGAATTCATGTAGTTCACCTATGTGCTAGTATTGTTAACATAGGTATTAGAATTGTAAAATGTGCTAAGTGTTTAGACTTTATTGAATGCTTGCACATTGTCCCATGCATTAATCTCACTTATAATATCTGTATCCCATTGTCAGAGTCTGGGGTGCAATCGTGTCACCGCTTACCCTGGAACCTTGAGTGCTTCACAAATGCTTTGCTGTTGTAGCTCCCAACCTGGGATGCTCACAAGCAGCCTCTGGTGACTCCCTGAGTGTGAGCTAGACAGCCCTGGTTCAGCAGCTCTGACCCCAGCAGCCTATCTACAACCCCACTCTGGCTTCCACCAACCTGGGTTACTACTTATAGGGCAACCCCAACACACTCTTAGCCCTGAATTTTCCCAAAACTCCGTTCTCTGCAGTGTCCAGCCAAATCCTGGGCAGTTCAGAGAAATGACGAGATTCATGTGTTCCTTTGTAGATACACAAACACATCACAGATGATTAACTTAACTAGGGATAAGTACCCCCTTCCTTTTAAAATGAATGGTAAAAATGAAATACATTTGTTAACATACACAGGATTAAGTGAGTTCAAGTATAAGGAATGAAGAGAGAAACACATCACAGATGATTAACTTAACTAGGGATAAGTACCCCCTTCCTTTTAAAATGAATGGTAAAAATGAAATACATTTGTTAACATACACAGGATTAAGTGAGTTCAAGTATAAGGAATGAAGAGAGAAAGAGTTACATGTAAAACAAAACAAAATACATTTCTATAGGTCTGAAACTTAATTTAGCAAGATACAGACTTTGTTCAAGATGGTTTCTTGCTCCAGTCATTCTTCCCAGCCATGACTGACTTTCCCTCGGTTAGGATCTTCCACAAAAGTACAAAGTGCTGGCTTCCTGTGTCTTCTTAGGTGAAAGATCTTTGCCTAAGCAAGTTTCTCGCTTGCATTCTGTTCCAGAGACTTCAACTCCTCTTGGTTGAAGGACCCATCTTTCTCAGCTTGCAGGGGCTCTGTTCTCCTATCTGTCTAGTGCTGGATGCCAAAGATGGTTTCAGTGCTTGCCTGTATCTTCCAAAGTTCAATGAGCTTGTTTCAAGAAGCAGGATGATCTCATGCTGCTCTTACCTTCCTGCAGGCCTCCCATCCCCCTGTCTGATTTCTATGTAAATTGGGCTTCCATTGTTTCTGATTCCACCAGGCTTAATTTACATGGGAGACAGGTGGATGGCTGTGACATTCCCTCCTGTCTGGGCAGACTGTACAGCCTAATATCGGTGAGTATCCATGATTCCTTATATAGTGTTAACACAGACATTTCACAGTGATATTAATTACCAGTGCATCATTAGCTTTCAGAAGACCTCACTCTGTACACTTTTATAAGACAGTAATATTGTGCATAATCAGTTGTTTGAGCTACTTATCACTTGAGATTCAGCCCTGCACCCTGACCCCGTCTTTATAAACCAGTAAATTGTGAAGTGGATTCTTCTGAAAAGTAAATCCCAGACCAAAATTCTCTCTCCTGCTAGGTCTAGCTGCCATTCTCTCCTCTCCCTCGCTTGTCAGTGTAGCTTTGCTTCCACCCTTGTTTATGGATCTGTTTATTGCTTTTAGGTAAATTGAGGGTAAACACACATTCCTTTGTTTAAGATAGACTTGTTTAACAACTTCCCAAGGTACCTTGTTCACCCACACTTTAGTTATAATTCTAGTGTACAGTCATGACTCTTAATACCTGTTGTGTACAACATCACACAAGAATAATAAGGATCAGTGAGTTATTAATTTTCAAAGGATACATCATAAGGTATGTTTTGTACAAAGATTATTACAATGGTGTGTAGTGTGTGAATACAGGGGTGCTTACTGTCACAAACCTGTTATCAGGTAGGATTTGAGTGTTTGCTAATCTCCAACAGGAGGTGTTATCTCCTGCCCAGCAAAGAATCAAAGAGGAGATGTGCAAGTTCCCGCCATCAACTGCACTGGAAGGTCAGAGAAGGGGGGAAAGGGAATATCATTGACAAGGAGAAACTTTATCTCTATGCTGCTTGGACTCTCGAGGACATGGTTTTCTAGGCATAAGCAAGAGATCCCCAGTATTTTAGCCTGGGTTAACCCTGTGAGACACATAAAGCTTGCTTATTATAGAAGTTTCTTAACTTTTGAAATTTAAGATTGTAACTCATTTGTGTGTGTGGGCTTGTCTACATCACAAAGTTGCAGCGCTGGTGAGGGGGTTACAGCGCTGCAACTTAGGAGGTATACACATCTGCAGGGCATCACCAGCGCTGCAACTCCCTGTTTGCAGCGCTGGCCGTACTCCCGTTTTGTCTCGGGTGTAGAGGATCCAGCGCTGGTGATCCAGCGCTGGTAATCAAGTGTAGACACTTACCAGCGCTTTTCTTGACCTCCGTGGAATAAGCAGGTATCCCAGCATACCTGAGGATACCTCTCTGGTAATCAAGCAGGTCTCCTTCCCCGCGGTTTGCTCCGGTGTTCTCCGAATCCCCCCCCAAGCGGGTCTCCTTCCCCGCGGTTTGCAGGGGGGTTCGGGGAACGCGAGAGCAAACCGCGGGGAAGCAGGTCTCCTTCCCCGCGGTTTGCTCTCGCGTTCCCCGAACCCCCCTGCAAGCAGGTCTCCTTCCCCGCGGTTTGCTCTCGCGTTCCCCGAACCCCCTCCCCGCAAGCAGGTCTCCTTCCCCGCGGTGTGCTCTCGCGTTCCCCGAACCCCCGTGCAAGCAGGTCTCCTTCCCCGCGGTTTGCAGGGGGGTTCGGGGAACGCGAGAGCAAACCGCGGGGAAGGAGATCTGCTTGCAGGGGGGTTCGGGGAACACTGGAGCAAACCGGGGAAGGAGACCTGCTTCCCCGCGGTTTGCTCTCGCGTTCCCCGAACCCCCCTTGAAGCCGTCCAACAGCGCTGCAGTGTGGCCACATCTAACACCACTTGCAGCGCTGGTTGCTGTAAGTGTGGCCACTCTGCAGCGCTGGCCCTATACAGCTGTACTAATACAGCTGTAACAACCAGCGCTGCAAAATTGTAGATGTAGACATACCCTGTATGTTTACCTGCGTTAACTTTTAAATAACTCTGTTTTCTTTTCCTATATAATGCATCTTTATATAGTTGATTATAGGATTGGCTACAAGCATTATCTCTGGTGTGAGATGTAAAGTGCAGTTGACCTGGGGTAAGTAACTGGTCCTTGGGACTGGGAGTGACCGGAATATTGTTGTGAATTATGGTGTAAGGGACCATCTATCACAAAGGCAAGTTTACCTGGGTGGCAAGATAGATTGGAGTACCCAAGGGAACTGTTTTTGTCATTAATGTATGTGCGGTTTGGACATTGTGAGGAGGAGTGCCAGCAAAAATCCACGAAGAAATAAAAATGTTCATATTCTTTGCAGGGTGGGCATTAAATAAGGCAGGGGCCACATGTTGAATGAGGGAGATAAAAATAAAAATCGCACAGCTACCTTGCACTCTGAGCCCAATCCAACCTGGGCAATGAATGAGGTAGAGGTCCTGTGGAAAAAATTAGATATGATCACATAATTACAGATTGCATCATGTTGTTAGTGCTGCGGAGTGTTGCTGATGCAGCCGAGTTGTAAATGCTGCTAGTGCTGCTATTCTTGGAGCTCCGGCATTAGCTGCGCTAGCAGAGAATGAATCATGTTGGTTCAGAAGGCCTCGAAGTTATTCATAAACAAAGACCACAAGCTCAGTCCGGTGGCAGAGGTGCTTAGCCAAGTTCATTGTCAGCAATGCACAGTACTAGCACCCTGTCCAAAGGGTCACAGGGACACTGACACATGTATGCCAGTGACAAGGTAAAGGCTCGGTCAGAATAACAGGATGCTGTTCCCTTGGCCAATACAAAGATGTCCCAATACTTCTCCTTTTGGGCACTGATACAAACAAGTTACATATTATACTGCAGATATTGTTAGTTATCACTAAAGCTGCAAATCTGTCATGGAGGTTACAGAAGTCACAGATTCCGTGACTTTCTGGGACTGCTACAGCTGCAGCTGTCTGTGCAGCTGACCCCAGGGCCACCCAAGCAGCTGGGGTCAGCTGCACCAGCCGCTGGTAGGGTGGCCCAGGGGTCAGCAGCTCGGGCAGCTGCTGGAGCTGCCCTGGGGCCAGCCGCACTGGCCACTGCTGCAGTGGCCCCAGGCAACTGGCCCAGGGGCTGCTTGAGCAGCTGCTGGTACCGCTGGCCCTGAGGCTGCCAGAGCAGCAGCGGTCCCTGGGACCGCCCCAGAGGCCGTCGGAACAGCAGTCCCTGAGGGCCTTGGAGAAGCAGGCAGTGGGGGGTAGGCAGACCCCACTGTCAGAGCAGGGGACAGTGGTTGGCCTGCAAGCGCCCTCCACCCCCCAGAGCAGCGGCACCCCAGGAGCTGTGAAGTTTTAGTCAAGGTATTTATAGTGAAAGCCCTGGACAGGTCATGGATGTGAATTTTTGTTTATTGCCCATGACTTGTCCATGATTTTACTAAAAATACCTGTGACTAAATCTTAGCCTTAGTTATCACCTTTATATCTCGTACCTGCTAGTTTGAACAAAACATCCTCATCCATTACCCTGTCATCCCTTCCTTCTGAGGGGTCGGTGTGTTTCTGTACAATCTTTTGGGAATTTGTTTACGTAGGTACTTGGGAATGCTGGGTGCTCCTGTACCATCTTCCCCAGTCAGGAATGTGCTTGCTTGGTTAGCCAGTACCTGGTGTGTTACTACTCTGCCAAGCTTAACAGCTGCTTCATACTCTTAGTTACAGCTAGGGCTCCAGCAAGGCCTACCTGTCTGTCATAAACAGATAGCTAAGGGTTAATGTCTCTTTCACCTGAAGCACCTGACCAGAGGACCAATCAGGAAACCGGATTTTTTCAACTTTGGGTGGAGGGAATTGAGTGTCTTTGTCTTTGTTTTCTGGCTGCCTGCTTTCTCTGAGCTTTGGAGAAGTAGTTCTACTTTCTAGTCTTCTGTTTCTGAGTGTAAGGACAAAGAGATCAGCTAGTAAGTTATATGGTTTCTTTTCTTTGGTATTTGCATGAATATAAGTGCTGGAGTGCTTTGATTTGTATTCTTTTTGAATAAGGCTGTTTATTCAATATTCTTTTAAGCAATTGACCCTGTGTTGTATCATCTTAATACAGAGAGAACATTTGTACTTACTTTTCTTTCTTTTTATATAAAGCTTTCTTTTAAGACCTGTTGGAGTTTTTCTTTACTTCAGGGAAATTGAGTCTGTACTCACCAGGGAATTGGTGGGAGGAAGGAATCGGGGAGATCTGTGTGTTGGATTGCTAGCCTGATTTTTGCATTCCCTCTGGGGGAATAGGAAAGTACTTTTTGTTTCCAGGATTGGGAACAGAGAGGGAGATTCACTCTGGTTGGGTTCACAGAGCTTGTGTCGGTGTATCTCTCCAGGAGCACCTGGAGGGGGGAAGGGAAAAAGGATTATTTCCCTTGGTTGTGAGACTCAAGGGATTTGGGTCTTGGGGTCCCCAGGGAAGGTTTTTCAGAGGGACCAGAGTGCCCCAAAACACTCTAATTTTTTGGGTGGTGGCAGCAGGTACCAGGTCCAAGCTGGTAACTAAGCTTGGAGGTTTTCATGCTAACCCCCATATTTTGGACGCTAAGGTCCAAATCTGGGACTAAGGTTATTACATGAGTGGCAGCTGGTGGGAGATAGACAGAATCCAGAAGCCAGTAGAAATATTATATTTTTCTTTTCTCTGCTAAGGGCTTTTTAGCAGAGAGAAACAGTTGGTTTTAAAAGGGAACCAGAGAGAATTTTTTTTTCTGCTCTCTCTGGCAGTTTGTGGCTTGCATGTTAAGGGTCTTTTGTCATGCAATAGCCCTCCCATTAGGAGGCAAGTACCAGCACTTATAGGCATGCAAATAAAGTGGTTTTTCTGGTTTCCCTTCATTGAACATTAGCTAGAGAGAGAAAAGGAAAAAAGCACTGTTGCTAGGCAGACTCCAGGAGGGAACAGAGCCTGCAGTTCAGAAGATAAACACCGGAGGGCACCCCAACACAAGAAAACAGGAACCATGACTTCTAAGGCAAAAATTGACGCCGAAGGACAAATCAAAGAAGCTGAACACAGGCGACAACTGGAAATAAAACAAAAAGAGATGGAGATGAAAGAAAGAGAAGAACAGATCAAAGAGGCAGCCTACCAAAGAGAACAGGCAGCCTACCAAAGAGAACAGGCAGCCAAAGAGGCAGCCAAGGAGGCAGCACACAAAAGAAAACTAGAAGAAGAAGAGGTGGCCTACCGAAGGAAACAAGCAGAAGAAGAGTTGGCCCACCGCCGAGAAATGGAAAAGCAACAAAAAGAAATGGAAGAGAAGGAAAAACAGAGGAAACATGAGCTGGAGTTGGCAAAAGCTGGGCTGCATGTGCCAGCCAACCCTAACAACCCGGCGCCAATTATTGCTCCACAGCACAGGAAATTTCCCACCTACAAGGCAGGTGATGACACCGAGGCCTTCTTGGAAAATTTTGAAAGAGCTTGTCTTGGGTACAAGATTCCCGAAGACCAGTAAATGGTAGAATTGAGGTCACAGCTCAGTGGACCTTTAGCAGAGGTGGCAGCTGAAATGCCTAAGCAGCAAATGAATGACTATAAACTTTTTCTAACCAAGGCCAGATACAGGATGGGGATAACCCCAGATCATGCCCGTCGGCGCTTCAGAACCCAAAAGTGGAAACCAGAGGTGTCATTTCCCAAACACGCCTACTACATTGCAAAAAACTATGAGGCCTGGATAACAGGAAACAACATTCAAACCTTGGAAGAACTGAACCTCCTCATACAAATGGAGCAGTTCTTGGATGGTGTTCCTGAAGACATCACACGGTACATACAAGATGGAAATCCCAAAGATATCGCTGAGGCGGGGGAGATTGGAGCCAAATGGATGGAACTGGCAGAAAGCAAGAAAGCTACTGTCAAGGGGAACGATTACCCCAGGGGGCACACAGACCATAAACCCTACAACCGAGGACAGCCAAAGACCCCACATACCACCCAAGTAAAGCCACAGATACCCTACCCTTCAACCTCACCAGTCTCCAGTAACTCACCTCGGCCCAGTGACCCATCAGATGGAAGATGCTTTAAGTGTAATGAACTGGGACATATCAAGGCCAACTGTCCCAAGAACACCATGCGAGTGCAATTCATTACACCACCATCACCCCAAAGATCCCCAGGCCCGGATGCCTCTCAAATACCCTTGGAGCGAAGGGAAAATTTGAGAGTGGGCGGAAAGAAGGTTACTGCGTGGAGAGACACGGGGGCACAAGTGTCAGCTATCCACCAATCCTTCGTTGACCCCAAATTCATCAACCCAAAGGCCAAAGTTACAATTTACCCCTTCATGTCACAAGCTGTAGACTTGCCTACAGCTCAACTGCCTGTCCAGTACAAAGGCTGGTCAGGAATGTGGACTTTTGCAGTCTATGACAATTATCCTATCCCCATGCTACTGGGGGAAGACTTGGCCAACCAGGTGAGGCGGGCCAAGAGAGTGGAATGGTTACACGTAGCCAAACCAGGCAAGCTTCCAGACCCATTCCTGTTCCTGAGCCGTCCACAGAGGCCCCGTCTGTGTTACCAGAGACCCAGACAGAGGTAGTGGACCCGGATTCCATGCCTACCACTGAAACAGCCACAGCATCTCCAGTCCCAGGCCCGGAACTGGAACAACAACCAGCACCAGCAAGTGCAACTACATCTTCAAACTCAACGCCAGAGGGCGCCAGCGAGCCAAAACTGGCAGAAGCAACAGACAGCCATACCCAAAAGGCTCAGCCAGAGCCTGAAATACCCTCAGGTGCACCAGCGGAGAGCGGTTCATCAGCAACGGAAACAACCCCATCACCTACATCGCTTCCAGAGGGACCAAGCCCAAGTCCACAGTCTGAGGAAGAACTGGTGACCCCAGCCTCAAGGGAACAGTTCCAGGCTGAGCAGGAAGCGGATGACAGCCTTCAGAAAGCTTGGGCGGCGGCACGGAGCACCCCACCGCCTCTCAGCTCTTCTAATCGATCCCGGTTTGTTATAGACCAAGGACTTTTGTACAAGGAAATTCTTTCTGGTGGACACCGGGAAGAATGGCAGCCGCAAAAAACAGTTGGTGGTTCCAACTAAGTACCGGGGGAAGCTCTTAAGCTTAGCCCATGATCATCCCAGTGGCCATGCTGGGGTGAACAGAACCAAGGACCGGTTGGGGAAGTCCTTCCACTGGGAGGGGATGGGCAAGGATGTTGCCAAGTATGTCCGGTCTTGTGAGGTATGCCAAAGAGTGGGAAAGCCTCAAGACCAGGTCAAGGCCCCTCTCCAGCCACTCCCCATAATTGAGGTCCCATTTCAGCAAGTAGCTGTGGATATTCTGGGCCCTTTCCCAAAAAAGACGCCCAGAGGAAAGCAGTACGTACTGACTTTAGTGGACTTTGCTACCCGATGGCCAGAAGCAGTCGCTCTAGGCAACACCAGGGCTAACACTGTGTGCCTGGCCCTAACAGACATCTTTGCCAGGGTAGGTTGGCCCTCCGACATCCTTACAGATTCAGGGTCTAATTTCCTGGCAGGGACCATGGAAAAACTGTGGGAAACTCATGGGGTGAATCACTTGGTTGCCACCCCATACCACCATCAAACCAATGGCCTGGTGGAAAGGTTCAATGGAACTTTGGGGGCCATGATACGAAAATTCATCAACGAATTCTCCAATAATTGGGACCTAGTGTTGCAGCAGTTGCTGTTTGCCTACAGGGCTGTACCACATCCCAGTTTAGGGTTTTCACCATTTGAACTTGTGTATGGTCACGAGGTTAAGGGGCCATTACAGTTGGTGAAGCAGCAATGGGAGGGGTTTACGCCTTCTCCAGGAACTAACATTCTGGACTTTGTAAGCAACCTACAAAGCACCCTCCGACACTCTTTAGCCCTTGCTAGAGAGAACCTAAAAGATGCTCAAGAAGAGCAAAAGGCCTGGTATGACAAACATGCCAGAGATCGGTCCTTCAAGGTAGGAGACCAGGTTATGGTCTTGAAGGCGCAACAGGCCCATAAGATGGAAGCATCATGGGAAGGGCCCTTCATGGTCCAAGAGCGCCTGGGAGCTGTAAACTACCTCATAGCATTTCCCAATTCCTCACTAAAGCCTAAAGTGTACCATGTTAATTCTCTCAAGCCTTTCTATTCCAGAGACTTACAGGTTTGTCAGTTTACAGTCCAGGGAGATGATGCTGAGTGGCCTAACGGTGTCTACTACGACGGGAAAAAAGACGGTGGCGTGGAAGAGGTGAACCTCTCAACCACCCTGGAACGTCTGCAGCGGCAACAAATCAAGGAGCTGTGCACTAGCTTCGCCCCATTGTTCTCAGCCACCCCAGGACGGACTGAACGGGCATACCACTCCATTGATACAGGTAATGCTCACCCAATCAGAACCCCACCCTACCGAGTGTCTCCTCATGCCCAAGCTGCTATAGAACGGGAGATCCAGAACATGCTACAGATGGGTATAATCCGCTCATCTACCAGTGCATGGGCATCTCCAGTGGTTCTGGTACCCAAACCAGATGGGGAAATACGCTTTTGCGTGGACTACCGTAAGCTAAATGCGGTAACTCGTCCGGACAACTATCCAATGCCACGCACCGATGAGCTATTGGAAAAGTTGGGACGTGCCCAGTTCATCTCTACAATAGACTTAACCAAGGGGTACTGGCAAGTACCGCTAGATGAACCTGCCAAGGAGAGGTCAGCATTCGTCACCCATGCGGGGGTGTATGAATTCAATGTCCTTCCTTTCAGCCTTCGAAATGCACCCGCCACCTTCCAGAGGCTGGTAGATGGTCTACTAGCTGGACTGGGAGAATTTGCAGTTGCCTACCTCGATGATGTGGCCATTTTTTCAGACTCCTGGCCCGAACACCTACTACACCTGGAAAAGGTCTTTGAGCGCATCAGGCAGGCCGGACTAACTGTTAAGGCCAAAAAGTGTCAAATAGGCCAAAACAGAGTAACTTACCTGGGGCACCAGGTGGGTCGAGGAACCATAAACCCCCTACAGGCCAAGGTGGATGCTATCCAAAAGTGGCCTGTCCCACGGTCCAAGAAGCAGGTCCAATCCTTCTTAGGCTTGGCCGGATACTACAGGCGATTTGTACCACACTACAGCCAAATCGCTGCCCCACTGACCGACCTGACCAAAAAGACCCAGCCAAATGCAGTTAAGTGGACTGATGAGTGTCAAAAGGCCTTTACCCAACTTAAGGCAACGCTCATGTCTGACCCTGTGCTCAGGGCCCCGGACTTTGACAAGCCATTCCTAGTAACCACGGATGCATCTGAGCGTGGTATAGGAGCAGTGCTCATGCAGGAAGCAACAGATCACAACTTCCATCCTGTCGTGTTTCTCAGTAAGAAACTGTCTGAGAGGGAAAGTCACTGGTCAGTCAGTGAAAAGGAATGCTATGCCATTGTGTACGCCCTGGAAAAGCTACGCCCATATGTTTGGGGACGGCGGTTCCAACTACAAACTGACCATGCTGCACTAAAGTGGCTTCATACTGCCAAGGGGAACAACAAGAAACTTCTTCGTTGGAGTTTAGCTCTCCAAGATTTTGATTTTGAAATTCAACACATCACAGGAGCGTCTAATAAAGTTGCTGATGCACTCTCCCGTGAGAGTTTCCCAGAATTCAGTAGTTAAAAAGTGTTCTTAAAATGTAGAAGTCTGTTAGTTATATACTTAGGAGTATATGTAAAGGTGTATGTGTTGTATTAATCTGTTTATTTTCAAGTTCTAGAAGGAAATCGCCGCCAGTGAGCTTCCCCACTGTCTGCAATTTGGGGGGCGTGTCATAAACAGATAGCTAAGGGTTAATGTCTCTTTCACCTGAAGCACCTGACCAGAGGACCAATCAGGAAACCGGATTTTTTCAACTTTGGGTGGAGGGAATTGAGTGTCTTTGTCTTTGTTTTCTGGCTGCCTGCTTCCTCTGAGCTTTGGAGAAGTAGTTCTACTTTCTAGTCTTCTGTTTCTAAGTGTAAGGACAAAGAGATCAGCTAGTAAGTTATATGGTTTCTTTTCTTTGGTATTTGCATGAATATAAGTGCTGGAGTGCTTTGATTTGTATTCTTTTTGAATAAGGCTGTTTATTCAATATTCTTTTAAGCAATTGACCCTGTGTTGTATCATCTTAATACAGAGAGAACATTTGTACTTATTTTTCTTTCTTTTTATATAAAGCTTTCTTTTAAGACCTGTTGGAGTTTTTCTTTACTTCAGGGAAATTGAGTCTGTACTCACCAGAGAATTGGTGGGAGGAAGGAATCGGGGAGATCTGTGTGTTGGATTGCTAGCCTGATTTTTGCATTCCCTCTGGGGGAATAGAAAAGTACTTTTTGTTTCCAGGATTGGGAACAGAGAGGGAGATTCACTCTGGTTGGGTTCACAGAGCTTGTGTCGGTGTATCTCTCCAGGAGCACCTGGAGGGGGGAAGGGAAAAAGGATTATTTCCCTTGGTTGTGAGACTCAAGGGATTTGGGTCTTGGGGTCCCCAGGGAAGGTTTTTCAGAGGGACCAGAGTGCCCCAAAACACTCTAATTTTTTGGGTGGTGGCAGCAGGTACCAGGTCCAAGCTGGTAACTAAGCTTGGAGGTTTTCATGCTAACCCCCATATTTTGGACGCTAAGGTCCAAATCTGGGACTAAGGTTATTACACTGTCATACTGTTTAAATTCAGCGTGCAGCAGTTCCCTTACTTTTGGTATTTAATAATGTTCTTCTAATATAGTTTTTACATAGAATTTCCTTGGTTTTGTTTTTAAGAAAAATGAATAAACAGAAAAATTATATTGTGTGCAACTATTTGTCAGGCAGTTGTAGAATGCAGTAGAATGCTGGGAATCTGGGCTCCCAGACTCAATTCCTGGCTCTAAGAAGGGAATGTTCTCAGGAGTGGTTGGTACATGGAACTTCTGCTCCTGAGTGGTATGCTGTGCGTTTACATAGGGCGCTTTCCCCTGTGGGCTTGTAGTGCTCTATGCAGGAAGGAAGGAGTAGCCCAGTTTCACAGACAGTCTAGCCAAGCACATGGATGTGGCATATATTCATTCAAAAAGGCAGTGTGGCTAAACAGACAAGACTTGGTTTCAATTTTCAGCTCTGCCAGGAGTGATCTCATGCAACCTGTTTGATTCTCAGTTACTTCATCTGCGGTGGGGATGGGGTGAGGGGAGGATCCATATCCCCTTGGAGCTTAGGTGGAGGATGCCTTCCCTAATGGTAAGGGCTTAAAGAGCACAAAGATGAAGGGACTCGGCAGAAATGGGCTTTTTGTTCTTCCTGGTGATAGAGAACAGCAGGGAAGGGCTGGAGGTGAGTGCATGTGTGTGCAGATGTGAGTGTGTGCAAGTGTATGTGATGTATGTGTGTGGATGTCATTGTGCCCATGTGTGAGTGTGTGGGGTGCCATGTGTGTAAGCACTGTATGAATGTGTGTGTGCCCATGTGAGTGCATGGCGAGTGTGCCCACGTGAGAGTGCATGGTGTGTGGATGTGATTGTGCCCATGTGTGATGCCAGGGGAGGATATGAGTGAGCCCACGTGTGAGTGCACAAAGTAGTGTAGGGAGGTCTGTGAGTGCACCTGTATGTGTGGGGATATGAATGTGTGCAGATGTGATGCACGGTGTGTGGGGACGTGATTGTGAGTGTGTGACTATGCCCGGGAGAGGGGGAGAGAGAGAGAGTGAGTGTGTGTGAGATGCAGATGTGACTGTGCAGCGTGTGCCTGCCCGGGGCGGTGTGTCACTGTGCCGTATGCGGATGTGTGCGGCTGTTCCGCCACCAGCGGTGCGGGTCCTGTGTAGGCTAAAGACAGCCCTGGGTCCGGTCCGGTCCATTCCCCGGGCGGCGGAGCAGCACGTGGGACCCGGGAACACACGCACCCGCCCAGCCGATAACGGGGGACGCCCGCGCACGCCCACAACTCTCAGCAGCAAAAGCGCCCGAGTACCCCAGGCGCGCGCGGAGGGAGGGTTTCCTCCCCGCTGCTCCGCCCAGCGGTATTTCGTACATGCGCAGTCTCTGCAGGGAGCTCCGTGCAGGATAGAACACGACCCTGCCCCCTTGGAAGCCGCATGCGCAGTAGCTACTCCAGAGATGGTTCTTGGAACGGAGTTGGTGGCGCACTCGCTCCGTGGTGACGTCATCCGCACCGCTCTGAAGAAGGCGGGCGCCAGTCGCCTATCGCAGAGCCCCAGTAGCTCGCCGTGATCGTATAGTGGTTAGTACTCTGCGTTGTGGCCGCAGCAACCTCGGTTCGAATCCGAGTCACGGCATCGCTTTAATAGCGGTAGCACGGCATGGGGGCTCTGTGAGCTTTTTACTGGGAGGCTGGAGTCCAAGCAGCCCCCGCTTCCTATGGGCAGCAGCCTGGCACAGCCAGCCTGTTTCAGCGTTTGGATGATACAGGGCTCGGCCAGCCTGTTACAAGATTAGGGACAGTGTCACTGACCCAACAGTCACTAGGCCACAGAAGAGGGTGTAGCTGGACAGTCCACACCATTCCCTGCCTGCCCCTTGCCATGGTTGTGGCTTGGTCCCTGTGCAGCTGTCCAGTTTCCTGGGCTCAGGACCATCCCAAATGTTCTGGGTTTTGTACCTCAGAGGAGGGTGCCACTCCACTTCCAAGGAGGACTGAGTGAGGACCCGGTGCTCTGCTAAACCAGAGCCTGAGCGAGGGCTATACTGTTCTGTACAGAGACCTGGCCGTGGCACATCTGGGCTGCTGTGCAGCTGGGAAGGGGAGCCCCTCCCAGACACCTGGGGAGAGGACTGCAGGAGCTGTTCCTAGCTGCCGGTACTGAACTGTCCTGCAGGCTCCACATCCCACTCCTTTCTGCCCATGACTGAGGTCACCAGGCACTGCCCAACTCCCTGCCGGTTTCTCCACTGATCCAACACTGTTCTGCTAGGAAGATATTTCAGCTTCATGTGTGAGGAGGGCCCAGGGCTAGGATAGTGGGGGATCTGCAGGTTGGGACTGAGGGACAGCAGCAGAGCTGTGCTGCTGAGGGAGCCCATGGCTGGAGACTGCAGGTTGGGATTGAGGGGCACTGGCAGAGCTGTGTGTGGGAAGCCCAAGACAAATGCAAATGCCTGCAGCCTGGCATGTGGGTGCTTGTGCCCATGGTGCCTTGGTGCAGATGTGTAATGCCTGCTCTGGGGGGGAGGGTGCATGTGCTACCCGAGTTTGGCATCCAGGAAACCTATGATGCCAGGCTGCAGCCATACATGTTGCCTGAGTTCCTGGACTTGTCTATGTTTTGAGTGGCCCCTGGCCCCATGCACAGTGGACTCTGTCCCTGTGCTGCTGCAAATTGGTTTCAGCAGGGAGAGTTCCTGTGTAGGGAGCTTGGTGGAGGGGTGCTCTGAATCAGAGCAATAAGGAGAGGCAGAGGCAACCTAGAGGCCAAATTATGTTTGATCTCAATCAGTTGGGGTAAAATAGAAATCAATGGGGTGGGGAATAATCACACATAAATCAGGATTGGTTGTTTTAGCAGGAACTGCTAATTAGGGTCACGCTGTAAACTCCTGTAAACTATTACTGCTGTGTATTGTATATGAAGTAATATCTTAATTAAAACTCACTTTGTAGGTAACAATTGACATTTATGAAATTACAGGCTTTGACATTAGAGAATACAATGCACTGGAACAGAAATACTTTGCCTTTTCAGTTTCTCAGTTTTCAGTCTCTGTGTGCCCAGAGTTTGGAGGAAAAGTAGTTTCATTAATGGAGCAATCCTCTTGTGCAATCTTTGTTGGCTGTTTTGAGTTCCAGCTTAAACAAAGACATGGATTCCTTGATGCAACGCATTGGTTTCTTGATTGAACAATTAGCCCCAGCTCTTTTCTGCTTTACAAGCCGTTTGCTGTCTGACAATTTCTCTAGTCCTGCACTTCACCTTGTGCACCTTAAGATGCTGCCAGATGGTTTGTGTTAGAGGCCTTACTATTTCTTACTTTCACTACAGCTCACATCCCCCTTATTTCTTAAATCTGTGTCTCTTTAATTAGGGTGTATTTCCTTCACATTTCATTCTTACATTACTCTTCTTGCAGTTTTCTAATGATGTTTTTCTACTAATTTCTTCGCTTACTTGGAGACTCTTTATTTATTTGTCCTCTAGTTTAACTGTACTGTTCTTGAACTTCCCCTCTTTTCTCCTTGTGCTGCTCTCTTTCCAGGCACTGACCCTTTTGCATAGGTGCTGGAACTAGGGGTGCTGGGGGTGCTGCCGTATCCCCTGGCTTGAACTGGTTTCCATTATATACAGGGTTTACAATTTGGTTCAATGGCTCTCAGCGACCCCCAACAAATTGTTCCAGCACCCCTGCCCTTTTGTGGCTATTCCTACTATCTGTTTTTCCTGGCCCTTCTGAACTGGACTTTCTCCCTTTCAGCTCAGTGCCTGGTGACTTTCCGACACTGGAAGAGGTGGCAATGTCATCTACATTCTTCCTCTCTCTGGCCTGGTCTGCTCAGGACCTCTCTCAGGATCAGGATGGTGAAGCTCCAGGGTCCCAGGAGATGGCGGGCCTGGCAGTCATGATGGTGAAGTTCATTCCAGTAGCCAATTTTTTCTCCCAGAGTCTCTTTCTTTAAGGACCGCAAAGAGGGTGATGCACAGAATAGCCCATCTCTTATTATTGTGTCCACCAGTTAGGCCTAGTTTTCACCACACTAATTTTGTTTAACTGGTTTCTGATTCCAGACTTTTCTTGTCCACCAGGCATGACCTTAACATAGTCCTTGAGTTACATCAGGAGGCCTTTTTGCTTGGATTAAATCAGTCTGTCTGTCTCCCTTTCGTACCTTTCCCCACTAACATTTGCTGGTTTTGGTTGTTGTGACATCTTATGAACTTACACTAACTTTTGACAATTGAACCCGCAATTAGTGCACTGTTGTGATAACTGGACCTATCTGCACCAACCGCTGGGCATCCGGCCATTGTAAAAACTGAGCCAGCATGCATCCCCTTCCCCTCTTCTCCCTGTGATCACTCTATAAAAAGTTCTGATTTAAGGGACTTGCCACAGTATGTATTTTTTGTACCAATAGGGTTACCATACGTCCATATTTTCCTCCTGGATGGCGATTTAAGAACCACTCTGGTTAATCCTGACGTGTCTAGCCCTGGGGAGGATCAGGGTCCCAGCATGGGGCCTGGGACAAACCCCTAGCAAGGTACTCAGGGGGAGGGATAGCTCAGTGGTATGGGCATTAGCCTGCTAAACCCAGAGTTAGGAGTTCAATCTTTGAGGGGGCCATTTAGGGAACTGGGGTAAAAATCTGTTTGGGGATTTGGTCCTGCTTTGAGCAAGGGGTTGGACTAGGTGACCTTCTGAGGTCCCTTCCAACCCTAATCTTCTATGACTCCCTGTCCATCCCTTCTCTCTATGTCAGGGATAGATAACCTATAGCATGTGTGCCAAAGGCAGCACACAAGCTGATTTTCAGGGGCACTCACACTGCCTGGGTCCTAGCCACCAGTCCAGGGGGGCCTCTGCATTTTAATTTAATTTTAAAT
Source organism: Gopherus flavomarginatus (assembly GCF_025201925.1). Lineage (NCBI taxonomy): Eukaryota > Metazoa > Chordata > Testudines > Testudinidae > Gopherus > Gopherus flavomarginatus. Next base: position 53,169,601 of record NC_066625.1, read on the forward strand.
GAAGCTTCTTAAACATTTTAAAAACCTTATTTATTTTACATACAACAATAGCTTAGTTATATATTATAGACTTATAGAAAGAGACCTTCTAAAAACATTAAAATGTATGACTGGCACGCAAAAGCTTAAATTGAAGTGAATAAATGAAGACTCGGCACAGCACTTCCGAAAGGTTGCCAACCTCTACTCTATGTTATACCCAGCCTTCTGAGTACAGGACTCCTCCACCTGGTCTCTCTCATGCCCATGCCCTGCTCACATCCACTTCCCCTCACTTGTTCCCCCAGCTCCATTCTTCGGGTGCAGATGGTACTATCCCTGTTCCACACAGACAAGCTGAGAAATGCCACGGAATGGCGTATCAGACTGTGCTTTGATCGGCCAGTGCGCACCGGGCACAGGTGTGGGGCGCTTACATCTAGTTAGGATAGGATTCTTGACATCACATCAGAGCAGCTGCATCCCTAGTGGGTATTGCCAGCCTAATGCATCCAGCACATGCAGTGCTCTGCTCAGTGGTGGGCCAGTTGCTTTGATTGCCTTATTACTTCTCATCCCGTCACTGATTTCACTATGACTGGAAATCAGTCACTCAGGAACCTTTCCTCTCTTCCCCCTCACCCCACTCTTGCCTGACTGGGACAGTCGTGAGACGGCTTGTGTGGGGAGTCCCCTGGACTAGCTTATAAGCAGCCGTGCAAACAAAACTCCTTGTAGCTGGAGCATCCTCCTGGTTCATCTCAGGTCAGAAGATCCAGGTGGGATTCAGTTATTTCAGGTGGGATTTGCAGAAGGTCTCATTGCTGGCCTGACTCTACAACAGACACAGAGTTAGCCAATGCCAAGTGCTTTGAATTTGTCCCTTGTTTAGTTGTGGGACTGAGCAAAGTGACAGAGCCAGTTTTATGGCTCGGGCCATCGGAGGGTGAGGTGGAGTGTAGGGTGACCAGATGTCCCAATTTTATAGGGACAGTCCCGATATTCGGGGCTTTTTCTTATATAGGTGCCTATTACCCCCCACCTCTGTTCCAATTTTTCACACTTGCTATCTGGCCAACCTACAGGGGTGGCACTCAGAGACATGGCCCCTTACTGGAACTTAGTGGAGGTTTTTGGTTGGCCCTCTCCCAGCGCCAAAAGGAAGGGGAAGGGTTGATGAGAAATCAGGACCTTGAGACTGACAGTCCCCAGGGCCAATAGAGAGAGGCCAGTGCCCCAGGTTAGCCAGATTGACAAGGCAGGTAGGCCAATGGGGGAGTCAGGAGGCCAGGGGGTCCTGTCCTCTGTGTGAGCTGGAGCTGCCTGGGCAGAGGGGCTGAGCTAAGGAGAGAGCAGGAGCCTGAGGGGCCAGAGAAGCAGCCCAGGGAGCTGGGGGCAGAGCAGCCGCAGTGCCGAGACAGCTGGGGCTGGGGCTGGGGCTGGAGCTGGGTGCAGCTAAGGAGAGTGAGGGGGACCCTGGGCAGAGGGCCCAGTGCAGGGAGATACCTCCAGCCAAGAGGCCTTGCAGGCCAGACTTGGGGGGGGGAGGGTAACCCCAATGGGGGGGTGGCGAGTGACACTGGGGGGAAGGGTCCTGCCAACTAGAGCCTGAAGGTGTGTGGCCACCGCCAGAGCAAGTGTCCGACCTGCAGCATCCCTGGTGCCTGCGCAGGGGCCTGGGACATGTGAGGAACAGGCTGTGAACTGCCCTGACAGTCCAGCCACCAGGGCCGGATTAAGTCTCCTGTGGGCCTGAGGCTATTAGATTTTGTGGGACCCCCGTATACAAGTCTTTTTCCTGGGAGGGAGATTGGTGCAGGAGGGGCAGGGGGCTGGGATGCGGGAGGGGGTGCAAGATGCAGGCTTTGGCCAGGAGGCGCTTACCACAGGTGGCTCCCAGCTGGCAGCACAACAGGCCTCAGGCAGGCTGCCTGCATGCTGTGGCCCCAGCTTCCACTCCCAGAAGTGGCCAGCTGCTAGCACATCTCTGCAGCCCCTGGAGGGAGGGGGACAGTGTGTCTCCGTGCGCTGGCTGTGCCCGCAAGCACTGCCCCCGCAGCTCCCATTGGCCGGTTCCGGGAGTGGCATGGAACCACAGCATGCAGGCAGCCTGCCTGAGCACCCCGCTGTGCTAGCAGCCTGGAGTTGGAGATTGCTGCCTGTGATTTATTTTTGTGGGGGTCCCCTTGAGCCGGGGCCCTGGGCTGCAGCCCCTAAAGCCCTTGCCTTAATCCGGCCCTGCTAGCCACAGCTGGTTGTAATGTCTCCATGCCGCAGAGTGGGGTGACAGGTTTTCCTTTCACCTTTCCCATTGTTTCCTTATTTTTTTTTTTAATTGATTGCTCTTTAATACATTGTATTTGCTTTGAACTCTAGGCAATGATCAGTGCATCAGGGAAGTGTCCAGTGCGGAGAGAGCAGCCCAGAGTGGGGACACCCAAGCCCCTGCCCTGAGTGACCATGACAAGGTGGGCGGTTGAGCCCCCAGGAATCCTGGGCCCACCCTTGTTGGGGTTACAAGGACTCTGCCACACAGGAGAGTGGAAGGGGACCCCTCGCGGTCAGGCAGGCCTCTGGGTAAAGGGAGTGGGAGCGAGGACTCGGATCCTTTCGCTAGCCCATTTCACTGGGGTAGTGTATAAGCCAGGAAAGTTCCCCACAATAGCAGGACTATTCCCCCGCTCACACCAGCTCTGCCAGACTCCCTGTGTGACTGGGAGCAAATCCATCTCTGGGCTTCACTCCCCATCTGTGAAACGGGGAGAATAATTCGTCCTTTCTCCGACCTGTGTCCTGGCTCAGTTATTGAGACTGGAAGCTTACATGGGCAGAGCCTATGTCTGTGCAAGGCCTGGCATGATGCGGCCTCTCTGGGTGCCACAGTAATGCAGATCCTACCGATGTAAGCAGGTCCCCTAGCTCTGGCTTTGCTATAGAGGCCCTGACACTAGCCTGAGAGCCCGCAACTGCCTGGCTCAAAGGTGTGAAGCTCCTGCCTTTCTAGTGCAGAAGCCCCTTTGATAAAGTTCTTCCGCTAACACAGGAGCAGCAGCTTGTCAGTGGCCCTGTGAAATGTTCAGTTGCTGGGCATCTGCAGTGAACTCTGGGCTGCTACGGGCCAGGAGACAGGAACAGAACGGGTGGGGAGTTGGTCTGCATCCCTGCTCCCATCGCCAAACCCTTCTAACTTCAAATGGTCGTCCTAGAGCCCCCACTCCAGTGACATAGACCTTCCTGGCTTCATCCTGCCCCCTGGAGTACAGACAACAGCATCCCTGCTCCCAGGCCCTCCCCAGCAGCTGTCGCCCTTTCAGAGCCAGAGCGCACAGACCAGTCGCTTCCCAGCAGCTGCCTTAGTTTGAGCCTCAGCCCATTCTCTACTCACGTTTGTAACCCTTTCATAACCAGAACACATGCATTAATTGTGCCTCCCCTGCAGGTGTGTGTCACCGTCTCAGTGCCAGCATCATTCCAGGCTGAATTCCCAGCACAACACCTCCAAGCTCCCCTAACAAGGCATGTACCTGCACCGTGCAGACATCACACCCGCAGGCAGCCATATCCTGTATCCCATCCCCTGAGCTGACGCTATTCTCTGAGAGCCTTAAGGTGTGGCTCAGATTGTTCCTTCCAATGGGCTTTGCTCTGCACCTATCAGCACTGTCATTCACCTCCCACCGTGCTGCTCATTCACCTTGCTTGGGCTGGTCCCTTTGGAGTTCCTCAGTCTTCCCCAGTCATGGGCACAGCAGGGCTAGACAGCACCATCAGGAGCAGGGATGAGGGCTTCTCCACCCAACCTGTCTGAGCACTGCCCTGTGCCCAGGCTAAAGGGGTTAGCCTAGGTAGAGCTGTCGTTTCCTCCAAATGGATTTGTGCTGGATTTTGGGGTACCAGAGCCTCTCTGATGCCATTTTAACAATTCGTTTGGGGCACCAGGACCAGCATTGGCTTCCCAGTAATTGGTGACATTGGCTAATTACCTGTGATTTCAAAGGTGCCGCTGCCCAGTGTCAAACTCACTGCCGGGATTTGCCACAATAGTCATCTCAGCAAGCAGAAGCTCCGACCTCAAGGGCACTGAATATGTTGACAGCAGCTTAGCCAATGGCAACTGGAAGCCAGGGCAGAGGGAGTGGGCCAGCTGGTTAATGGGGGATCCAGCCTGCTGCTTCCCCAGGCCCGGCAATAGCCGAACTGTGTAGGGGACAGGGGACCAGTATCCCAGCGTTGCCATGACAGTGGAAGCCAGCATGTGACACCAGGAGGCACTGGCCATACCTGCGGGGCATGACCAATGGCTGCAGACACTCTCTTTGGCCTGCTGGGCTGCTCCATGTCTGTGTCATTTCCCTGATTCCATCTGTCCATCATACCCCAGGGCAGGAGGCTTGGCAGAGTGATAACAGATGGCCAGTGGATGTCTATCAGATACACACCCTGTGGCCTGAGGGAGCTGGGAGCTCCTGGGGCTGGGTATTGAGCGAACTGATCCTGAGCCCATTTGCTGTTGAGTGTGTTCACAGCCAGACTCCCGCTCCCTTGGCAGCAGGCAGGGGCTCCCATGGGGATGCTCTCTGCACCCACTGCCCCCTGATCTGCCAGCTGTGCTGAGGAACCGCCTTGCTGCCCTATTTCCTGCTGCAGCTGAGACTGGAACCATCTCCTATGCTATATGCCGGGCCTTATCTCCAGGGGCCAATTATTTCCCCACTCCTGACCAGCACATGGGGGTGTTCCTCGGCATGCAGATCTCCTCCTGTGCAAAGTGGGGCTTGGCTGTCTCATAGCACTGACCCACAACACACATGCAGGAGAGGAGCAGACTGTCTTGTGACATTACTGACATGAACTGGGACCGTATAGATCATTGTTGCAACCAAGATCCTGTAGTGGCACCAAATCTTGTATAAAGGGGGTCAAATAAGGTGTCTAAGAAAAGCTTATGGTTTGCTGATTATGATTATGCTAGCTGTATGTATGTATCATTTTTATATTTAAAGTTGTAAATATTGGCTCTATACTATTTGTATTTCAAACTTATGCTGTGCTTCTGAGTGACGTCTCAGACAAGCTGGTGTCAGCTCTGCCTAGCCTGCTTGATGGCCCATTAAGGACTATCAGCTATATAATGGACCCATTGAGAGAAGGCAGACACACCTTGTGACTCAGCAAGGTATGCAAGGACCTGCCTGTGGACAGAACTCAGGTTTTTCTATGCCACGTGCTGGATAGCAGTCCTTGGGACAAAGAAAGCAAAGACCACATGGCAAAAGACTATAAAAAGCTGATGCCTCATCTCCATCTGGTATTCAGTCCTGCTTCTTACCTTTGGGACTTTGCTACAAATGGAAGCTCTACACAAAGGACTGATGACCCATCAGTTGGGGGAGGGATAGCTTAGTGGTTTGAGCATTAGCCTGCTAAACTCAGAGTTGTGAGTTCAACCTTTGAGGGGGCCATTTAGAGATCTGGGGCAAAAATCTGTCTGGGGATATTGGTCCTGCTTTGAGCAGGGGAGTTAGACTAGATGACCTCTTGAGGTCCCTGCCAGCCCTGACATTCTATGATCCCAGCTGTGGGTGTACTCTATCACTGCTATAAGCCTGAACCAAGAACTTTGCCATTATTGTATGTAATTGATTCCATTTAACCAATTCTAGCTATCATCTATACCTTTGTTCCTTTTATGAATAACTCTTTAGATTTTAGATTCTAAAGGATTGGTAACAGCGTGATTTGTGGATAAGATCTGATCTGTATATTGATCTGGGTCTGGGGCTTGGTCCTTTGGGATTGAGAGAAACTTTTTTACTGGGGCATTGGTTTTCATAATCATTTGTCTCCCTAACGAGTGGCACTGGTGGTGATACTGGAAAACTGGAGTGTCAAAGGGAATTGCTTGTGACGTTTGATTAGCCAGTGGGGTAAAACCAAAGTTCTCTCGGTCTGGCTGGTTTGGTTTGCTTAGAGGTGGAAAAACCCCAGCCTTGGGCTGTAACTGCCCTGCTTTAAGCAATTTATCCTGAATTGGCACTCTCAGTTGAGTCCCGCCAGAACCAACATCATTACATGTAGATCTCCCCCTGTGCAAAGTGGGGCTTGGCTCCCCCCATAGCACTGACCTGCAACACACATGCAGGAGAGGAGCAGACTGGCTGGCCTGGGGACACAGCTCAGTCCCCTCTGGACCCATGGGGAGGACCCACACCCAAGCTGTTAGATCTCTTGTGCAGCCCATTGGACTTTAAAAGCTGCTGTAGCTAGATGCGTGCCCATTAGATCACAGGGCCCTGGTGGCCCAGGTTGCCCATGGTGAACAGAGCACAACTGCTTACACGATACTGTCAGGTGGAGGCTCTCAGGGCTGGGAAAGGGTCCTGGGTCACAGCTCCTGCACAAACACCAGCCCTCCAATGGAAGTCGGGCCTTCTGTGGCCAACTGCTTGCAGCTCTCTAGTCCCCATAATAGAATGAATGTTCTGGCGGGAATGCCAGGGTGTTATGCAGATAAAACTGCACAGGATCTTTTTAGGGGGCAATTCAAAGACACCACATTTATTATGATAACAATTTGATTTATGACCAATAACTAATATCTTAATCCTTATACACACACATTATATCTAAGGCCATGGCTACGCTAGAGAGTTGCAGCGCTGGTGAGGGGGTTACAGCGCTGCAACTTAGGATGTGGCCACACTTGCAAAGCACAGCCAGCGCTGCAACTCCCTGGTTGCAGCGCTGGCTGTACACCCAGTCGAGCCTCGGGTGTAGCGATTCCAGCGCTGGTGATCCAGCGCTGGTCAGCAAGTGTGGACCCCACCAGCGCTTTTATTGACCTCCGGGGTATAAGGAGGTATCCCAGAATTCCTGTCCACAACAAACTGGAAGAAAGGGGGAGCTCGGAGTTCAGCCAAACTGCTTATTTAAAAAACAAACACAGCTCCTGTTTGCTGAGCGAGCGGAGGCAGGCAGAGCAATTACTTTGGAATGTTCACAGCTGTTTGCTTGAAGAGAGAAACAGCAAGCTCACACGGCAGAGGGGGAGGGGGAAGTCCATGTTGAGCAGATGCTTATCTGGTCTGACGGCTATTTAAGAGTGCATAATTTGCATTTAGTGAATGAGAGAGGGGTGGGGGAAGGGGTCAGAACTTTTAAAATGATTGAAGGTAGGCACTGTGTGTCTTCCAGTCCTTAGAACTTGCAAGGCAGGGAGCTGAGAACAGTGTCAGCTCCAAAAATCCAATCTCTCTGTCTCTCCCACGCTCCCTGTCACATTCCACCCCACCCCCCTCTTTTGAAAAGCATGTTGCAGCCACTTGAATGCTGGGATAGCTGCCCACAATGCACCACTCCCAACAGCGCTGCAAATGCGGCCACACTGCAGCGCTGGTAGCTGTCAGTGTGGCCGCACTGCAGCGCTGGCCCTACACAGCTGTACGAACACAGCTGTAACTACCAGCGCTGCAAAACTGTAAGTGTAGCCATGGCCTAATACCTATACACACACACCCATCAGATGTTCTGCAGCTGCTTGATAGTTACCAGTCCTGAATGTAGCTTGAGTTTGTGGCTTGGGTTCGTAGCTTGTGGCAGCTAACTGTAGGGATTGATCCTGGCTGGCAAACCACCAGATAGTTAATCCCTGCAACCCCCCGTTACCCCCCCTGATCATAAGACCAGGCAAGTACAGCACTACATGCCTGAGTAGAATGAAAAACATAGCACGTCACGCTTGCAAGCAGCGGGTGAGAAGCAGGGAGATAAGGGAGATCCTCCGCCAGTAAGAAACAAGTAAACAGGGCTGTGATTCATGCTGATTCATGCTGACAATGTAACCAGAAAGAATAAAAGGGCTGCCACGCCGGCTAACGGGGCGCCTTCCTGAGCAAACAAGCTGTCTGTGTCTGGTTCCTTCCCGCATCTGGTGACCCCGACGTGATTCCAGCCCTCCGTACCCACCGGCTGGCCAAGCCGTGGTGCACCACAGTGCGTCGTCGCGCACTCCCTCGTGAGTATGGGGGGGGATTTGTCCGTGCAACAGAAGGCTCATGCGAAAGAGCTGGTTCAAGTACTCAAGGTAACCGGTCGCACGACAGCATCACAGCGACATGTGGAGGAATTGCTCCATGTGATTGAGGTTAAATGCCCTTGGTACCCCGAGAAAGGAACTCTCGAGGTTTCTGACTGGCAAAATGTGGGCGAACGGCTCCTAAGGGAGCCACGAGCGCCCATCCAACACATCTTGCTGTGGCAACATTGTGCAGAGGCAATCGGGCGTTTGCGAAAGGAGGCGCCCCCGCTTGCCTCTCCCACCCCTACCCCACCTCCCTCATATGTCACGGAGGTTGAAACCCCAAGTCCTGCACTCAGGGCGACACCCCCTAGTCTAGCCCCCTCTGAGTCCTTGCTGTCGTCGCCCTCCCCCTTTTGCCCCCTCCGGCTCCGAGCGCAGTACAGGCTGCTTTCGGCCCCAGCTGGCTGTGAAGGAAAAATATAGACAGAGGCGGAGCAAAAGGAAATACAAGTTACAGAACTGAAATTACGTTTGCAAAGCTTAACTGTCCAGTAAGACCCAACAGTGTGCCTTTGTGACCCTGGAGTCGGCTGCCACAGGCAGCCGACCTGGACTGGAATCTCTGAAAGAGACGCCGCAGGAGATTCCAGGGTGTAAGAGAACAGCCCTCCCAAGAGCAGAAGCATGTTGGAAATTCTGGACAAGCTGTATACAGGATAATCTCCCTTCCACCTCTCCCCCTCCTCTGAACATTATACACAGAAGTGGCCAGTCGGGACGTACCTGTGTAAGTATAAAAGGAGCTTCGGGCTTGGGGCATTAATATTTTCCTGAGTGATGTGGGAGCGTTCCCAACACTCTCCATTGTTGTTTTATTATTTTATTAATGAAGCTTTAAAATTCAGTCCTATGGTGTGTTTTCTTTATCTTCCCCCAGCGATCCTGTAGTGTCAGCCTGATCACCTGACACGAGGGATAGATTGGTAACAGAAATTTGTCACAGTTTGGTGAGCAATTAAGAAGGGGGGAGCACTGCAGAATTTACACCATCTATTTGTTTTACCCTTGTTATTTTGTGTTTGCTTTGCTTGGTACTGTTGGTGCTATATGTTGAGAATTGCATGAGTAAAAGTATGCCTTAATAGGATAAGAAAACGCTATTTGGTTTTGGTTCTGTTCTGTTTAACCGGTTACTGTTGTTTTTCTGCTCTGTATACATTTGGGCGTTAGGAGTGTGGGCGGAACTGAACCTCTCGTTCGTAATTCCTTGGAGTGGAAGCCATGAGTGCGAGGAAGCTCTGAGGTTGAATTGAGATCCTTCTGTCCCGTCCCCTGTAGCGGACAGTGTATAGAAGTGGGAAAGTCTGACTTAGACTGTAATTCCCTCTGCGCTCTGTGTAATTTCTTTTTTCTGTTTAAGTGTCAGCAGACGGATGGGTGGACTCTAGGTAAACTCTCTAAAGGGGTTTGGATTTTTGTCCAGGTGGCAAGCCTCATGAAGGAGGACTCGGGTAGTCTTGTGAGTGAGAATGTTTAAAGGAAAAGACCAGGAGGGGTGGGGGCTAGTTAAGAAGCCCACCCTCCTAGCTAAACTGGTAGTGGAACAAGTTGGTGCCCATGGAAGGGACGGTTCAGCAAGAAAAGCAGGATCGGGCCCAGGCAGGCAGGCAACAGAGAGAGAGATTGGAAAGCAGGTTGGAAAACTTTAAGGGTGTAGTGGAAGGAAGGAGTCAGTAAGTGTAAGCATGGGGATTTCAAATACCCAGGACTTACTTGGCATGGTGATTTAAGTTGATAAAAGTGGCTGTTGGGAGACAAGCAAGTGATTTAAGGGAGAGTGAGAAGTTAACTCTGTAGTTGCTGGAGGAAACAGCAGTTGAACTTTGTAAAAATGCTAAAGAAAAAAGTTCTTGGTGTCTGCGAAATGTTTGTAAATAAATTTAGGCAAAGAAATTATTGGATTGCTATTATTTGGTTTGGCTATGAACAATTTAGTTAAATTAGCTGAAGAATGTATACAGTGTTATGTAATTGAAAACCTAGGCTGCTTATGAAACAAATGTAAGAAAATATGGGGTAATTCCTCTGGTTTTGCCTGAAGTCAACAAGGGTATTTGTATATTTCAAGCGATGATTGTCTGCCCAGAAGGGGTGGGTAGACCTCTGTTTTTTTTGTCTTTCAGATAATCAGAGAAAACTGATGCCAGCTGAACAGCATTCAACGTATCATGCATTTACTGGCACAACAGGACTTATGTTTTGTGTTCTATGTCCTGTCTTGTGGTGTTTGTCTCGTGGCCAAAATTGTTGTGTTTAATATTTTTATAGGATAGTCTAGTTAAAATTAAATAGAAGGGTTAAATGCAGATACTTGTTTTATTCAACTTTGGAATACAAGGTGTTTGGATAAATCAGGAGAATGTGATACACTAAAGTCTAATGCATTTGCTTAAGTAAGAAAAAGAAGCTTCATTGGCCAAATTGTTAATTAAAGAAATTGTTGTTATAATTTGCATGCCAACGGTCTTTGAAAGCAAAGACATGAAAAGTTAACCCACTCCCCATATTGTACATGGGATCTTTCTGGCTACCTCAAATTTCTAGCCAGAGGGCTGGGGATGGTGGAAGGCTATTGGACTAGAGGTTGAATTGAATGACCTCCTCAAAGTGGGTGTGCTTGTTTTAGCTCGTTGCTCCAAAGTTCTGTAATAAGGTTATTTTAGTAAAAGAGTATGTGTGGCATATATTAAATAATAAGACTAATGTACTGTATAATGGCAATGTTTACGTGTTCGTTGTTGGGCAAAGGTGTATGAGTGAAGAGTGAAAGTTTCCTTTGCAGGTTAAAAGAAGCCAAAAAGGGAGATGAAAAAAAGAACAGAATGAGTTAACAGAAAAGAAAAACGTAGCTAGGAGACTGTAGATAAGACACTGTCTCCATTCAAGGACACTGCTCACAGCTAAGACTTGGCTAATAACCAAGGAAAGGGGGGTGGGGCTTGAATGTGCCCAAGCAGCTATGAGATCTGCAAAACATTGCCAGGCACTAATGAAATGTGTTAAGTTTCTTTTCTCACAGGTAAAGAAGCGCTACCCAAAGACCGAATCAGCCCTTGCCTTCCCGGATGCCCTTCAACTAGCCCTGGCAGGCTTTGTGGGCTCCCTGTCCTATCATATTCAGAAAGATCCTCGCCTGCATGCCATTTGTCACATTCCCACTGTATTTTGTAATTTTTGCCAGCAAACCCCCATAATTGATGCGCTTACAGTATTCACTGATGGCTGCCCAACCCGTGGTGTTGTTTCTTGGTGTACTGCCACGCAATGGCACTCGTGGTTTACCACTCCTCAAACAAGCCCTCAACGGGCAGAACTTGCTGCCCTTTGTTTAGCCTTTTCTCATTTTTCCATTGTCCCCCTTAATGTTATTACAAATAGCCTTTATGTTGCTAACGTTGGTACCGCTATAGCTGGAAGCTATGTGACCCCACTTATGGAATAACCACTTCTTGCCCTTTTTCTTACCCTCCAACAGCTTCTGCGCTCCCGGTCTCACCCGTTTTTTATTGCACATATTCATAGCCATCTTCTCCTTCCCGGGGTTTTGTCTAAGGGCAACGCTTACGCTGATACACAAGTGCGTGTTTCCTGGGTCCATTCTCCTGCTTCCCCTACTTCCAGCCACGCCTTTCATCATCGAAAAGTTAAAGCCCTCGCCCGGGAGTTCTCCATTCCCTTGGATAAGGCTAAAGCTGTTGTTCAACAATGCCCACAATATTCCTCTCTCCGCTCTTACCCCCCCCACCGGCGTCAACCCCCGCGGTCTCGGCGCTAATCAGCTTTGGCAAATGGATGTCACACGTTTTTCACCTTTTTCCCCGTGGAATTTTCTTCATACTACTGTCAATAGTCCGCTGTTTTTCTGTTATGGGCATCCCAGCCAAGCTGAAAACAGATAATGGGCCAGCTTACTGCTCTCAACAAATTGCTGCCTTCTGCTCCCGTTGGGGCAGGCCAAGCTATCGTTGAGCGCGCGAATCGTACCCTCAAAACAGCTCTCCTCCAACAAAAAACAAAAGGGGGAATCCCGCCCACGCTGCCCGACAAGGAGGTGTGGTTAGCACATGTTCTTTATACAATCAATTATTTAAATCTTGTTTTTGATGGTGCCCATTATACCTCCCGTTTACAGAAACACTTTAGGTGCAAGGAAGAACTCCCCGCCCCTAAAGTAACGTATAGACAACTCCCTGGAACCACGTGGAGTGCCCCAGTCCCCTTGATTACCTGGGGGCGGGGGTACGCAGCCGTTAACATACCTAAGGGGCCTGTGTGGGTCCCAGCCCGTTACATCCGTCCGTGGAAAGAGGACCCCACAGGCGGCCCGCAGCATGGCGTGGCACCAGGGTCTTAACAATCCCATTCCTGATTTCAATCAGTTATTAACAACAACAGTTACGCTGTCTCAAGAACGGCGCCGCAGTACTCCCAATGCACCAGTGACGTGGGTACAAACAAAGTCCCTCCCACAGCAAGCTGAGCGTCTGCTGGAACAGCAAGAAAAGGAGAAAACCCCAGAGAATTTGTTAACTGCTTTTATTGCTTGCCTAAATGCTAATTCTTGTGTGATGTTATGTATAATGCCTTGGCCACCTCCTTGGTTGGCATACCTGGCTTAATAATTAGTAATAGTAAAAATCTTAATTGGTTAGCTTGCTCAGCGGTTAAAGCTCTTAATGCCACGTCTATTGCAGTGGCATTGCTTAATGAGGAGCAAACAGAGCTGCGTCATGGAATTTTGCAAAATAGAGCTGCTATTGATTATCTTCTTTTGCTACATCACTATGGTTGTGAAAAATTAATGATATGTGTTGTTTTAATATTTCTGATCACTCCCATGCTATTAATAATCAAATAGCTTTAATTAAAAATCTTACTGCTCAAATTCAAATTTACAATGACCCATTCTCCTCCTGGTGGGACTGGCTATCTAGCTGGCTACCAGGATGGGGTTGGTTACATCAGGTAATAACCTATGGAGGACTTTGCCTTTTATTCCTCATACTCACCTGCTGTGGCGTTCAGTGTATTCCCTCCTTAATTTCATTGTGCACCCAAGGGTGCCCTTGGGCAAGAAAAAAACCTGCCCTTTCCCTTTAAAAAGTAAAGGGGGAGATGTAGGGATTGATCCTGGCTGGCAAACCACCAGATAGTTAATCCCTGCAACCCCCCGTTACCCCCCCTGATCATAAGACCAGGCAAGTACAGCACTACATGCCTGAGTAGAATGAAAAACATAGCACGTCACGCTTGCAAGCAGCGGGTGAGAAGCAGGGAGATAAGGGAGATCCTCCGCCAGTAAGAAACAAGTAAACAGGGCTGTGATTCATGCTGATTCATGCTGACAATGTAACCAGAAAGAATAAAAGGGCTGCCACGCCGGCTAACGGGGCGCCTTCCTGAGCAAACAAGCTGTCTGTGTCTGGTTCCTTCCCGCAGCTAACTGGCTAGGAAAGCCAGGCACAAGGACTAGCTAGGTCTCTGTTGGGCATGCACCAATGCCCTTCCATGTTGGCAGCAGAATGTTACCCTCCAAAGACTTCCATCTCACCCATCCTCTTTGTAGGCTTTAGTTTGAATCCAGAGTCTATAGGTCTTGCTGTGTTTTGCAGACGTGACTTTTAGCCTGGGACCTGGCTTTGATCTTCCTTCTATTGTACCTTTTCTTTTTAGGGTGGACTCTTCTTACTTTGTTAGGGCTCTTGTCTGCATCTTCAGCCGGTGGGGTTTGAACTCCATTTCATCAGGACAGGCTGGCGCTGGAGGCTGATTCTATCATCCATACATACCTCAGTCACACATCTAAACTTAACTAATGAGATTACAGTAGGGTTTGCAAAAATGAAAGTTGGAGCCAGCTTTTACAAAATGGAGTAAGTGTTTTTAAATGGGTGGGTATTCACCCACAAAAGCTCATGCTCCAAACGTCTGTTAGTCCATAAGGTTCCACAGGACACTTTGCTGTTTTAAAATGGGGTTTGAATTACAATATGGCAAACAGTGAACAGAAGTTACAATGTAGGCAAGTGTAATGAATGGTGAACAGAAGTTACAATCCTGAAACAGTGCAAGTCTCAGTGATTTAAGCAGGAATTGGATTGATAGTGAAACTTACAAGAGCAACTGGCTAAACAGCTATGGCTCTTAACAAGCATCTTAATTGTCAATTAGCCAATTATTGGGGTAACTGGTTTTATGAATGAATGTTATTTCATTCATAAAACTTTACTTATGTAGCTACATTAATAAAGTAAACAATTAAAAACAATTTAATTCAGCAGTTCTACAAGGGCTGGAGCCTTCCCCTTCCCCTGGCTAATCAGAGAGTACATGGAGTGGGGGAGAGCTCTGTACCACTCATTACAATGCCCTGCAGCTGGGCTGGCTCATGGGTGCCCCGTGGCAGGGGCAGGCTCGGGGGGAGGCTCTGTGGAGGCAGCAGGCTCAGTGTGGGGGAGCCTGCAGCAGGCTCAGGGTGTATGTGTGTCCTGCAACAGGCTGTAATGGGTATACAAACCTCACACTTCACCCAGAATGGTTAAAAGGCATTACTGGGCCCTGGTTGCTCTGTCCCTGGAACATCTTCTGGAAGCTGAAGAAAGATCTTAGTTACTGGAACAGGGGTCAGTGAGATACACACTGCAGCGATAAGGAGAAATTAGGCAAACAGTGGAAGTGAAAGAGCAGGTGGAAGGCAGACATGGAGATAAGTGCTGGCCACGCCGCTGACAGAGATGTGCTGCTACTTGGACATGAGACCCGGGCAGCTGGAGAAATCACACGGCCACAGCAGTGCTGTCACATTATAAAAGCTCTGGGGCTGGGATACAGCCAGGCTTAGTAACAGATGGGCTGAGATGTGTCAGGAGCAGAGCCAGGTGGTAGGGAAATTAATTGCGAAGGCTCCTATTGAATCTCATGGCAAGGAGCTACGGAGTGGCAGGACAAGCTCTCTCTGGATCTGTATACACCAAGGAGTTAACCTGCAGTGAGCTCTTGGAACGGCAGTAACAGCCAATAGCTTGCATGGCCCAGAGGCCATGGTGCATTCCCACCCTTCCTGGGCTCCAGCTGTCCGTCCAACCTTCCTCCTCCCCCCTTCGCTCTCTCTCATAGTGTCTCACCCAGCCGCATGCTGCCCTTAGCACACACCCATGTTACACTGGCTCTGCAGTGGGAGTGCAGGAAACTTGGCTGGGGAGGTTTCTGCCCCCTGGAGAAGTGCTAGAGGATTTGGGGGTGCATGTGCTTTGGGGGTACAGCCAAGGGAAGGATGGCCCTAAGAAGGCATTTTCATGCTTTTGCAGGGTTTGTGCTCACTGAACCGGAACGGTTGGGGCGGTTGTGATCATTGGGCCTGCCCGGTTAGCCGCATTGTGAGCTGAACTGTGAAAGGTGAGTGTGAGTTCATACACTGTGTAGCATGGCAGAGTGCTCACCGGCACGGCACCTCCTGTGGGTTGGTCTAGGAATTAGCTCTTCCAGCATTGGAGTGCCTCCTGTGGGCCAGTGTCTCCCTTGCTGCCGCCTGCTTCTCCCTTTTCTAGTACCACCCTTTAGTTCAGGTCCCACATCCCTCCTGGCCCATGGTACCCCTTATCAGGGGTACTGCCCTGCAGCTGTTCCCCCACACTAAGGGATCCTCCCTGGGGAACCCCAATTCCCCTCTTTCCTCAGTGACAGACTGCCAGTCTTCATCTAGCCCTTTTTCTCAAGGGCAAACTGTAGTCTGAAATGGCCGCTCATCATTGGCAAGGGGGTTTGAACCTGCTGTCTTTTCCTGGCCTGGCTGCACTGCTGCAGCCTTCATACCACCACAGGCCCTTTCAGCACAGCCTCAGCCTGGGGACTCATCTGGCCAAAGTTCCCCAGCACTGCACTGTTTGAGGTACCCTTCTCTAACCAGCAGCCAGGCCCTTCCCACTCCACCACTGGAGTGAGACACCCCTTGCCTAGCTCCCAGCCCTTTTATCAGGACCAGCTGGACCCTAATTGGGTGTGGCTGCACCTGCGGCTGCCTACCCAGTCAGCTGCCCTCGGCTGCTTTCAGTCCCAGCACTCTCCAAGGGCCGGCTTTTACCCCTTTCTGAGTCAGAGTGGGGTGACCACCCCGCTACACACTGTCACAGTGACCTAAAACAGCAAAGGCTGATGGGAAAGGTCTGATAGGCCGACAGTCCAAAAAGGCCACCTGCTTTAACTCAAGGACTGTATTAAGATCACATCTGATAAACAAGAGATGGGTGGGTGTGAAATCAATGAACAAGAATTGGTGTGTTGGAAACTAGGCCTAACTGGTGGACAAAATAATGAGGGGATGACCTGGTCCAACCATCACACTCTTTGGACATCTTTTTATTTTTTAAAGAGAGATTTTGGGGAGAAATATGGATGGAAGTGACAAGTGAATTCTGGCTAATTAAAAGATGAAAGAAGGAGAGGAATGAGCTTCACCTTCATGGGTGCTACCCCCACCATCTTCTGAAGCCACAGGATCCACAGTAACACAATTGGGCCTTCATCATCCAGATCCTGGGAGATGTCC
Organism: Gopherus flavomarginatus; assembly: GCF_025201925.1. Classification (NCBI taxonomy): domain Eukaryota; kingdom Metazoa; phylum Chordata; order Testudines; family Testudinidae; genus Gopherus; species Gopherus flavomarginatus. The sequence goes on from NC_066625.1 coordinate 53,186,205, forward strand.
AGTCCCCATCAGACTGGGCCAAAGAGCAGGACCCAGATGATGTCACCACCTGCTCTGTCTCTGGCTAAATCCCGAACATCATTTGGGATGTGAGACTGTCACCCCCACCCACACTCCATGTGTCCTTTTCCTTCCCCGCCTTATTTTCTTTCCTATCCTTCTCCATTTGCCTTGTGTCAAATAAGGGCCTGGCCTAGCAGGCCAACATTTGCAACTGCTGTAAGCCTGGGGCTAGAAAGAGACAATGCCCTAAACAGCCCGATGCTGGTACAAGTGTGGCGGGTCTCAGAGCAGCCGATCAGTCCATGTGTTGGGCTTGTGTTTCTCCAGCAATTGAGGTTGCGAATAAAAGTCAACACCAGAGCCAGAAGCTGCATTTTCTATCTTTGCTGTTCTCTTCTTTCGCCTTTTGCGTGCATTTGTCTTTGTCTTTCTTTAAGGAGGCAGGAGCAGATTTTAACAGCAGCGGCAACAATGAAAGCCCTACCCCATCTCAACTAATTTCTTTTTCCCCAAATGGGACAGTTATTTCCATCTGTTAGGCCATCAAAAAGACTTTCAGATGAGAGCTTCTTTAAAATCCCTCCCCAGTGATGTTTTGCAGTGTGCTTGCCATTGGACTAAGCGGGCTGGGGTCTCTGTATAAGCTCCGAACCTTGTGTAACACTTTTTAATGCTAGACAGTCACAGGCTTGTGTAACATCTTTGCCTCTTTGGGCCCATATATTCCATCTAAATTAATACAACACAGGATGACAGTGAAAAGAAACTGAAGCAGTGTCTGACCCCAGGCCGTTCTGAGACAGCTAGCAAATCCCTCTCTCAGCCTGTGGAATCCCCAAGAGCTAGAGCCTGCACTGAGCTCCATGCCCATAGGCAAGGCACACTGCAGGCAAATGCAACAATTCCTGCACTCCCTGTCCAGCCAGCTGGGCCCCTGGCACCTGAGCCTGGCTGCAAAGTCAGGCACCATCTTTGCTCTCTCGAGCCCAACATCCACCCCCTTGATTGCCTCCCCTGCCCCTGGGCAGGGGGCTTGTACATTGACAGCTAAGGCAGGTGGGATGCAATGTTCAAACCTCTTCAAGGTGCCGCTGAAGCTAATAAATGTACCTAGCTCTGCCTCACTCGCTGTCTCTAACACAGAGCCCTGTGCAGAGCAGCTTGCAGCCATCCAGCAATGGGGAGCCCCCTGCTCTTTTCCCCTCGCTTGTCGCTTTACTCCAAGACCTGGAAGTTTTGTAGTTTGCATGTGGCAAGATTTAAAAGGCGTCCTAGTGAGGGAACAACAGCAGAGCGTGTGGCGTCCCTGAAACGCAGCCACTCTGCTGCGGGAACATCAGTCTTTGGGCTGGCGTGGCGACAAGCCCCATTAACCACAGCACAACTCCCACTGGTGCTCTCCTGCACCTGCCCCTGATCTCGCAGCTTGGGCAGCCATTCATTTCTCTCCCCTGGGGGAAGCAGACAGAGCCCAGAGGTCTCTATTAGGGTGACAGCCATGACTGATGCTTCTGCTAGGTCTGGAGAGAACATATCGGGCACATATGCCTGCACAGCCCGTTCCATCAGCCTAGAGGGGGAGAGCAGCAGGGATGGCCACTGCTCAGGCCCGTTCACCCCGGAACATGGCTCCCCCACTCACACCTGAGGGGTTGTCTCCCACTCCTCCATGTCTTAAAGGTCCTAGAAATCCACTGCTGACTTGGACAGCAGCTCCATGGGCCCTCCACCTCTGTGGCCTCCTCCTTCTGCCTCAGAGCTGAGAGCCAGAGGGTACATCTATCCTGGGAGCTGGAGGGGTCATTCCCAGCTGAAGGAGACATACTCATTGCAGCTCTCGTGGAGCTAGTGCACAAAAAATAGCATGTAGCTGTGGCAGCACAGGCAGTGGGAAGGGCTAGCGGCCAAGGTGCTACCGACCGTCTCAGACAGGTACAGACTCACTGCTCGCACCATTATGGGCACACTCTGTTTTTAACCTTCTAGCTCAATAAGAGCTAGCACGGATATGTCTGTTTGGGAGCTGGAAATTATACCTCCAGCTCGAAGAGTAAATGTTCCTGACAGACTGTGCTAGGACCTCCAGGGAAGCCAGCAATTGGAACTCAAGTTGGTTTCAAGTGAGACACTAAAGAAACAGAGAGTCTGAAACTTGGCACCGTTCTAAAAACCAGTGTGAGTTGGAGCAGCCTGGCACCCTGCTAACAATTCCCTTTCCACTTGGACAGGGGCGGTTTGGTTCCCTTTTGGTGTCTCTTGTGGTTTGTACAGAAAGGGAGACTTAGGTCAATGCCCAGCAATCATTCATTGTTTCAGAGAGTTTAAGGCCAGAAGGGACCATTAGATTTTCTAGTTTCACCTCCTGTACGTCACAGGCCAGAGAACCTCTCCCAGTCACCATTTACTGAGCCTAGTCACTTGGGTTTGACTAAAGCGTCTCTGAGAAAGGCATCCAGTCTGGATCTGGAGACCTCAAAAGATGGAGAATCCATCATCGCCCTTGGGAGTTTGTTCCAGCCCCATTCTCACTAGTATAAATCTGTGCCTTATCTCCAATTGGAATTTATCTGGCCCCAGTTTCCAGTCACTGGTCTTTGTTTCTGCCTTTCTCCACTAAGTGAAATAGCCCTTTAGAACCCATTATTTTCTCCCTGTAATGGTACACTGTAATCAAGTCACCTCTCAGTCTCTTTGATAAGCTGAACAGATTGGGGGCTTCAAGTCTCTCACTGTATGACATTTTATCCAGCCCTTGAATAACTTTTGTGGCTCTTTTCTGCACCTTCTCCACTATTGTGTGTCATGCCTCAGTGTAGACTATGCCCTTGGGCGAGCAGCCAGCCTGCCAGTACCTTCTCGGCAAGGTCCCTCTCACAGCCTTTGTTTAGCTACCCTGCCGGCTTCTTGCTCTGATGCCCATCAGAGTCAGCACTAATGAGATCGGACATCCCTTTACAGCTGCAACCAGCCATCCCAGGAGAGAAGGTAGATGCCCCAGGCCTCAGATAGCAACAGCCAGGAGACATGGCCAGCAAGGGTGCTATGAGCCAAGGGGCAGCCAGGGGCCTGTGTGCTCACGCTCATCAGAGGAGTGAGATAGTGGCAGGGCTCCATGCCCTCTGCACCTGGTTTCACTGTTTGTGCAATTTATGTGTCTCCCTGGCCCAAGCTGGGGCCAGGCCCTGTCCCCACACTTGCCCCTGTGCCAGTGCAGTGCTGGTGGCTCTGTGTGCTGGGCCCGTCTCATTCCTGGCACTGCTGGGCTGAGCTGAAAGGCAGTTTCCAGCACTCAGTAGAAAGTAGCATGCTGCCTACTTGTCAGCTTTGTGTTCTTGTACCCATGTAATTACCAGAAAGACATTCCCTGGCCCAAGGGAAGGGAGGAACTTGATGCTGATGCATCTACTTATTAAAGGCCTAACCTCCATTGCAGCAATGCTGAGGCTGCATAGTTCCAGCACAACAGTAGCTATCCAAAACCTGATCAGAATGGCCTTCAGCACGGGAACAGGGCTGTGAAACGCGACTCCAAATCAGGCTGCAAAGCGTGGTAGATTGTCAGCAGGGCAACAAGCTGGCTACATTCAACCACAGTCTGTCCCTGGGCTCTTCTGCACAGGCATGCAGTCCCAGGAGGCACAGTGGAGAAATGTGGAGCTCGGATTAGGATATCTCTGCTTCATACCTGTTTGGGCACTGAATACAGATTACATTCCTGCAAACCTTCCCCTTCCAACAGTGCAGACTCAAATCCTCCTGAAATTCTTCCAGGGCTCATAAGCTAAATGTCCCTCTGGCAAAACTGACATTGCTGGTGTGATGGAGAAACAGGCTTTTCCCTGTTATTTATGTCAGCCCTGCACAGATTCCTAGTCATATCAGGAGGCCTGAAAGGATTCAGTTTTTATTGGGCAATGCCAGTAAACACCGATTTCACCAAACACAGCCATCGATAATCATTGAAATTCACCAAACACATTTCTATCAATAATCATTGAAATTCATAGCTAGGCAAAGGAAGAATGCTGCTTGAGAACCTTTTGGAGTTTGATTTAAGAATATTTACAGTGTCTGTTTGGACATGTGATGTCGGCAATTTGTGTTTTAAAGGTTAGAAAGCTTGAACTTTTCTAATTGTAACATCTACTGTCTTTACATAAATATTGTTTAACTCCCCATAATTCCCAATAACTATGAAAATGTAAATAGATAAAAACAGAAAACATGCTTAAAAGTAACCATCGATATTACACGTCACATTTATAAAAACATAAACATCATATTCTGTCACACCTACATAGCTGTCATCCCTGCTTTGCGGGCATGCAGACCAGCCATTTTCCAGCACAGCATCACTAGGCAGGGGGAAATGAAGTTCTCTACAATTCTACACACCTCATCAAGTGCTAATGAAATGATGGATCAGACACTGCAGTAGCTCTGAAGCTCAGGGTCATGGCCACAGCAGCTGATTCTGTAGTGCTGAGAGGAGAATGCGGTGGAAAGTGTTGTTCCAAGGGGATGGGATGAGGAGCTGTGTATCTTGCTCAGAACAGGCCAATGTCTTTGGTGATTTGTCATGTCTACAGTCCGGCGATTAGCATCGTTTTGCTTAAACGGGTGATGAGCTCTGTTGACAGGAAGAGAGGAAGACTGTAAAAAATGTCCACAAGAATTTGCTTGAATTTTTAAATAAATGTGCTTCAAGTATGACTGCCTCTTATTTGGGTTCCCTTTCCTGAGAACAGTGGAATCGGCCTGGCCCAAACACCTGTGGAAAGCACATTTCCAAGCTGCGTATGCAAGTATTCTTGGAATGGGCGGTGAAACACTTGCTTATATTCATGTGGAAGTGCTTGCTTGCTTGCTCACCCAGGCCATGTCTACGCGATAGCCACGGCACTGCAGCTGTGCCATGTCTACACCAGGGGTTAGTTCGACAAAACTACAGTGCTCACAGCCCTGAGCGATGTAACTAGGTCAATCTAAATTTTACACATAGATCTGGCCCAAGTCAAGGGAGAAGGACACACTGTATAGCGTATCACAGAGAATCAATTACCAGTAATCTATATAGCTCAAAAAGTTTGAATTTAGAACTCACCACAATTATCCCACAGTTAAAAGAATCAGTAACTAACTAACCGGTAGAGTGTTGTGATCAGTTTGTGGAGATTGTGTGTGCAGAGAAACAGGCCAAATTCAAGCAATAATAAGTCACTGACTGTGCACCATTCCCCTAGCTCTCATCAACGCTGAGTTTAAGGGGGCTGTTGTCGTGAGTTGGGCTAGCTAGGATCTGGCAATTGGATTGTGATGAAACACTTTGCTTTTATATAGCTTCCTTCAGACAAAGGGTCACCAACTGTTTGTCAAGCAGAGTCAGATTCCAAGGCCAGAAGGGACCATGATGGTCATCCAGCCTTACCTTCTGCATCACATGGGCCTGAGAATCTCACCCAGTAAGTCCTGCACGGAACCCATAACTCCTGATTGAATGAGAGCATGCTCTTTTCTCCTCCAACATTTAGCCAAAGACAGAGACTCCCCCACACTCCTAGGTAAATCATTCCAATGGTTAATTACTCTCATTGTTAAACATGTGCACCTAATTTCCAAGCTCCATTTGTCTCACTTTAGCTTCCGGCCTTTGGATCTTGTTATGCCTTAATCTGTTAAGTTAAAAGAGCCGACTACTGTCAGGATTCCTATCCTTGTGTAGTTACTTACAGAGGGAGATCAAGTCACCTCCTAACCCTCTCTTAGGTAAGTGAAATAGATTGAGCTTCTTTGGTCTTTCCCTGGCAGGCTGTTTTTCCATCCCGCCACTCAGTCTTGTGGCTGTTTGCTGCAGTCTTTCCAATTTTCCCAGCCTCCTTTTTGTGGCGTGGGCACACCAGAACGGGATACAGTATTGCAGCAATGGTCTCCCCAGTGCTGCATATGAAGGTAACATCACCTCCCCTGCTCACACAGCCAGGTTGGGCTGGACCTGTCTAGGTCCTGCTGATGGATTTCACCTCTTTCTGCTCAGGAATAATCCAGGACACCTTAGGACTTTCTCAGCTTGACTCATTATTCAAAGTTATTTTACCCATAAGTTTGTGGAGAATTCTTGCTTTGCTGATTTCATCTGACCCATGCCTGTTCCATGAGCAGCAGACTCCTCCCAGACCGGAGAAGTGGGGGCTTCATAGGGGATTAGATCGTATTGGAGAAGCAATGCTGTATGTCACAATCTCAAGAGAGGGCTGTGGGTCAGGGCTGAGCAGTTAGATCAGGAGGTCATGGCTGAGCTGCAACCCTGGGGAAGGGGCTAAGGGCTCCCCAATTCTCACTCCACATGCTCCATGCAGCTTTCCATTACCACAGCTTTCTAAGTGCTCACCATCCTGCACCTCACACATACACCTGACACTGCTGTCCCAGTGCTCTTCATCAGCTGCTCCCCATGCTCCTAACCCTGCCCCACACTCCCCTAGACACCTCACCCCACAGATATCCTCTGCTGCTCCCAAGAGCACTCCCTGTTCTGACCAGCTCTTCTCCCCCAAAAGCCTCTCAGCGCCATAGCCCAACAGTGCAGCCTCACCCATTCCTCACACCTCGTACCCACCTGACGTGCTACTTACGTGCTCAGGATAAACCACTGCCTGTACACATTCTGAGCTGGCCCACTGCATGCCATAATACACCCCCAACCCCATCCCACATGCTCACCCATGGACCTTCCCCACGCTCCCTGAAACCACTCCTCACAGCACTGGCCCCCATGTGACTCTGGGGCTCACCCTAATCCTTGCCCTACATGAGTGACTTTAGGGGTCTGTCTAGTGCTCACTATAAAAGCTCCCCTGTGGCAGAGGAACCAGCACTCTGCTCACCACAGCTCCAGTGAGTGCCTGGGAGCAGGGGTGCCGGAATAGGAAAGGCCATGGCCCTCCCACTTTTTACCAGCCATAAGAGTAAGCAACGGGGGAAGGGAGCAGAGAGGAGAGAGCAGGGGCGAGGTCTTGGGGGAAGAGGTGGAGCAAAGGTGGGGCCTTGGGGCAAGGGGCGGGGTGGGGGGCAAAGCCTTAGTTCAGGTGCCAGTGGCCCCCCACACACACACTTTTAGGAAGCTTCTGCCACCCCTGCCTGGGAGTAAACCTGAGGGTGACAGTTGTGCTTAATTGACCGGGCGGGGATGGGCTGGAGAGAGCTGCGAGGCTCAGTAAGCCACTCGGCCAGAAAGTAGAAAAAGTGTGATGGGGGAGAGGCAGAATCTCAGAGCTAGTCCCAGGAGACTGCTCCTCCCCCCTCTCCTTGGTCTAAGGGGACAGGAGTTACGTGCTATCGTAGATAAAGTGCTGCACACCGCTGCAAAGGCAGCAGGGAACGGTAAGTAAACCACAGTAGAGAGTCTCTGGGTGGTCTGTGCGTGCACAGAAGATGAAGGAGTGGAGGCAGGATGGGACTGCCTCCAATGGCATGTGGCCCATCTGTGACTGATAGTAGCAAATATCCCCATGTCCAGTGATGGGACACTCAATGGGGAAGGCTCAGAGTTATTACACAGAATTCTTTCCTAGGTGTCTGGCTGCTGGGTCTTGCCCACATGCTCAGGGTCTAACTGATCGGCATATTTGGGGTCGGGAAGGAATTTCCCCCTTGGTCAGACTGGTAGGGACTGTTGGGTTTTTTGCCTTTCTCTGCAGTGTGGGACACGGGTCACTTGCGGGTTTTCACTAGTGTAAATGGTGGAGTCTCTGTGACTTGAAGTCTTTAAACCATGATGTCACCAGGCCGACTAGGTCCAGAGACTCCTGCTGGAGGCCTCACGGCCCTGCCACACTCCGCCTCAGCAGGGAGCAGCCAACAGGGGCCCACCTGGCTAGTATGAGAAGACTGCAGAGCCGGTGAGGTCAGTTCCTTGCTGGACCTGGAGGAGAGTGGCTAGTGTGCTTGGCTGGCTGAGGGAGCTACAGGACCTTGGACAGAGCAGTGCTGGTAGAGGCCCAGGGGAATGGGAAGGAGTTCCGGGCTGGCTGTTGGGATTGCACCCTAAGGCAGCAGTCAGCAGCCTTTCAAAGAAGAAGATCCATGTTTTTGTTTTTGTCTTTGATCAAAATATTTTGAGAGCCGCATCACATGCAAGGCTACTTGTACACTTACACAAAGATAGCAAGTATACAGCAAGTGACAAACCAATTCTGATTTAAATAAAATAGATAATGGAATAAACTGGCCTCTGGGAGGGAGTTCGGTACAGGAGGGGGCTCTGGGCTGGTGCAGAGGATTGCAGTGCAGGAGAGGATAAGGGGCATGGGCTCTGGGAGGGAGATTGGTGCAGAAGGGGGCTCTGGGCTTGGGCAGGGAATTGGGGTGCAGGAGAAGGTAGGGGTCTGGGAGGGAGTTAAGGTGCAGGAAGGGGTTCTGACCTGGGGCAAGGGATTGGGGTGCAGGATGGGATGCAAGGTTTAGGCTCTGGGTGGGAGGTGCTTACCATAGGTGGCTCCTGGCCGGCGGTCCAGCAGGGCTCAGGCAGGCTTCCTGCCTGCTGTGGCCCTATGCTGCTCCCAGAAGCGGCTGGCTGCTAGCATGTCTCAGCCTTCCCCTTGGGGAGAAGGGGGGGCAGTGGGTCTCCATGCACTGCCTGTGCCCACAAGCACTGCCCCCGCAGCTCCCATTGGCCGGGAACCAGCCAATGGGAACTGTGAGGATGGTGCTGGAGGCAGCAGTGATGTGCAGAGCTTCCTCCCCGCTGCCAGGGGTGCACAGAGACATACCAGCAGCCGGCCACTTCTGGGACCAGTGTGGGGCCACGGCGTGCAGGCAAAGCCTGCAAAGAGCCACAAGGGGGCAGCCAATGAGCCACATGCAGCTCCGGAGCTGCACGTTGCTGACCCCTGCCCTAAGGGAAGGGTGAAGAATGGGCTAAAGCCATGGGGAAGTGGCCCAGGGAATTAGAGCAGCAATGCGGCTTAGATAAAGGGACATGGCATGGCTGCTATCTACAGAGCCCTAATGTACCCCCTGCTCCCCCTGCCATGCTCAGTTTAGCACCATAGCTCAATAGCTCACCCTAATCTGTTGTCCAGGAGCTCGCTGTGAATGGCCTCCATGTTGCTCATCCTAGACCAGGGGTCTAGCAGCCAACCTATGGCACGTGTGCTGAAGGCAGCATGCGAGCTGATTTTCAGTGGTACTCACAGTGCCCGGGTCCTGGCCACTGGTCTGGGGGGCTCTGCATTTTAATTTAATTTTAATTGAAGCTTCTTAAAACATTTTAAAAACCTTATTTACTTTACATACAGCAATAGTTTAGTTATATATTATAGACTTATAGAAAGAGACCTTCTAAAAACATTAAAATGTATGACTGGCACGTGAAACCTTAAATTAGAGTGAATAAATGAAGACTCGGCAAACCACTGCTGAAAGATTGCCAACCCCTGTCCTAGAGTATTCCCCACATTTTCAACCCACACCAGCAAGGACAGCAGTGAAAGGAAATGCAGCTCCAGGTTTCTGCCTTTGTCAGAGCTTTTATCCTGGATCCCCAGAGCACTCCATAGCAATTAGCTGGGAAGTCTCGGCACATTACCTCAATGCCTGGGTAAGCTCTGATTCCTTCCAGCCTGACGCGAGCCAGTGAATTTTGGTGGCAATGATTATGAAGCTCAAAATACTGTAAAGCTCACAATGTCCTAACTGCTCTGCTGTACGGAACAGAGTGAGGGCTTTGTAACTGTCAGAACACAGGAGTAACCTTCAGAACACAGGAGTGAAGAGACCCTTCCAAATCCCACAGTTCTCTTCAGAAGAGAGAGATTAGTTGCAGGCATATTTGTTTGCAGGTGCCTTGGGAGAGAAATTAATGGGAAGCAGAGAGCTGAACATCTCCAATCAATGCCCGCAGTTTAGGGGATCAATGTGTCACCTCTCCATGGATCTAGTGTGATTAATGAAACTCTCTGTTTATTACCAATTAATCCAAATTATAACCATCATCTTGAACCTCAAGTAATGGCATTAAGCTTCCTTCATTGGTTTGCAAAGAGCAGTTATCCCTGCATGCATGACCCAGGTTTAGCAGCAATTATAGCAAATCCTGCAGGCTTTGTTCTCAGAGGAAATCTGGCTAATGGGACTCTGTTAGCAACATTCCCACCATGTGGTTGTCCTCCTGCCTGGCCACAGGTGTACACAGCTCAAACTCCTCCTTCCCCTGCTTCCACCATTGCTGGGCTAGGTTTGTGTCTGCAAAATCCAGGGCTCTGGCCAACAGGGCTTTTACACTGAGTTCCCTGGTTCATGTTGTCTGCTGTCGCACTGCTGAGAACTCACGGCTGAGACGCTGTCACCATATTTCGTTAACAAAGAGTGAAGCCGAATGCAAGTTGTCATGTGGGCTGGTAACAGAGCTTCCATCCCAGAGAAAGATTCACGAAGGTGTGTTCTCTTCGGCCTGGTCTACACTGGGAGGGAGGGGGTGTCAATCTAAGATATGCAACATCAGCTACGGGAATAGCGTAGCTGAAGTCGACGTATCTTATTTCGACTTACCTCCCATCCTCACGGCGCGGGATCAACGGCCGCTACTCCTCCATCGACTCCGCTACCGCCGCTTGCCCTGGTGGAGTTCTGGAGTCGACGGGAGCACGTTTGGGGATCGATATATTGCGTCTAGATGAGACGCGATATATCGATCCCCGATAGATTGATCACTATGTGGACGTACCCTTTAAGATTTCTTTAACACGCTGCCGGCTCTAGCTATGAGCAGCTCAGATAAGGAATGCTACACAGGGATCCACCTAGTGGCGAATGGCATTATAGAGTTTAGTGTTCCATTACATCTTCCCCTTTAAGTTTTACATTCCTACCGTAGGCGGCGGGTATAATAGGCCAGGGGAGGCTAAGCCTCCCTTGCCTGGGACATGGTGGCTCTGCTTGCACTCCACCTCTTCGTGTCTCTGCTCCGCCCCTTCCCCAAGGAGCCACCGGTGCCTGGCTGCGTCCCTCCTCTCCTCCACTTCACCTTACCCCCTGCCTTTGGAGGTCCCCGCTGCTCACTGCATCCCTCCTCTCCTCCATCCCGCCCCCCCCCACGAGGCCCTGCTGCTCACTGCATCTCTACTCTCCTCCATGAGGCCCTGCTGCTTGCCGCATCCCACCTGCTGCCCATGATTCCTACGATTTACAAAATTTTTCAAAATGTACACTTATGCTATCTTTGAAGTTCAGTATGTATCAGTCTATCAAGTGTCTCTGAATCATACTGGTTTTCTAATTACACAACCAGAACATGTAACAACTTTGTCATCTGGCCGACCATTAGGTGCAATGACGGGCTGTGGTCATTTTGGAATATTTGAGTCTTCTTCTGCATCCGTCATCTGTAGAGTTTGCTCTGATGGTTCTTTCTGAGGAATAAACTGTGGATGTGGACAGTTTCTGTTGAATTCTCCACTCTTGGTCTGAATCACATACGATCTGGGTGATGAATTATTCTTCTTTGTGAGAACAGCTGGTGTTCTCCCTCCTTTTCTCAGTCCAATTTGACACAAACACAGTCACCAGTTTCTAGACCCGGCAGCTCTCTAACTGAGTGATGTCTGTTGTAAAAGTGTTCATAAGTTCTTTTTGTTTATTTGGCTACACTCTTCATGTCTGGCCATTTTGGAGAAAGGTTCTTGTCCCAAATCAGAACAGTAGTTCTAAATTGTCTTCCCATCAGGAATTGTGCTGGACTATACTCAGTAGCTGTTATCAGTGCTGCTCTGTAGCTCAGAAGAGCAAGGAATGGATCTTCCTGTCGTAGGATTTTCTTGGTTGTCTGTACACCTCTCTCAGCCTCTCCATTTGCTTGTGGGTAATGTGAGCTGCTAGTAATATGATCAAAATCATATTTCATTTGGAATGACTTAAATTCTACTGCAGGGAATTGTGGTCCATTGTCTTTCACTGGTGGTTCAGGAATACTGAAGTGAGCAGAACTGCATTTCAGTTTCTCTATAACACTGTGATGTGATGTGATTTTTATACACCTGGAAAAATAGACGAATATGTTCAGGTAATGATGTCCTCTGAATTCACTTACTTCTGCAGCTGGTCTCTTCCAACATCTGTCTGGTAAAGGTGTTATTGTTAAAGGTTCTTTGTATTATGATGATTTGTTACATCTGCAATGTTCACCTGCAGATTCTTTATATGCTTGCTGATGCCCGACCACCACACTGACAGGTTGGCCTGTTCACAGCAGTCAGTTAGTCCTTGATGTCCGTCATGGATAAAGTGTAGGATTTCTCATTTCTTTTGAAATTTATGAGGCACGTACCTTTAATCATGAGTCTATTTGACTTGCTTAATTGTCCATGTACTGCAATTGTCACTTCCTTAGTGCCCTTTAGATACTTGGGCCAGATGGCTCTAATGTAACTTAGAACTTCTTGAAGTTGTGTGTCAAGGTTGTTTGTTGTAGCTGGTATAGTGTCTTGTGACACTGGTCTGGATGCATCTACAGCATCCGTATGTCTTCACGCCATCTTCGAGCTTATGAGTAGTTGAGTACAATGCTGGGCTCTGTCACAATGTCTGCTATTGCCATAGTTTTCCCAGGAACATCATTAGCAATTGGGTTAAATCACATTAACCTCTTGATAGACACGGGCGTCTTAGGACTTGGATCAAGCACTGCTTTCCACTGATGAAGATAATAAGCAGTTTATGGCCTGTTGTCAGTGTAAAGGAATCCAATTCACACAGATATCTGTAAAATGGAATGTATGCCCATCCGCTTGCTAGGCGCGCCTTTTCAATCTGTGCATGTTGTGTTTCTGTTTCTGAGAGTGTGCGGGAGCAAAATGCAACTAACTTCCACTCAGATCCATGTTGTTGCAACAATACACTACCTAGGCCATAGCTGCTTGCATCCGCACCAACAATTGTGGGTTAGTTCACATCATTGTACTTGAGAACTGGAGCTGTTGAAATCATTTCTTTTACCTTTATTGTCTGTCCTAAAAGCTCCATTTGGTATAGGTGGAAAACATACTTTTCCTTGTTTAGCTTCAGTACAAACTGACTGATTAAGCTTAGAACTTTGAGGGTTTTGTTCTGTCCCCTGGAACAGCCTAGATATAAGAACGGTCACACTGGGTCAGACCAGTGATCCATCTAGCCCAGAATCCTGTCTTCTGACAGCGGCCAGTGCCTGACGCTTCAGAGGGAATTAACAAAACAGGGCCATTTTGAGAAATCCATCTATGTTGTCCAGCCCCAACTTCTGCTAGTGAGAAGTTTTAGGGGCACCTGGAGCAGGGTTGTAGCCCTGATCACCTTGCCTATTAGCCATTGCTGGACCTATCCTCCATGAACTGCTCTAATTCTTTGTTGAACCCAATGTCAGGGATTCACAGGATCTGTGCTATGCCCCAGTTTTTAAATAGTCTCTGAGAGGAACCCCTTTAGTGTGCCAAGGAGTATTACACTTCCTTCAGGGTAGGCCACACCACTTGCTGCCTCCTAGACTTTGCTATAGGGCTCCAGCATCCCTGCTTCATGCCATGAGCTCTGTTTAGCAAGTCCAGCTGAGACAGACTCCTGGTAGAGTCTTGTACACTCTTCAGGGACTAATCAGGGCACAGGCACCAACTTTTTTCAGCACTGGTGGGTGCTCACCTTCCCCCTCCCCCGGTCCCGCCCCGACTCCACCACTGCCCCAAAGTCCCCGCCCCAACTCCACCCCTCCTTGCTCCTATTGGATCCCTCCCCAAATCCCTGCCCCGCCCCCGCCTTCTCCCCCAAGCATGCCACGTTTCCCCTCCTCCCCACTCCCTCCCAGGCTTGCTGTGCAAATCAGCTGATTCGTGGCATCAAGTGCTGGGGGGGAGAGGGAAGAAGCAGAACCCAGCAGCGCACTGAGGGGAAGAGGTGGAGGTGGAGCGGAGGCAGAGGTGAGCTGGGGCGAGGAGCTGCTGGTGGGCGCAGAGCACCCACCAATTTTTCCCCAGAGGTGCTCCAGCCCCAGAGCACCCCATGGAGTCAGTGCCAATGAATCAGGGCTTAATTTGTGCCAGGGCTTAGCCCTGACATCTCTAGACTTGGCAGTTCCTAGCCCTGGGACCTCTGGGCTTGCCACATCAGTTACGAAAGTAAAAAAAACTTGCTTGAGCCCCAGCACCTCTTTCATTACAAATTAAGCACTGAGACTAATGCACCCAGCCATTATTTTCAGTGATACTCAAACACCGTTTTCAAAACAGAGTAGGATTTATTAGTCCACTAGAACATGGCACTGGATGTCCTTAGGTTAGCACAGAGAAATGAAGGTTAAAGCACAGGCTGTTCTAGTCAAACCAGAGCAATTCACCAGCAGCTGGAGCGAACTCCATTTTTAAGTTCTGTGTCTCCCTCTGACTTCCTTAGGCCTGGTCTATACTGGGGGCGGGATCAACCTAAGTCATGCAACTTCAGCTATGTGAATAACGTAGCTGAAATCGACGTACTTAGACCTACTCACCGCAGTGTCTTCTCACTTCTCACTGCGGTGACTTGACCGCTGACGCTCCCCCGTCCACTTCTCCTGAGCTTCTCTTGGCGGTGGAGTCCAGGAATTGACAGGAGAGCGCTCAGGGACTGATTTATCATGTCTAGACTAGACACAATAAATCGACTCCTGCTGGATCGATCGCTGCCTGTCGATCCGGCAGGTAGTGTAGACATACCCTTAGTCAGTTCAAAAGAAAGCTACCTATTTCTTCCAGAGCCCATGTTTTCACTGCTGGACACATCTGTCCTTTGCTCTCCAGGCAGGGCCATGCTGAGTTCACAACCCACCTTGGCCAGAGCATCCTGCTGTTGAGTATTGATACATGATTCACTGGAGGCTGTATTGTCTATCTGGACCACTTGTTGATCTTGGTTGGTTTCAGCCAGTTCTTTAATGACTCTACTAATTCCACCTACACAGAGAGGCAGCTTACACACACCCATCCCTTAGACTTTGTCTACACTACCAAGTTTTATTGACTACACTTATATTGAGACCCAAAAGTCAACTTAATAAAAATCAGAAAAGCTTGTTTACACTATCCCCCTCTGGCTTGTACTTATCGTGTGGTTCCCTACCAGGTCTTTGGCGGCACTTCTGCGGGGTGGGGGGGGTGTCTTCGCTCGCTCTGGGTGAAGAACCCCCTGCCGAAA
Source organism: Gopherus flavomarginatus (assembly GCF_025201925.1). Lineage (NCBI taxonomy): Eukaryota > Metazoa > Chordata > Testudines > Testudinidae > Gopherus > Gopherus flavomarginatus. Next base: position 53,201,397 of record NC_066625.1, read on the forward strand.
TGCCGCCGAAAACCCGGAGCGAGTGAAGACCTCCCCACCACCGAAGTGTTGCCAAGGACCCAGTAGGGAACCGGTTATTAGGATTTTGGAAGCTCATCACTGGGTACTTCTCCGTGGTGTTGCAGGTGCTTGTGGATCACTGTGGGTGTTTCATAGACATCAGCACGGGACGGTCTGGAAAGGTGCATGACGCACAAATCTTCAGGAATGCCGGCCTGTATAGAAAGCTACACGCGCGGACTTTCTTTCCAGACTTCAAGATTATAGTGAGGGTTGTGGAAATGCCCATAGTGATCCTGGGAGACACGACTTACCCCTTACAGCCCTGGCTCATGAACCCTTACATGGGACACCTGGACAGCAGCAAGGAGCATTTCAACAACAGGCTGAGTAGGTGCCGGATGACAGTTGAATGTGCCTTCGGCAGATTAAAGGCACATTGGTGTTGCCTTTATGCAGGTTAGACCTTAACGAGGAGAATATTCCCATGGTCATAGCTGCATGCTGGACTTTGCATAATGTCTGTGAATCTAAGGGTGAAATGTTTGCTCAGGGGTGGACCGCTGAGGCAGAGCACTTGGCTGCTGAGTTTGAGCTGCCAGATGCTAGGGCTGTCAGAGGAGCCCAGAGGGCAGCAATTGAAATCAGAGAGGCTTTGAGGAAGCACTTTGACAATGAGCAGCAGTAACGTATATCTTTCTTAGGGTATGGCTACACTTGAAATTTCAAAGCGCTGCCGCGGCAGCACTGCGGGAGCACTGCCGCAGCAGCGCTTTGAAGTGTGAGTGTAGTCGGAGCGCCAGCGCTAGGAGAGAGCTCTCCCAGCGCTGCACGTAAACCACATCCCTTACGGGTGTAGCTTGCAGCGCTGGGATCTGCGCTCCCAGCGCTGCAGCACTGATTACACTGAGGCTTTACAGCGCTGTATCTTGCAGCGCTCAGGGGGGTGTTTTTTTCACACCCCTGAGCGCGAAAGTTGCCGAGCTGTAAAGTGCCAGTGTAGCCATGGCCTTAGAGTAGCTTTCATGGTGCATTTCATGTTTTTTTCCTAGGAGGTTATGTTGACATTTGGGGCCGCATATCCCAGTAAGAAAATGATTAAAATGCCTGTATATGTACTGGTAGTGATTGCAAAGGGAATTTGTAGCAAATAAAATAAAGATGATTTACCATTATCAAATTTTGCCTTTATTGATTAAAAAAAAGCACAGTGACACTCACCAAACCTCAGATGCTTGCTGGGAAAGGAGGGGCTGGGAAAGGGCAGACCCTCCCAACTGTGTGTAGGTCCAGCTGTCATTGTGAAAGTTGTGCGAGGGGGTGGAGTGAAGGGGAAACTGAGGAGGCCCAGAAAGTGGAAAGGAATGTGTGGGCGGAGTGTGGGGAGGCTGGTGAAGAATTGTGCCTGTGCTGCAGTGGAGGTCGAGCCCAGACCTGCTCACTCTACAGCATTATTAAAGACTTGAGCATTTCTATTTTCTCCTTCATTACTTTCATCATCTGCTCAGTTGCGTCCCTAGCAAATGCTTGATTGTCTTTTCTATCCCGCCTTTTGACTTCTCAGCACTCCTTCTGTTCCCTTTCCTCTGTAGTGGAGTACTGTAGTACCTCCCAGAACACGTCTTTTTTGCTGTGTCTTGCTCTCTTTCTTATCTGGCAGAGATGGTCGGCAGGGATGAATGGGGTGTTCCTGAAGGCCACATCCTGTGAAGCACAGGGGACAATACACAGAAGCAGGATTATTAAATTCAAGCACAACACTGAAACATTTCACTTATATGCACCTTTTGCAACATACCAATCATGTTCTCACTGACCCTTGCCAGGTACACATCTCTGCAAGCAGCCAAAACATGGTGAGTGTTGGCCAGGGAGCGGGGGAAAGGGGGCTGCACCTGGACAGAAGAACATACAGTCTTTGCAGGAGCTGCGGTGCAGCTTTACAGGGAAATAATTCTAAAATTATCCCACACTTTTCCACAGGCAGGGATCATTCTAGCAGACAACTCACCGCTAAGGGTAAACAGGGAAACCAGGGTACATCTACTGCATGTTTGCAGCTTTCATCTTGCTCTATATGCAGCTCACCTATATGCTGCTTTGGTTCCAGCACAAGTGATTGCTGAATGACACAGGACAGTGTCCTACAATGGGAGAAAGAACAAAGCTGCACTGCCACGCAACCTGCGGCAGAGGATTACCGAGTACCTCCAGGAAACTTTCCTGGAGAGCTCTCTGGAGGATTTCCATGAGATCTCGGTGTGCATCAACACCTCTTCTGCCGCACTGCTTAGCTACACAGGGAAATGTCCAGTTCACACAAACACAGCTAGCGTCTCACATTTCTATGCCCTGAACCCACCTCCGCACTGCACAAGCCACAGCCACTTACCAGGCGTCTCATCTCCTGCTTTTTGCTTGCCAGAGAGCAACTACTGAGACTAGCAAGGCACCTGTGGAGTGGAGAACAGTTTGCGGCTGCCTGCCCCACCAGGTGACCCTGCTGGAAGCTCCACATCCTCATCTAGCTCCACCTCTTCATCAATAACTTCGTCCTCCAGGTTAGGTCCTCTTTCCGATGCCTCTGTTCCCTCCAAAGTATCCACGGGGCTCTTGGCGGTGGAGGTGGGGTCACCAACAAGGATACCATCCAGCTCCTTATAGAAATGGCAGGTCTTAGGTGCAGCACCGGAGCGACGGTTTGCTTCCCTCAACTCTGCTCCTTTATCTTCACTCTGCACTGCAGCATGTCCCGATCATAGCTCTTTTCGCACAAGCCTCGAAAAATGTGCCCATGGATATCCTAATACCTATGGGTCAAACGCAGCTGGGACTGTTATACCAATTATATTAGACCAGTAAAAACCAGCAGGATCTTATTAAAGGGGACAAGGCAAATATGCCACATTTATTATGATAACAATTTATGACTAATAACTAATATCTTAATTCTTATACACACACATTATACCTAATACCTATACACACACACACACACATTCACATTATACCTAATACCTATACACACACACATACACACATTCACACACACACACCCACATTCATCAGGTGTTCTGCAGCTGCTGCATGGTTACCAGTCCTGAAGATAGCTTAAGTTCATGGCTTGATTTTGCAGCTTGGGTTCGTAGCTTGTGGCAGCTAACTGGCCAGGAAAGCCGGGCACAAGGCTGAGCTGGATCTCTGTTGGGCAGGCACCGATGTTCTTCCATGTTGGCAGCAGAATGTTACCCAGAGTCTCTCATCTCACCCTTCTTTTTTATAGGCTTTTAGTTTGGATTCAAAGTCTATAGGTCTTGCTGTGTCATGCTGCCTCTGGGTTTAGATTGATCACCCATCAATTGCAGGCGTGACTTTCAGCCTTGGACCTGGCTTTGATCTTCCTTCTGTTGTTCTGTTGTCCTTTTCTTTTTAGGGTGGATGCTTCTTACTTTGTTTAGGGCTGTTGTCTAGGTCTTCAGCCGTTGGTATTTGAACTTTATCTCATCAGGACAGGCTGGGGCTGGAGGTTGATTCCATCATCCATACATACCTCATTCACACATCTAAACTAAACTAATAAGATTACAGCAGGGTTTGCAAAAATGAAGGTTGGAGGAAGCTTTTACAAAATGGAGTGAGTGTTTTAAAATGGGGTTTGAATTACAATATGGAACAGAAGTTACAGTGTAGGCAAGTGTAGTGAATGGTGAACAGAAGTTACATTAATAAAGTGAACAATTGAAAACAATTTCATTTATCAGTTCTACAGGACTGCACAGACTCCTCTCCCCAATCACTGACCAGATCCAAGAGCTCCACAGTGGTCCAGGCGGGAGAGCATTTGGTGCCATGGTCACCTGGGAAGATGCAATGAGACCTCCCCATGCCGAGCCAGCAAGCAGGAAATGGAATTTAAAATTCCCGGGGCTTGCCAGAGGGAGGGCAGATTGTTCTTTACCTGGCTGCAGGGCAGCGGAGTTCAAACTGCTGACCAGAGCAGTCAGGATGAATATTGTGGGACACTTTCTGGAGGCCAAATAAAGCGATTGAAGCAGACATGGTGACTACACTGGCTCTTTGTCAATAATAAAGGAAAAGGAAAAGAAAAAAGTCTCTCAAAGGGGTGAAAGTATTTTGTCACCGAAATGGCATGTTTCCCGACAAAAGTTGCATTGCAGTGTGTATGCACTCACTGTTTTGTTACCAAAAGGTAGTTTTTGGCAAAAAAAACTTGGTAATATGGACAAAACCTTAGTCTTCCCTGAGAGAAAATGTAATCCTTTTTCCCACACTGGGTAGCAATGCAAAGTAATGGGGAGAAACTGAGGCACACATAGGATTTATAAAAATATTACAAAAAATTCCCACATTGTCACACCCAGTTATACTTTTGGCCTTGGCTACAAAGCCAGAATATCAGGTGTATTTAGGATATAGAGGTGAACTAGCATATTAACTAATGTCTTAACACAGGCCTACATGGCCAAACAATAAAGCTAATTTAGCTCCCAGAAATTGATGTAGGAGGTGAGACGTAAACAGGCTCTCACGTTTGTGAGCCAGCCTATCACTCCCATTTCAAAGTCTTTGATTAAGAGAAGTCAAAAGGACTCGTCCCTGATTTGAAAGCCCTGCAAAAGGAAAACAAAAATATTGTAAAACCAGTTTGGTGGTTAAAACTCTTGGTGTAGATGTTCCTTTTGAAAAAACCAGGGAACCGATTAAACTCTCCAGATTGATTTTGTAGGACTGCTGTCTCTTACACAAAAGGTACGTGAGAGTGGATCTCTTTTTCAAAGTGGGTAAAAGCTTTTCCCTTAAAGGTTAACCCAGCTTCTGCCACTGCTAAGGTTCTGATGTTTTCTCTCTGAGGTTTCTCATCAAAAATGACATCAAAGAAAAAAAACCCACCCCACTTTATTGGTTAGAATATCATTTAACAAAAGTTCCACTTCCCTTATCACCAACAGTTTTCAGAGAGTTGAAAGAACAAATCCAATTATCAAATTGAAAGCTGATAAATGCCCATGGCAATTTGAGGTGTTGGCATTCCTGTCATTTTAATGGCTTTTAGAGTAGCTCCTGCTGCTTCACTTGGCCAATCACCTTTTTGAGGTGACAACCAAAAGAAAAATGGAATTATGGCAAACCAATTACTTCCAAATTAGGAAAATGGATACATACTTGCATCCTCACACAAGCAGGCGTACAAAGTGCATTGGTAGATAGCTGTTTAAAATTGTGAAAATCCAAGCGAGGTGAACTCCTACTTTGATAAAAACCAGTGAGGAGTTGGAGATCTGGTCATGCTTTTATCACATTAGTGCCAAAGCATGGCTATAGATTCATAGACTCTAGGACTGGAAGGGACCTCGAGAGGTCATCGAGTCCAGTCCCCTGCCCTCATGGCAGGACCAAATACCGTCTAGACCATCCCTGATAGACATTTATCTAACCTACTCTTAAATATCTCCAGAGATGGAGATTCCACAACCTCCCTAGACAATTTATTCCAGTGTTTAACTACCCTGACAGTTAGGAACTTTTTCCTAATGTCCAACCTAAATCTCCCTTGTTGCAGTTTAAGCCCATTGCTTCTTGTTCTATCATTAGAGGCTAAGGTGAACAAGTTTTCTCCCTCCTCCTGATGACACCCTTTTAGATACCAAAAAACTGCTATCATGTCCCCTCTCAGTCTTCTCTTTTCCAAACTAAATAAACCCAGTTCTTTCAGCCTTCCTTCATAGGTCATGTTCTCAAGACCTTTAATCATTCTTGTTGCTCTTCTCTGGACCCTCTCCAATTTCTCCACATCTTTCTTGAAATGCGGTGCCCAGAACTGGACACAATACTCCAGTTGAGGCCTAACCAGCGCAGAGTAGAGCAGAAGAATGACTTCTCATGTCTTGTTTACAACACACCTGTTAATGCATCCCAGAATCACGTTTGCTTTTTTTGCAACAGTATCACACTGTTGACTCATATTTAGCTTGTGGTCCACTATGACCCCTAGATCTCTTTCTGCCATACTCCTTCCTAGACAGTCTCTTCCCATTCTGTGTGTGTGAAACTGATTGTTCCTTCCTAAGTGGAGCACTTTGCATTTGTCTTTATTGAACTTCATCCGGTTTACCTCAGACCATTTCTCCAATCTGTCCAGATCATTTTGAATTTTGACCCTGTCCTCCAAAGCAGTTGCAATCCCTCCCAGTTTGGTATCATCTGCAAACTTAATAAGCGTACTTTCTATGCCAACATCTTGTTCTTGTACTTGTATGAGGTGAATTGAAAAAATACTATTATTTTGTTTATCATTTTTACAGTGCAAATATTTGTAATAAAAATAATATAAAGTGTGCACTATACACTTTGTATTCTGTGTTGTAATTGAAATCAATATGTTTGAAAATGTAGAAAAACATCCAAAATATTTAATAAATTTCAATTGGTATTCCATTCTATTGTTTAACAGTGCAATTAATTGCGATTAATTTTTTAATCATCATTAATTTTTTGAGTTAATCTCATGAGTTAACTATGATTAATCAACAGCACTAAAAACAACCCAAAGTAATTTTTACACGCACACACGCACACGCACACACACACGTCAGTTATATCCCTATGCGTCTATTTGTCCATCACAAAACAACCAGCCCTTAATATAGTCATGTGTGATAGGTTTTTTTATAGCTAATCAGCCCATCAAGGACAACTTATAGCCAAGGATAAAAGAGATCAGGTATATTTAGGAGATAGAGGTGAAATATAAGTATTAATTCGTGTTGTAACACAGGGCCTAGAGGTCTTAGTCCTGTAAGATATTTAGTTTAGCCAAATTAGGCTATAGGATTTAGGCTAAATTAGCTATATTATAGATATAAATTAAGTTAATATCTGCTAAGCATGTCTGTTTGTGACAGGTTGATAGTCTGAAAACAGCTGCTGAGTTTTCAAATGCCTACTAGAGATCAGTAGATACCAGAAGATGACCTTTGCAGATGGGGTGAAAAGTTGGAGACTTCCTTAAGGTAACTGCCTATTACTATGATGATTAGGGGAGGTAAATGTTACTGAGTATAAGGGGAATTAATGAGTTAGCCTATGAAAAACAGAGAACCCCAAAAGCAGTGGGGTGTGGAAATTCAAATAAGGAAAAGGCATAGCATAACACATTATCAAATCTGTATCCCAGCCTGCCTGCCTTGGGATGATGCCAGGATGACAACCAGTGATGGTGAGAATGATGACTAAGACTTCCAGTTTTTCTGCAAGGCGTGGTGTGAGCAATGCAAATACTGTGCATTCTGTATTAGTCTCACTCTCCTTTGCCAGCTTGCAGTGTGTGGTTGACTAATGAAAGTAATGATTATAGAAAGAGCACTGTGTAGTCTCTGTCGCGCATCCAGGTGTCCCCCTTCTATTGACTGTCTTCCCTGAGTGCTCCTTGATCACCTTCATTGTCCAAGAGCCCCACTGGCTCTTTGGCAGGCTTCCTGCTTCTGATGTACTTCATTTTTTTTTATATTTTATTTTATATTATTATCATTTATTTTTTGCTGTTAGTTTGTGCCTGATAGAGTCTAATAGCTCTTCACATTCTTTCTTGGCCAGCTTTATTATACCTTGACACTTGACTCGCCAGAGTTTATGCTCCTTTCTATTTTCCTCAGTAGGATTGAACTTTCAAGTTTTAAAGGATGCCTTTTTGCCTCTAGTCTCCTCTTTTACTCTGCTCTTTGGCCATGGTGGCATTTTTTTGGTCCTCTTACTGATTTTTTTTCTTCCCCATTTGGGTTATACATTTAGTTTGAGCCTCTATTATGGTGTTTTTACATAGTCTCCAGGCCACCTGCTGGCATTCCACCTTTGTGAGTGTTCCTTTAAATTTCCATTTAACTAAACTTCCTCATTTTTGTTTCAGAGTAGTAGCCGTGTTAGTCTGTATCCGCAAAAAGAACAGGAGTACTTGTGGCACCTTAGAGACTAACAAATTTATTTCAGCATGAGCTTTCGTGAGCTATAACTCACTTCTTCGGATGCATAGAATGGAACACACAGACAGGAGATATTTATACATACAGAGAACATGAAAAGGTGGAAGTATGCATACCAACAGGAAGAGTCTAATCAACTGAGATGAGCTATCATCAGCAGGAGAAAAAAAACTTTTGAAGTGATAATTAAGATGACCCATAGAAGGTGTGAGGAGAACTTAACATACGGAAATAGATTCAATTAGTGTAATGACCCAACCATTCCCATTCTCTGTTTAAACCTAAGTTAATTGTATCTAATTTGCATATTAATTCGAGTTCAGCAGTCTCTCTTTGGAGTCTGTTTTTGAAGATGTTTTGCTGCAAAATTGCCACCTTCAAGTCTGTCACTGAGTGGTTAGAGAGGTTGAAGTATTCTCCCACTGGTTTTTGAATGTTATGATTCCTGATGTCAGATTTGTGTCCATTTGTTCTTTTGCGAAGAGACTGTCTGGTTTGGCCAATGCACATGGCAGAGGGGCATTGCTGGCACATGATGGCATATATCACGTTGGTAGATGTGCAGGTGAACGAGCCCCTGATGGCGTGGCTGATGTGATTAGGTCCTATGATGGTGTCACTTGAATAGATATGTGGACAGAGCTGGCATCGGGCTTTGTTGCAAGGATAGGTTCCTGGGTTAGTGTTTATGTTGTATGGTGTGCAGCTGCTGGTGAGTATTTGCTTCAGGTTGGGAGGCTGTCTATAAGCGAGGACTGGCCTGTCTCCCAAGATCTGTGAGAGTGAGGGATCATCTTTAAGGATAGGTTGTAGATCTTTGATGATGCGCTGGAGAGGTTTTAGTTGGGGGCTGTAGGTGATGGCTAGTGGCGTTCTGTTATTTTCTTTGTTGGGTCTGTCCTGTAGTAGGTGGCTTCTGGGTACTCTTCTGGCTCTGTCAATCTGTTTTTTCACTTCAGCAGGTGGGTATTGTAGTTTTAAGAATGCTTGATAGAGATCTTGTAGATGTTTATCTCTGTCTGAGGGATTGGAGCAAATGCGGTTGTATCTTAGAGCTTGGCTGTAGACAATGGATCGTGTAGTGTGTCCTGGATGGAAGCTGGAGGCTTGTAGGTAAGTATAGTGGTCAGTGGGTTTCCGGTATAGGGTGGTGTTTATGTGACCATCGCTTATTAGCACAGTAGTGTCTAGGAAATGGATCTCTTGTGTGGATTGGTCTAGGCTGAGGTTGATGGTGGGATGGAAATTGTTAAAATCACTGTGGAATTCCTCGAGGGCTTCCTTTCCATGAGTCCAGATGATGAAGATGTCATCAATGTAGCACAAGTAGAGTAGGGGCGTTAGGGACCGAGAGCTAAGGAAGCGTTGTTCTAAGTCAGCCATAAAGATGTTGGCATACTGTGGGGCCATGCGGGTACCCATGGCAGTGCATTTTTGTGCAGCTCCCCTTTTTGAAGTGAAATGCTACTGTGATGGGCTTCTTTGGCCTTTTCCATCTATAAGGATATTACATTGAATTACATTATGGTTGAAATTACTGAGTGGTTCAGCTATATGCAGCTCTTGGACCAGAACCCATGCCCCACTTAGGAATATATCTGTCCTGTACACAGGCCTCATGCTGCCCTCTGCCCCAGGGATGTCATGCTTGCAGAACTGCAGATAGAACACACATAACACAGGCATAAATTGCAAATACCAGTAACTTGTGTTCAAAGTCTGCAGGGCTGGGGATGGCACGTGGCTGGGGATGGCACAGAGCCAGTCCTTCCCCATCTTTCAGATAACAGGGGCCTAGGGATGCCAACTTTCTACTCACACAAAACTTAACACCCTTGCCTTGCCCCTGCCCCACCCCATGTCTGAGGCCCTGCCCCCCATTGACTCCATTCCCCCTCCCTCTGTTGCTTGTTTTCCCCACCCTCACTCACTTACTCATTTTCACTGGGCTGGCTCAGGGTTTGGGGTGTGGGAAGGGTGAGGGCTCTTGCTGGGGATGCAGGCTCTAGGATGGGGCAGGGGGGTTGGGTGCAGGGGGGGTGTGAGGGCTCCGGCTGGGGGTGCAGACTTTGGGGTGTTAGAGGGTGCTCTGGGCTGGGACTGAGGGGTTCGTAGGGCGGGAGGGGGATCATGGCTGGGGCAAGTGGTTGGGGCATGGAAGTGAGTGCAGGGTCCGGGCAGCGCTTACCTCAAGTGGGTCCTGGAAGCAGCAGCATGTCCCTCCTCCAGCTCCTAAGTGGAAGTGTGGCCAGGCAGCTCTGTGCACTGCTCCATCCGCAGGTGCTGCCCCAGCAGCTCCCACTGGCTGTGGTTCCCGGTCAAAGGGATCTGCAGAGGTGGCGCTTGGGGCTGAGGCAGCGTGGAAAGCTCCCTGGCTTCCCCTACATGTAGGAGCCAGAGGGGGACATACTGCTGCTTCTGGAAGCTGCGAGGAGCCACAGCAGGCAGAGAGCCTGCCTTAGCCCTGCTTCACCGCCGACTCGACTTTTAATGGCCCTGTCAGCACTGCTGACCGGAGCCACCAGGGTCCCTTTTCGACCAGATGATTCGATTGAAAACCAGACACCTGGCAACCCTACAGGTGCCTGAGACTGGGCCTGAAGCCCCAGAATTGGGCAGCCTGTGACAGAGAAAGGCCAGGCCTGGAGCTCTCAGGATGGGGCAGTCAGTGACCAAAAAGCTGGGGCTGGAGATTCAAAAGTTGGGATGGGGCAGTCATTGAATGGGAAAGGCCAGGCCTAGAGATCCAGGATGGGGCAGTCAGTGACAGGGAAAGGCTGGGCCTAGAGATCCAGGATGGGGCAGTCAACTGTAGCAACCCTGACCCTGGCACTAGCACCTGCTGCAGCTGTGATGCAGCAGCATAGAATTTTCTGCTGGGGAGAGAGACGGCCAAGGAGAAAGCAGCTTGAGCTGGGGGCACTTGGAATCCACTTGAAGGGGCAGCTGGAAAAAGCTGTTTGAGGAGAAGAATCGAGATGCTGAGCTAGCAGGGGAACGGGAGCCTGGGTAGAAGGTGAGATGGTAAAATAAAAGAAGAGGAAAATAAAAGTAGGGAACTGGGAAGTGAGAAGGAGGAAAGAAGGAAAATAGGAAAAATTTCAGGTCTGAGCAAGCAGGTCACCGCACCCCTCAGGGAGCTCACGGCCAGACCAACCACAGAAGCCTTCTGGCGTTAAGTTGTCCAGTCCTATCGCTGCCCCTTCAAGTCACAGATGTTCAAAGAACTGTGCTGTTTGCACAGCAGGCCCAAGCTATGCACAACAACGTACCACCCACACGGCAATGAACAAGCCAACCAGACACTGTTAGTGGGGTCGACAACCCTGTCCGAGATGCAGCAGAGTTACAGGCCTTCCTACCTGCTGGAGCTGACCTACATGTATGGTGCACACCACCACTAAATACAGCCGCTACTTCCTGAGATTCAGCAAGCAAGGCTGGCTGCTGATAGACATCAGCTTGGGCATCTAACTGGGGACTGCAGGGAACCAGAGGCCAGGGGCACCAAAATGGGTCCATGAGCACCACCAATGCCTTTGTGAGCCAGACCAGATCTTAGCCACTAATGTGGGCCAAGCCCGAGACAGACGGAAACAGAGCTATGACAGATGTTCTGGAGTCAGGCCATAGACACTGTGGGATCGGGCCCTATTCAAACAGCAGAGGTGCTCCAAACTGGGTGCAGCCTGAGGCCCCAAACCATACATAGTCTGTGGGATCTCCTACCCCTAATGGCTGGTATGCAGGATCCAAGCAGAAGCTGCAGCTAAGCCAGAGATGGGTAGGGAAAGGAGATCATAGTCACAGTCACCAGGAGGCAGGGCCAGGAGTCGCTGGGCTCCCACTAGTGGGGTGGATTACCCTGAAGGCATCCCACCAGAAGCACCCTACCCTGATTCTGGCCCTGGGCTGGGGGAAGAGCAGAATAGGCAAGAGGCAGCCAGGCCTGACCATGGGGCAGAAGTAGAAGAGAGTAATGAGGCAAGAGCACCCCAATGTTCTCAAAGGCCAAATGGGGGGATCCCCCCACCACACCTGACAACAGTGCTGAAGGTGGCCAAGCCATGGGGCATGCCCAGTCCCTGAAGACAGTGGTGGCAGCTGTGAGCTGGTGAGAGTACTCCTTCTCCTTCCCCCTTTTCTGTCCCCGCAGCAGGTTATGTCACATTTGGCCCTATTGGGGGTGCTCTCTGAGTCAGGAGGTTGGTCTGGCACCCTTGGCTTGGCCCACTGTGCCAGTTTGGTCCAACGCTCTCATGTCCCTTCTGTCCCTCTGCAGCCAGAGGGAATCCATCCCCTTCCAAAGGAGATGGCTAGATCGCACCTGCTCAAGCTGCCACCTGGGGTGCACCACTGTGGTTTGGTCACTGTGGAGAATGGGGACATGTGCATTTTCCTCCAGCAAGACTGAGGCCTTCCCTGCCCCTTCCAACTCCCACATGTCCAGAGCCATGGCAGGCTGGTCACTTCAGTACAGCATCGAGGCCCCCTGGTGCCATCTACATGTTCTTGTATGTCCTTATTTAAAACCCTCATTCATCAGGCCCACGTCAGGGCACCTATTAGCTCTTAGAAAGATACAGAGGAAGGGTGTGTGTGTGTGTGTGAGAGAGAGAGAGAGAGAGAGGGATTGGATGGATGGCTGGTGAAGCAGGCAGTAGCCTAGTGGTTCTGTGGGTGGGTGTGATGGGGTGGACTAGATCCAGAGAGCCCCTGCTGGAGGCTGGGGCCTACATTACCCTGCCCCAGAATAGAGCAAAGGGCAGGTCCTCCAGGCAGCCTAGAGTGGCTGCAGGGGAAGCAGTTAATCAGAAAGGCTGCAGGGAGCAGCCAATCAGGGCCCAGGAGGGCCCTATAAAAAGGAACTGCAGGGCCAACATAAGCTCAGTTCCTTGTGGGAGCTAGAGTAGTGCAGGGGGTGCTCCTTGCTGGCTAAAGGGAACTGCAGTGCAATGGACAGCTCAGTGTTAGTAGGGACTAGGGGAGTGAAGAGGGAGTGCCCGGCTGGCTGCTGGGCCTGAGCTTAGAAGAGCCCAGAGTTAAGGGTAAGGTGTCAGTGAAGGCTGGGCCTATGAGGAAGGTACCCAGGGAACTGAAGGCAGTTTTGCTAAGGGGACATGGTGGTGCACAGCTGCTATTATTAGGGTCCCTGGGCTGGGACCTAGAGGAGTGGGCAGGCCTAGATTTCTTCCCTCCCCCGCCCTGGGCTGGGACCTAGAGGAGTGGGCAGGCCTAGATTTCTTCCCCCTCACCCCCGGCCATTGAGGAAGGGCCTACAACTGGACAATGGTAACACCACCCCCAGGAACTGAACTGTCAGGAGGCTGAGCTGGGGCCAGAACTGACTAAGAGGATGAAACCATTGCCTCCTGGGATGAAGCCCTGGGGATATGGCCTGAAACCAGGGCCAGGACTGGTTTAAAGACTGCAGATACATGTGATGAGACTGGATGCTTGTGGGAGGTGTGTGCTATGCTGTTAGACGGACAGTGTGTGTGCAGTGGGTCTGTCTCAGTGGGTGGGTGGGTGGGTGGGTGGGAGGGGAAGCAAGCAGCAGAATTCTGAATGAGAGAAGAAGCGGCAGAGCCCAAAGAAAGCCAATATGGCCCTGGTGGACAATGCCCATGCAGAATTCCTCAGCCATGGGCATAGAGTCACAGATTCTAAGGCCAGGAGGAACTATTGTGATCATCTAGTTTAACCTCCTGTGTAACACAGACCAGAGACCTGCCCCCAAATAATTCCTAGAACAGATCTCTGACAAAAACATTCAGTCTTGATTGAAAAATTGCCAGTGATAAAGACACGACCACTACTCTCAGTAAGTTGCTCCAATCCTTAATGACTCTCACTGTTAAAAAATGTACACCTTAGTTCTAGTCTGAATTTGTCTACCTTCAATTTCCACCCATTGGATGGAGTTAGACCTTTATCTGCTAGATTGAAAAGCCCATTATTAAATATTTGTTCCCTGTGTGGGTACTTAGACTGTAATAAAGACACCCCTTAACCTTCTCTGTGTTAAGCAAAACAGACTGAGCTCCTTGAATTTACCACTACAAGGCAAGTTTTCAAATCCTTTAATCATTCCCATGGCTCTTCTCTGAACCCCCTCCATTTTCTTAACATACTTCTTGAATTGTGGGCACTAGACCTGGACACACTATTCTAACAGCTGTTGGACCGGAATAAATATGGAAGTAAAATAACATCTTTACTCCTACTCAAGATTCCCCTGTTTATGCATCCCAGATCACATTAGCTCTTCTGACAACAGCATCACGGTGGAATCTCATGTTCAGCTGATTATCCACCACACCCCCTTAATCTTTTTCAGAGTCACTGCTTCCCAGAATAGAGTCCCCATCCTGTAAGTATGACCTACATTGTTCCCATATGTATACATTTACATTTGGCTGTGTTAAAATGCATATTTGCTTGTGTCCAATCTACCAAGTGATTCAGATCCTGTCTTCTTCTCTAGTTACCACTGCCCCAATTTTTGTGTCATCTACTTTATCAGTGATGATTTTATGTTTTCTTCCAAGTCATTGATAAAGATGTTAAGTTGTATAGGGCCACTAGAAACAGACCCATTAGATGACAATTCCCCATTACATGTTGAGAGCTATCAGTTAGCCAGTTTTTAACCCATTCAACGTGTGCTGTTAATTTTATATTCTAGTTTTTTAAAACAAAATATCAAGTGTGCCCTACCTTTTGCTGTGATTGCTCTGGGGAGGTCCAGCTAGTGCACACTGCAGCAGGTTTGCCCCATGTGAGCCGGACTGTGTCCTTGGCGATGTGCTGACCAATGCCTGTCTCTCAAGGGATGGGGATGGTATGAGCATGGGAAGATGAGGGGGAGGTGCATTAACAGGAAGGTAGGTGTGCTCCCTCACCCACATACATGCCTCCTGGGGCCCTGCAAAACCTTGCTCCCACCTTCCTCCTTCCCACCCAAGCTCCAGAGACCTTTGTAGTCTTACCTCTGCTGAGCCCGGGGGGACAGAGCTCCCCAGCTGCCTGTAGCATGGTTTTCTCTCTGTTTGCACTCCCGCTGCTGGCGTTGGAACGAGTGTGTTCTCTCAGCATCTAGAATCATAGATTCACAGAAATGGAGGGCTGGCACGGACCTTGAGAGGTCATCAAGTCTGCCCCCACTGCCTTCTCCTGGCTCATAGCCACACACCAGGTCCCATGCTGGAGCAGGCTGTGCCCACGTGGAGCCGGCACAGCCAGTGATCCAGGGCCTCTCTCTGCTCGGGGTAGAGGTGCTAGCTTTGTCAATGCATAAGCACAGTCCCTGACCATAACCATGCAGGGCTGGGTGGTGAGTGGCAGTTCCGAGGGGAAAGTCTCTGCACTTAGCTGCCCTCTGCCTGGGCTAGGGCTGGTGCAGATAAGGATGCCTGGACCTGGCAGAGGATAGAAGTAGGTTCTGCAGTCAGTGCAGCCTGGCCCCTCCCTCTTGACTGGGGCATTAGTGCTCCTTAGTTGGGCAGAGAGCACAGGCAGCCTCCTCCTATCCCTTGATTACCCGGCCCATGCCCCTCCACCTCACCACACAGGCCCTGCCTGACTCCCTTTTGCTCCGAGCCTGGTGTGGAGACTCTCTCTCTCCAGCCAAGTCTGTTAGTGGGAGCTACTACAGTGTAACCCAGATGCCTGAGAGCTGAGCCCCCTTCAGGAGAATGAACCATTGCCTGCAGCACCTCCCCCTTCTGGTGAAATTGTACTGCCCTGGCATTGGGAATTGTATCCCTGAGTATCCTAGCCAGGTGGGGAGGGCTTCGGAATCCAGGCTATCCTGTTATCAACCCCACACTGACCCCAGCTCCCCTAGTCTCACTGAGCAGTGATGCCTACTGCTTGGTGCCAGCAGTCACCCTCCCCAGCAAAAGGTGACCACTGTGGGGCTCCTTGGTCTCCTCACAGAGGCTCAGATACCCAGTCACCCCACCCCATAGGCTCAGATACCTGGCTGCCCCCACCCCTCCTGTGGGTTCAGATACACAGCTGGGAAAGAGGGAGGAAAGAGCAAAGCAGAGAGGGAATTTGGGAGTAGGGTGATTTAGGTGGGGTGGGTTGTGCCTTATCAATTCCCCTGGCTCCTGGGACCATCTCAGCCAGAGCTGCACGCATCCCCTCCACCGCTAAATTCCCCCCAGGGGATCAGAAACTGTGTCTAGCTAGAAACATGACCCATACCTGTATCAGCGCTGATCGCTCCCTGGGGCCCACAGCCCCCAACCAGGATGCAAGCAAGCAACACCGAACGGTGCTTGCCAGGCCAGGCTGGCACCTCAGCCATCCACGCAGGAGTCAATTGAGACAAATCCAAAGCAGTGACCGGCACCAGGTCACTACCCAGAGCTGTCATGCAGAGACCTTGTTCCAGTGATGGGTGGAACTGAGGCTGGCACTCACCAGATACAGACTCAGTGGCCATCGCCCAGAAGTGGGAACAGGAGACACAAAGTGCAGTGTGGGGCCAGGGGAGCCATTGTGCAGGCAGGGCCACTGAGACAGAGTCAGCATCCCAACACAAGGCACTGCAAGATGTCTCAGTAAAGAGTGAGCAGGAAAAGCTACACCCAGCCTTGGTATGTGGCATTGCACTAAGGGGTCACCTGCTGCCAGGTGCAGGACAGGGGCCAGTGACACCTGGACAGCGGATCAGCCTCTAAGGGCAGCAAATGACCAAATGGGGGTAGCGAGCTGATGGAGGGTCTCTTGCTTTGGCAGCACTTATCTAGCTTGCTTTGCAGCCAATAAAGTCTCTCTGGACTGAGTGAAATTGGCCACAAGGTGGCAGTGTGACAGTGCCACCTGCACATGGGGTTTCCTTGCACCTCTCGGGTCTGTCTCAGGGTGGGCTGGTTACTCTTGAAATGCTGCAGTGCTTCAGTGTAGGCAGAATCTAGGCTGACAGGAGGGGTTCTCCCATTGGCATAGTTAAGGCACTTCACTGAGATGCTGTAGCTAGGTGAATGGAAGAACTCTTCTGTTGACTGGTGCTGTCTACAAAAGGGTTTAGGTCAGTTTAATTAACTCAGGGCTGTGGATTTATCACACCCGGAGTGACATAGTTAAGCCGATTTAATTTTCTAGTGCAGACCAGGCCAGTATGGTTACACTTCGAGGTGGAGGTGTCATTTCCACCTCAAGTAGATATACCCACTAGCTTTGATTGAGCTGACATGCTAAAAATAGAAATGTAGCTGCTGTGTCACAGCTGGTGGGAGGGGCTAGCCCCCCAGTATGATCCCAGCTCGAGCTGGGAGTCCCTCTCCTGAGAATCAGGGGGCTCTGGCTGTGCAAACTATCCAGGAGTAGCTTTACTGAATCCAGCTCCCACACTGGGACAGTGACCAGGGAAGGGGACTTCTTAAACTCAAAGGATGAGTTCCAGTTTCCCTGGTGGGTCTGTAATAGCATCTCCTCACTCCTGAGCCAATTGTCTTAATCTCTGCACTGTATGTATTGCCTGCCCTGCTACTCCAGCCCTGGGGTCCCATCCATCCCGCTCTGCCAGTGCTCCTCAATCCAGACCCACATCCCTTCTGCTATTCCAGCCTGGGCTCCCCCTCAGCTGTGCCAATGCTCCTCAAACCTCCCCCCCAACCCCCTGCAACTCTAAAATGCTGCTGATGCCCCATATTTCTACTCCTAAGTTCTGCAACATCTGCTGTTTCAGTTCTGGGTCTCCCTTGTGGGAAGACGCCATGTGCCACTGGTGGCAAACAATGGTATTCTTGTGCTGTGCACAGACACCAGAAGGATGCCATCAAACTGATCTTCAGTTGCGTCCTGAGAAGCACTTTATGGCAGCTCTCTGGAGAGGCACACCCAAGGGAGTTCTGCTGCAAGGCAGTGCCTCTGCAGAGCCCCACCGCAAGACTGTGTGCCTTGGCATGTAGCCACAGAACCCATTTCAAAGCAGTTAGCTATTGTGTGTGTGCGTGTGTTTGCATGCTCCAGGATTCTTGCATTCTAGAACTGAAGAGGAGACAGGGCCCCTGTACTCTGTGGCCAGTGTGACTTCTGCGGTGGGACCCCTGGATTCTATATTCTGTGGTTCCCCCTTGTGCAGCAAACGGCATGCAGATTTGGGCAAGTTCACAGCTGCAAGCTGTGGTCGAACTAAATATGCAGGTGACTGATGCAGTCAGTGAGACCTCCCTCTGTAATCTGATATTCAGGCCAATTATTTTGATGCTGCTCCCACATTTTCGATGTGTTGCAGATTTGTGCACTGAGGTGCAGCGTGGTACGGGGGCAGCCCTGGGGAGGCTGTTTGGGGTTGTGGGAGAAGTGTGTTATGCTGTAGTGTTCTGCAGTGAACTGCTAGTTAACTTTGCTGACGTCTCCATCATTAGGTTTCAGAATGAACACCCATCAAGGTGACTAGGGCAGTGCTTGCTAGGCCATTGGCAGACTCAGGCAGGCATCACTGGAGCAGTTACAGAAGCCCTTCCAAGTGTAAACTGAGCATGTGATTCAGAGATCTCCATTCTTGGTCCCTCACTCACCAGCATGTTGGGTGAATCAGGTGTTTTCCCAAGGATTAGGGAACAGCGTCATGTCTTGTCTGAGTCACCAGCCCTGCCAGCTCCCCAAGGCAAAAGCACGTGGAGTAACAGTGTCCACCTCGAGGGCAGGGGACAGAAGAGTGGCCCAGCCAGAACCAGGACCCTTAGATGGCAGCTCCGGTGCCAGCTGCCCTGCACGGGGAACACAGTGGGAGGGGTGCTGCAGCAGAGCGAGCATTGCACCCCACCCCCTAGGACTGTCCTTGGTCTGTGTGGGCCTGGGTAGGTGGTGGCCCTTGTGCTGGGGCTGGATCAATCATTGTTTAGATGGGGGTGCTTTGGGTTGAGGGGAGATGTGGAGGGGGCGCCAGAGTGCCCAGTGTATATGGATTCAGGCGGGGCGAGCAGAGCAGTATTTGGGTTCAGAGCATGTAGGGGGGCACAAGGAGCCGGGTTGCAAGGATGGGGCACAGTAGGGTACACGGGGACGGGAGGGTTATAGGTCAGAGGCGGTAGTGTGAGAGATGAGAGTTGTATAGATAGGGTGTGATGTGGGGAGGGGGGCAGAAGGGTGCATTGGGGTGTATGGTATGCAGGGAGCAGTGGCACACAGGTGAACCTGGGGGTACAGTATGGCATGCAGGGAAGTACCGGGGGGTGTTAAGAGTGCAGCACAGAAGCGTGCAGGAGGCACTGGGGGGCGCAGGAGCCGGGGGCGCCCGGGGACGCAGGAAGGACTGTGCGGGATACTGGGGCGCAGGGCAGGTCGGTGCAGCAGGCGCCACGGCTCCGGCAGGTGGCACTGGCCGCCTCCCCTTGGCCGCCTCCCCCGCTCTTCCCCCCTCCCCGGCCGGCGCCGGGCTCCGGGCTCCGCCGCCGCCTCGGCGCTCTCAGTCCGCCCGTCCCGATGCTGCTGAGCGGAGCCGCTGCCGGCTCGGAGCGCGCCGGGCCCGGGCCCGGGCCCGGGCCCGGGGGGGCCCCGCAGTGCGTGGGCAGCATGGCCCGCTGGCTCCGGGAGCACCTGGGCTTCCGCAGCGCCAAGCCCGCGCCGCCCGCGCCGCCCAAGCCCGACTACCGGGCGGGCCTGCCCCAGCCGCCCCCGCCGCCGGGGGGCGCCCCCGCCGCTCCGCTCTGCCCGGCCGCGGCCCAGCCCGACATCCTGGCCGCCTACAAGCTGCAGCGGGACCGGGACTTTGAGGACCCCTACACGGGGGCTGGCCCGGGGGGCCTCGCGCCCGACGCCCGCTACGGCTCGCCCAAGCACCGGCTCATCAAGGTGGACGCGGCGGAGAAGGCGCCCGAGGAGCCCGCCCCGGAGCAGGTGAGAGCCCCGCGTCCTGCCCGGGATCGCCCCGTCCCCGGCTGGCTCGCAGCTGAGTGCGGGAGCGGAGCCCCCGGCCAGGGGCGCGGCGCGGTGCCCGGGGAGCGAGCCCCTCGCGGCGCCCTGCAGCCGGGACCCGGGCCGAGCGAGCAAGCGCGCGCCCCTGGGTGACCCCGCTGCAGTGCGCGGCCGGGGGGAGCTGCGGGAAGGAGGCCGAGCTGGGGGCGCGGGCTAGGCCACATGTTGCTCTGCGCGTTTGTTTACTGCGCTCCTGCTCCGCCACGGCCGGGCGGCGGGGACCCTCCACTAACTTGGCCGCCTCCAGTCAGAGACCGCAACAGCGGCAGGATTGCTTAACCCTTTGCTCGCCAGGCAGAGCAGCTCTGAAGCAAAGACCTAGGAGCTCCACCGACCTGCCAGGGGCGCTGGAGCAGTTTGTCTAGTGGGGGTGCTGAGAGCCATTGAACCACACTGTAAACCCTGTATATGCTGGAAACCACTTCAAGCCAGGGGGTGCGGCTGCACCCCCAGTTCCAGCACCCATGTACCCGTGCTGGAGCCAGGCTCCGCTAGGGACACAGGTCTATTCTGACAGGGGCAGAGTGCGATATGTGTAAGCCATTAATGGCTACTCGATACCGCAGCCTGGAGGTTATCTTGCACAGAGGGGTTTTGCCAGATAGGGGCTCAGAGTGAGTCATTGCTTGATGACATGTGGGCTTGGCGGTTGGAAGTAATGCATGGGTCTGCCTGGGAAGGTGGGTCTGAGATGGGATTGCAACAGCCCGTCCTTATCGGCTGAACTCGTCACTGACCAGTCACTCCTCTTCTTTTTCTTTGGGGCCAGGCCTGTTTTTGCCTGGGCCCGCTGTAAGAGGGACTTGGAACTGCCAGAGCCCCCTGTGCCTGCTGTATGCTGCTGAGCGCAGCCTGAAGTACAGGAAGGTGGTGGAGGGGGTATGGCTTTGTCTCTTTCAGTTGCTGAGCTGAGGGCTGTTGCCCTGGCAGAGAGGCTTCTCCTGGCCAAGTGGGGTTCCTTTTGGCAATCTGAGAGCTGCCTTTCCGCAGAGGGACGCTGCCTCCCATTGTTTGAGATCTTATTAAGAGCTGTACTTGTGCCCAAATAGCTCAGAGCATTATGTGTGAGCTAGTGCTGTAAGTGTCACGCCTTCCATCCATTGTCCTGACAGCAAGAACATGCCGCTCAAATGTCAACAGCAGCTCCTTGTGTGAGGCAGAGGCAGCTCTGGCAGGCTCCACCACCTCCTCACCTTAAACAGGTAGATTCCCCAGAAGGGCAAGTTTGTTGGATGAAATACGAGTGCCATGGCCCCTGGGCTTAGCGCAGTGGCAGATGAAGCCCTGATTTTGCATGTGCTGGTCCCCTTTTCCATCCCCAATATTTTCTTGTTTGTTCCCAGCAGTGTGCTCAGTGCAAAGACGGGCACTGTCCCTACCCGAGTGCTGGTGTACACCCTACAGCAGGCTCAGCGCTGCACGGTTAGCTCTGTCAGCATTATCCCTCGCAGCGAGCCAAGTAGCTTGTCACACTTTGGTTTTCCTTTAATTTATGCTCAGTAGCATAAGAGCTCCCCCATTTCGTCTGTGTCGTGCCCCATCTGCCGGTGCAGTGGGGCTGTGTTTGATCCTGACCAGGCTGGTGCGTTAGTGCTCTGTCCAGGCAGGGTGTCGGATGCGAAGCAATGGACAGCTTCATTTTCTACATTGTTGGGGAGTTTGTCCTGTGTTGAACTTCATGGCATTTGTGCCAGTTCCTCAGGGACTGGAATTAGGCAGGACATCGCCACTATCCTGCCCTCTTCACTCTGCCTCCTTCTACATACGCTCCCCAGCAGTGTGTTGCCACTGCCCAGAGGGCAGCCTCATCTACCTCTGATCTTGCAGGGACTGCCTGGGCACAGGGAGGTGAGGCTTCCATCATTTTGTCCCTGCACTGCACCATGGGCCTCAGCAGGAGCAACAGAATAACTCCTGGGGTAACATGGGAGGGAGAAGAGAGGCTGAGTGTGGGAGAAATAATCCCAGGCTGGAGAAGAGAGAAGCTCAAACCCCTGAGAGGGGGCAGGAGGAGACTTGCTGAGACCGGCCACAGTCATGCCAGTATTTAAGAAGGGTAAATGGGACAGGAAGCTGGGACAGCCTGCCACCAGTCTTGGGCTACACCGTGGAACCACTGACACGGGATCTTCACCAGTAAACGGAACTAAAGCCAATCAGCACAGCTTCACGGGAGACAGCTTTTGTCAAATGAACTTGATTTCTCCCTTTGACAGGATGACAAGTATGGTTGATAGAGGTAACTGTGTTGATGTAATAACATGCTTGGGTTTAGCACCGCATGCCATTTGGATTAAACAAGCACTCTACAAAATCCAGAGGGTGTATTTTAAATGGACTAAAACTGGCTAATTGATAAAGCTCACTAATTGGTTATTAATGAACAATCAGCAATGAGTGGAATGTTTCTTGTGGGGCACTGCAAGGGTCTGTTCTTGGCCCAGGGCTGTTCAATTTCTTTATCAATTATCATTGCTGGGGAAGTTTGCAGAGACAGTGATTGGTTGGGTGGTAAATGACAAAGGGGACCAGTCCCTATGACAGAGCCCTCTGGATCACTTAGTAAAGCAGGGTGCAGTCAAACAGCATGCATTATAATGCAGCCAAATGCAAGATCGTGCTTCTAGGACGAAGGTGTGCAGGCCATACCAACAGGATAGGGAACTGTATCCTGGAAAGCAGAGACTCTGGAAAGGACTTAGGGGTCAATGTAGATAATCAACTGAACATGAGCTCCCCATCTGAATCTGTGAGGAGAGGGGTGGATTTTTTAACAGAATACTGAGAAGAGATTGCCTCTGTATATGGCACTAGGGAGACCATTACTGGATCCTGGTTCTGGGGGCTACACTTCACAAAGAAAGTTAAAAAATTGGAGAGCGTTCAGCAAAGGATATCCGCTTTATAATGCGAGACTAAAGCACAGTCTGTCTTTTCAAAGAGAAGGATAAGAGACAATTAACTCATGGTCTATAAGCACCTGTGCAGGGAGGAGACTTTTGCTAGCAGAGGGCTCTTTAATCTAGCAGCCAGAGGCAGAGAGAGGCTGGGAGTTGAAGCTAGACCAGGGGTAGGCAACCTATGGGGCAGCACGTGAGCTGATTTTTCAGTGACACTCTCACTGCCCGGGTCCTGGCCACAGGTCCAGAGGGCTCTGCATTTTAATATAATTTTAAATGAAGCTTCTTAAACATTTTTAAAACCTTATTTACTTTACATACAACAATAGTTTAATTATATATGTTAGACTTCTAGAAAGAGACCTTCTAAAAACGTTAAAATGTGTTACCGGCATGCAAAACCTTAAATTAGAGTGAATAAATGAAAACTCGGCACACCACTTCTGAAAGGCTGCCGACCCCTGAGCTGGACAATGTCAGACTGAAAATACAGTGCATATTTTTAGTGGTGAGTGTAATTAACCATGGGAACAGGATTGTGGTGGATTCTTGATCGCTTGGAGTCTTTACAGCAGGTTTGGGTGTCTCTCACTAAAAGATCCACTGTTGCTCACCCACCAGCTGTTGAGCTTGATACAGGGTTCACTGGGTGAGGTTGTCTGGCCTCTCGATGCAGGAAGTCAGAGTGAATGATCAGAGATGTTTCAGGCTGCTGCTGTGCATGGCTGCAGTGTTGCTTGGACTGCAGGTGTCACAGGTTGTGCTCCCGAATCTGAGCTTTCTTTTTAATAGACTAACCCTTTTTAGTCCTGGTTGTGAAGATAATGTTGACAAGGTGCCCTGAGTACTACGTGTTCAGTAACATCTGCCTGACTTTGCAGAGAGCCTGACACAATCTCTCTGAGATGGGGGAGCCGCCTCATGCCTCTTGATAGTTTGTCTCTAACCTAAAGATGACAAATTAATTGTCAGCATTGTTAACTGGTCATTGTAGCAGAAACATTCAGCTAAACCTCCTCCCTGGTTACCCCATAACAATTGCTGCAGTGTTGTGTGTGGGTGTGTGTGTGTGTGTGTGTGTGTGTGTAGGGTGGGGAGCCGCAGGGTAAGAAGCATTCAATTTAATATCCACATAACATGAGGGGGTACTCTGCTGATTGCATTATTCACCTTCCTATTTAATTAAAACCTGACATTTTGATTTAAATGAACCTGCCACAGTCTCCCTGGGCTGGTTCCCCAGAATGCTGTGGAGTCTTACTGCAGAATGTAGGATTCCCCTGCTTGTGGGGGTGAGAGGGGAGTCCCTGGCGATATTCTAGGACGAGGTCCATTTGTCTGTGTTTCCTGGGTAGATAAACCCAGAAACCAGCTGGAAGATTGGAGTGGAAAAGTCTCCTGCATGTATGAATGAAAATGAAGTCCCATCCTTTCCAGGCTGGTTCGTTTATTAAGCAGAAGCAGTGACGGCACCGCAGGAAAGGAGGCAGCAGTGTTTCTGCTGGAAGCCCAATTTTCTCCCCACTCCAATCCAACGTTGCATGTTAGCTTCAGTTAGCAAGTTGGTGTGGCAGCCCAAGGGCTGGGACAGAGAGCTGTGTGAATTGGGATTGTTTGGTCAAGGGGGTCCTGAAATGCAGCATAGCCCCCTTCCCTCCCCCCAGATCTGTTTTCTAAGTTACAGCTGCCTGTGCTGTTTTCTTGGGGGCCATGTAGGGCGGCAGAAGGCAGTGCCCATGGAAGGTGTTGCCTTTGCTGAAATCCAGTGCCAGACACCAAGAACCAGCTCCAAGACTTAAACAGTGAAAAGCTGTTGACTGTGCAGGGCCAGCTGGGGTTTGTAGCCCCAAAGTGCTCTGTGAGTGCCAGCAAGACCAGTCTTCCTCTACCAAACACCTGGGAAGGTGCTCCAGCCTGGAACCCCGGAGAACATCAGGTCATGTCTCCAACCTCTTTCCCCTCTTCTGTATAATCACAAGCTCTTATTAACCAGATTCTCCCATCGCTCTTGTGTGCGACTCCTAGCATTGAAATGCACGGCTAGTGCTGGCACAGCGGGACTCTCATGGGTCATTGCATATCATGTCAGAAGCCCCAGATCAACATTTCTAAATAGAAGTCCTGTTTGAGACGTGTTCTCGGTGTGACTCCTGGGCCACAGTCGGTCACGGGAGCCAGAAGGGGTTAGGAATGCAGGAAAACAGTATCCGGATTTCAGAGACTGAAAAGCTGTAGAGTTAAGGTGATGCACCCCCACAGCATCAGTGCTGCCCCATCCATTCTGATGGATTGCAGCACCCCCACCGGCTCTTTCATTGCTGTACCCTATCTGCAGATGAGGGCTGGGAGTTAGGACCTGTACTTAGGGCTGAGAAGAAATGGGAGATTCCTTCATGTCTTTGGGAGGAGGGGTCCTGCCAGAATCCTACTCTCTGGAGCACAGTGTTACCAGTCACAGGAATCCCCCATAGGGTCACTCCAGACCCTCTCACTGGGCTTGGTCACTTGTCCAGCATGGCAGCTTCTCACCAAGGCAAGACCACGGAACATGCTTTGATGTGGGTCGATCCCCGGCACAGCTGAGCCCACTGCCCAGGTCTCTGACCTCAACTCTCTCCTCTGCAGAGAGAGGCTGTAAAGCTGGATGAGACACCAGGCAGATCAGCAGGAGTAAGGGAAATGGGAAACCAGCAGGGAATGGGGCCTTGGCATGGAGCCTGTGGCCACATGCCTCATCTCGGCTTCTACCCAGACTGATAGGGCTTTGCCCTCTGTTCAGCAGGCAGGCTCAGATCAGTGTGACTGTAATCCTGGGTGGGGGCGGGGTCTGTCTTGGAATTGATGCAGTGAAGACTCTGGGCTTTCTGTTTCTGGAAGGTATTTATCTGTCCCACGTTCTCAAAGTGTCTGAACTGCTCACCGTCTTTATGAATTCTCCCTTGCATAGCCCCACTCTGCCTCCCAAGGCTGGAGTCCCAATTTCAGAGATGGGAACTGAGTCTCAGAGAGGCTAAAGGACTTGCTCAAGATCATACAGGATATGTGTGGCAGAGCTGTGAACTGAACTCAAGGCTCCTGTGTCCCAGGGCAGCGCATTAATCACTAGGCCATCCTCCTTGTCTGTCTATTGAAGTGTTTCTTGGTGCCCTGGACAGTCTGTGCTATGTCTTGCTCCAGGACTTTAGCTCAGAGGTGAGGGAGCAGGAGTAGGCTGAGAAGAGCTGCTCTGGCAGATGGAGTCTGATCAGCTGGCCTGCGAGCACAGATGAGGGCTCAGCAGAGGTGAGGTGAAGCCAGCACAATGCTAATGGCAATGCATGGCATTCGCTTGGTGAGCTGCTGCAGGGGTTGCTTGGAGCTCACCCAGGGCTTGTTTAACATCTTCCTTAAGGATCCGACAGAGTGAGCTGCTTGCTAATGAAATTCACAGGCCTGCTGAGCAGGGAGGACGGGAAGGGACCCGAGGAAGCTGGGCTGCGTGTGGGGAGCGATAATCACAAGCAGCAGGCGAGAGTGGGGCTGCGAGGCCTGGCTGAACATGGCCAATGCAGCCGCTTGCAGTGCTGGGGCTGCAGGAAGAGGCTCAAGTGGTCTGGGAGCTGTGCCTCGGGCAGGCTGGTGAGTGCACTTTGGCAGCGCTGGCTCTGCTGTGACTGCATAGGGTGCACTGTGCCACCCTAGGGGCCATGAGCAGGAGTGCTGGGCGGGGAGGGACAGAACATCTCAGGAGTGCAATGTGTCACTAGCGATGGCATGCGTGTGCATCAGCAACAGCTATGCCCATCAGCCCTTGGGGCTAGGCAGTGCTTAATTTGTAATGAAAAAGGTGCCGGGGCTCAAGCAGTTTTTTACATTGATAACTGATGCAGCAAGTCCAGAGGTGCCGGGGCTCCGAACTGTCAAGCCCAGAGGTGCCGGGGCTCAGCCCTGGCACAAATTAAGCACTGGAAAAGTTACTGCTTGGGATGTGCGTGGGGCTGGGGGGTTATTTCTGCAGGGCAGGGCTGGCACCCCCAGTGCCGGAGGTGGCAGACATTCGGCTGGAAGGTGTGTAGTTGGCAGTGATTATGGAGAGGCTACTTGGGCCTTCAGGAGGTCTAGGGGTAGAGGGCACCAGCCTGGCAGCCTCTCTGTGCCCAGCATGTGCTTTTCTGGGGAATGCGATAGCTCGCCCACTCTGCCTGGTAAGCTGGGTGCAGTTTCCTGTCCCCAGGCGAGCCGCCTCGCCTCCCTGCATAATGCAGAATTACCGGTAGGACTCTGTGCTTGTGTGGGACGCAGCCTGTCCTCCAAGTGCAGGGCGGGCTTTGCAGGCTGCTTCCTGCTCTGCAGCTCGAAGCAGGACCTCACCCTCCCTCAGCTCTGCATGGCCTGCCAGAGACACCTTCCCATGCGGTGGGGAGGGGGAGCACGGGGCCTGACTCGGCCCTGCTCCAGTAACAGAGGTGGAGGTTTCTCTTAGAAACACCCTCGCTCAAGGCCTTTGGGATGTTGGCTTCATGCGGCCTTTGGGATGCTGGCTTCCTTGTGTGCTTGCTGGGTCGCTGACAGCAGCTGCCCTGGTAGGCTGTGAATAGTAGCTTGGCTCCTTGGTGCTGCCCACAGGGAGTGACTCTGCCTGGTTCTGGGGGAGGGCACTTTTCGCAAAGAGAGGTCTGTGGTGGTGCTGGGCATGTCAGGAAGATCCTGGGTGTCCTCTGGCTCCATTGTGTGATGCTGCCAGTGGGGGGCACACAAGAGAGAGGTTCTGGGAGTGGTGCGGCAGGTTGCTGTCTGCAGGGGAAGGTTTTTCCTGCTTGTCTCTAGCCCTGCCCCTCTGAGGATCTCAAAGTGCATTGCGAGCGTTCCTGCGTTCTCTTTGTGCTGTGGAGCCAGTGTCATGGACTCCTTTGTACAGATGAGGAAACTGAGGCACAAAGGAGTGAAGTGCTGCACTCAGGGTCATATGGTGAGTCACTGGCACAAGTGGGGATAGCACCAGGAGTCCTGACTCCTTCTCCCAGCATTGGGCTATTCTGTTTCCCTTGATGGCTTGTGGCTTGGTGGCTCTGTGGGAGAAGCTATGTCTCAGAACCGCTCCCCCACCACCCCGAGCACTGGGGATGACTGCCCTAGGGGAGTGGGGCCCTCCCAGTCTTGTTTCCACTAGACCTATCTCTGAGGGGTCTCCCCAGGGGGCAGCTCCCTGGAGGTGGCGAAGGTGGGAACGTTCTTGTAGACAAGGGGCTGACGTCTCTCACACTGCGTAGGACCTGCCCAGGGAAGACCCAGACCTAGTCATAGGGACTGCCAGGCTGTTACTCCCATTCCACCCTTACCTGCTTCTGTGGGCAGCTTCATTTAAACCAATAGGCTCATGTGACTTTATCGGCCAATAGCTGAGCCTCACCCATGACCCAAGCTCTATTGGCTGGCGGTGATGGTACTGGGGCAATGCTCTCCTGCACCCTTCTGCTCTAGAAGTTGCGTTGCGTGGAAAAGCCGGCCTCCGGCCTCCTTCACAGCTGATCTTTACCTGCCCCCAAAGTGAAAAGTTGCAGTTCCTACGGCTCCCCTGCCCTGAGCATGTGTTCATTACGTGATCGTACAGCACACGCAGGAACACTGGCTGCTCGAGGGGAACCGCTGCTAGAGACATGGCCTTCAGAGAAGACAGCAGCTTGGGCTTGCATTTTCCCAGCTCTGAAAAGCTCAGCGGCTTCTCTTCTGACTTGCCCCTGCGGTTCCCCTTTAGGCTGAGGCTAACAGTAATAAATATCAGCCCCAAAAGGGAAGTGTCGGAGACGGTTCTGAAGAGCCAAGGGCACTCTTGCCTGTTCCCCAGGGATCTAAAGCTCTGGGAGTTGTTCGGTGGTTAGTGCTGTGTGCTAATCCTCTGACATTACAAGTCTAACTGCCCACTTTCCTGGCCAGCGTCCTTAAAACAAAATCCTGCTTTCCATGTAAAGGTTGGCTGTATCCAGGGCTACCTGGACTGGGCACCAAGTGGGTGACTATCAGGGAACTTGCATGGACCTTTGGAAGTAGCAGTAGTTCCGCAGAGAGCCAGAAGTTAGGACATTTATAGTTCGGATTCTACAGGCACCCTTACCTCTGACCTCTGCTGCTAGGACACAAAGCTCCCTACTCAAGACAGCTGCGGCCCCGTGCGCTCCTGCATGGTATGCAGCCACTGCACACTGCCGCTCTTCCAGCCCACCCCTCCGTATCCCCTCTGCAGGCCAGACTTTCACACAGACCACTTGTTCATAATTAATAAGATTCTTTTATTTGAGTGTTTGCATAAGTTTGTATGTTGGGGTGTGTGCACAACCTTGGTGTGTTTGTGTTGGGGTAAGTGCACTGTGGTGTGTGTACAGGTATGGTGTGTGTTGAATGTGGTGTGTGTGTGTATATATGTGTGTGCACATTAGGGTGCTACACAATATATGCACCTGTGTGTTTGGGTTGGATTGTGCCTCTAACACCCTGTGAACGGATGGTCCATGTCCATGTCTTGCTCAGTGCTGATGCACAGGATGTGAGTTATTAAAGCCCCAGCTAAGGAGACCGCTTCTCCACCTCAAGTTGTAGCAGTGCTGGAGGTTCCTAGTTCAATTCCCAGGAACTGATGAAAATAGTGCACAAACCAGCCTGTTTGTGTTCATTGGGGTGACGGGATGTGTGTGTTGTCACGTGCACAGGCCTGGTGTGTGTGTGGTAGTGTGAGCCTGTGCATTTGTGTCAGGGTGTGTGTGTGTGTGTGTGTGTGTGTGTGTGTGTGTGTGTGAGAGAGAGAGAGAGAGAGAGAGAAATACATATTTAATGTTCAGTCTTGTCTTTCTGTCTGGTTTGGTTTGTTCTTGTACAAAGTGAACATAAGTACCCGAGCAAGATGAGGCTGCCCGTGGTGCTAACAGAGCTGAGCGCGCACACGTTTATACACCATAACACAGACTGAGTGTTGTTTCGAAAGCACCCGAATGACATAAGAGCCCAGCTACAGATCCTGTGAGAACTGCGGGCTTGTCTGAATGTGGGGCTGTCCTGGAAGAGCCAGTGTGCTTTAAGTGCACCCCCAGCCTTAATCCCAATGAACGTTTCAATGTCGACAAGCCTGAGACCCAAGGGAGCTCTGTGGAGAGCAGGCATCACCTTCTTGGTCCTGTCTACATCAGGGAGGGGCAAATCCTGTGCGCCGCCCAGAGTCTGGTGCTCTCCTAGCTTGGCGTGAGGGAATCACGTCACCCTTGTGCGGTTTTGAGCAGCTCCCACATCGCCACGGCTGGATGACTGTCCTGGCATGGCTGCAGACAGAGCTGTCCCAGAGCCAGCCCTGTCTCTTAGTCCAAGAGCGCCATGGCCGGGCCAGTTCTGAGCATGCTCCCCAAATAGTGGCAGGGCTGGGATCAGAGAGGAACATGGGACTGTTCTAACCATGTGTTGTTTTGGGGAAGGGCTGGGTTTTTGTAAGCTCCTGCAGAGCCTCCGTAGCATGCTCCGAAGTATGGGAGCTTCTCGGGCTGAGACAGCGTCCCAGCACCAACAGGAGCTGAGCAATGTGCCACCACGTACTAGTAACAGGAGGCAGTTGAGTGTGGCTGCCACGAGGGAGCTGAGCTATCTGGACCTCTGCCCTCCTGTGCAGCTGGTCAGTGGAGTGACAGCCCCACTCCGATTCTTCATGTCTGCATGATGTCTTACATGCCAGCAGTGCTGCATGCGGGAAAGAACACCTTGCAGGGCATGAAGCCCTAGGGAAAATGCCAGTTTTGTAGTTGTCCAGGTAACCTTCCTTTGACCCCCTTGTGTGTTAGAGTTGTGATATGGTCTGTAACTGGCGGGACCCTTGCCTCATTCAGCACACAGGATGGATGGGGCTCGGAATGGGGCTGAAGCTCAGGATTTCTTTGGATCCTTGACATGTGACGCGAGACCCCTGCTTTGTGTACTGCACCCCCCTGTGAACCCTGCATAGAATGGGGGATTGTCATCCATTGTCTCCCGGCCTTCTCTGGGTTGCTGATCATCTGTGAAGGATCATAGCAGCTCAGGTGTTAATGGATGTAACTTCTTTGTGTGTGTGTGTGTGTGTGTGTGTGTGTGTGTGCGCGCGCTCATGCACTTA
Source organism: Gopherus flavomarginatus (assembly GCF_025201925.1). NCBI lineage: Eukaryota > Metazoa > Chordata > Testudines > Testudinidae > Gopherus > Gopherus flavomarginatus. The sequence continues at coordinate 53,232,338 of NC_066625.1, forward strand.
GGGGGTGGGTTTGGGTTCCTCCAGATGGGACACTTGCAGATGGAGATTCAGGTGCATGTTTTCACTACATTTGGGGCCCTCAGTGACTGAGTATCCAACAGATGGCATTGGGGGCCTGGTATGTCAGAGCAGTGAGCAGTTCCACACCCTATACAGACAGAGGCTAATTAACCCTCACATCCCCAGAAGCAGGTGAGGAAGGGCCATCTTCATTTAACAGAGGGGTTGCGGACATATAGGCAAAGTCAAGTGCATGAGGCCACAGAATAGGCCAGTGAGAGGCAGAATTCGAACTTGGGGCCTCCTGACTCCAAACTCTGGGCTCGTTCCTGCAAACCCTCCAGGTGTCTTGAGCTGGATGCCCATAAATGAGGCACACACAACCAGAGGCACCAGAACAGGGGAACCAGGGGGCCATGCCCCCTCCCTTTTACCGGCCATAAGAGCGAGCGATGCAGGGGAGGGGGCAGAGAGGAGTGAGTGAGGGGGCCAGGGTCTGGGGGGAAGAGGTGCATGGGCGCAGGGCCTCTGGGGAAGGGGTGATGCTAGGGTGGGGGCTTAGGGAGAAGGGGCAGCACACAGGCAGGGCCTCGGCAGTGCAAGGACAGCGCCTCAGGGGAAGGGGTGGTGTGGCGGGCGGGGCCACAGTTCGGGTGCCAGTGGCCCCCTACTTTTAGGGACCTTCTGCCGCTCTTGCACACAACTAGTGATCACCCGTGAAAAGTTTGGTGCAAGTGACTTGCCCAGTGTCACACAGGAGCTCTGTGGCAGTCAGGGATGGGATCTGTTCTCTTTAGCATTCATCTGCCACAGCCATGAGGCCATCCTTTCTCATCTTCAGTCCTGCACTTTGGTCACTACACGCCTTCCAACTTCTGCAACAGACGTGGCAGGGGTCCTACAGAACACAGCCTCCTTCACGACACAGCCCTGATTCATCCCCACAGCAGCTCCAGCCTGCGTAGTGAATGAGGCAGGGGGCCTCTGCAAAGAATAGTCTGTGATCCCGTAATTACAGGCTGTCATAATGCATGCAAGCAAGGCTTTTGAATTAAAGTTCAATGGCCAACCTAAATTCTGGCATTTCCTAACTGCGAATGCTCAGCTTTGCAATTTAAATAACTTTTTAACATAGATTCTGTGTGTAATTTCCTAGTTTAAAAAAAATCCCCCCAAAACCAAACCACTTTCTGTTGCAGCTGTGATTCCTGCTCCTATCAATAAGGCTGGTCCTTCTGGACCTTCAGCATAGACTTCTTGCCACTGGAGATACAGCACTGACTCCAGTGGCTGGCAGCAGGAGTAGATTGTTATCCTCTGTGGATCAGCTACTCTGAGAAGATGCACAACACATTGACTAGATTACTTCTGCACAAGTAGTCCTCTTTTACAGGCAGCATAGCCCCACACTTAGATTTGGCAAATGCTGTCTGAGACACAGGGTGGCTAAGCCGTAGAAAGTGGGGCTGCTGTGTTAGACTCCTGGACTCTGTTCCCAGCTTGGTAACTGCTCAGTGGGGTATGAACTCTTTGCTCAATTATTAGGGTTGTGAAGCGCTCTGGAGGTGCTCTGTGCAGCTCAGTGACAATGTGTGTGCACAGGTGTGCATATATGTGTGTGCGGGGTTAATAGAGCCCAGGGGTTTTGGCAGCAAGCCAAGTCCAAGCTATAGTGAACACCGTGCAGATGAGAAATGGTTATTTTCAGCAGCTGGTAACTCAGCCCAAGCTGCTTGGATTTAGGTGGACTCAGCAAATGGTACCTCCCTGACCCCAGGGCTATCCCTCTGCTGAATGTCACAGCCCTGGTGCAAGCCATGGAGGCATCAGAGGTCTTCCAAAATACTGGAGTGTTTACAGTGAAAGTGTTAGACAGCCACTCCCCTGGTCACAATTAACCTCCTCAGTGACCTCATGTGCTGTCGTGTCAATGATATCAACCGACTGCCCCACAGTCCGTGCGGTGACGACGTAATTCTTTCTCCTGCTGCTGAGGGCACAGCTACAGCTTTATATTGGAGCAACAGTGTGTAAAAGATGAGATCCAAATCGCCTTTGGGTATCAGTTGGGGATGAAGTGGAAGGGCTGGAGTGTGCCCTTGAAGGGGGTGAGGAAGCCACGGTCTTTTCCCTTATATTTGTGTCTCCCTGCTGTTGAGGTTCTGGGGGAATAGGGCATATCATGTCACAGTTGCCGTGTCTGAAGATTCTGAAAGTGAACCGCTGGCCAGGTGAGTGGTGCAGGGTGGAGAACTTTGGTTCTATGGGAATTGATCCACCTTCTAGGGGAAGGGGGCTGTATAGGCTGGATGGCCTCCATCTCGGTAGAAAGGGGACCAATCTCCTCGGGGACAGGCTGGCTAGAGTAGTCAGGTGTAGGTTAAACTAATAGCAAAAGGGGAGGGTAAGAGAGGGAAGAAGTGGGCACTCAACACAAAATCAAGTTGAGAACAAAATTAATTAAGGAACCAAAGGAAACGAAGAGAGGAAATTCTTGAATTGTGTGTACACCAGTGCCAGGAGCCTGGGTAACAAACAAGAGCAATGGGAATTGCTCATTTATGAGCATAAATTCAATCGAGCTAGTATTGCTGAAACCTGGCAGAGTGATTCGCACAATTGGAATGGTAAAATCAATGGTTATAACCTATTTATGAAGGATCAAGCGGGCAAAAGGGGAGGGGGAGTGGCACTCTGTGTCAAAAATGGCATCACCGTTTCCAAGTCAGTGATAACTGGAAAGAAAACTATCTTGAATATATATGGATCAATGCCCTGACAGATAAATCACAAGATGGGGTCCTGGAAGAAAGCTGATGTTATGCCAGGGGTTTAAAAGGGTGACCCAGGTAACTGTTGGCCTGTCAACCTGATGCTGATCCTGAGCAAGATAATGATGCGGTAGGGACTCGATTAATGATGAAATCAAGGAGGGTGATGTAATTAATGCAAATCAACATAGGTTTATGGAAAATAAATCCTGTCAAACTAACTCAATATCTTTTTTTTTTAAATGAAATTTCGTTGATAAAGATAACAGTGTTGACATAATAGATTTAGACTTCTGCGAGGTGTTTGACTTGGTCCCGCATGACAGTCTAATTAAAAAAGCTAGAATGATATAAAATTAACATGGCACACATTAAATGGATTAAAAACTGGCTAACGGATAGGGTTCAAAATGTAACTGGAAATGGGGAATTGTCATCAAATCTGTGTGTTTCTCGTGGAGGTCCCACAGGGATTGGTTCTTGGTCCTGTGCTATTTAACATTTTTATCAGTGACCTGGAAGAAAACACTGGTAAAGTTTGCAGATGACACAAAAACTGGAGGAGTGGTAAATAATGAAGAGGACTGGTCTTTGATTCAGAGCAATCTGGATTGCTTGGTAAACTGGGCACAGGCAACCAATGTGTATGTGTCACGGAATGTGGGGGAGTCCGGTCCTGCACCCCTCTTCCTGGGACCCACAGTGACTCTTAGCCAGCCAGTAAAACAGAAGGTTTATTGGACAACAAGAACACAGGTTACAGCAGAGCTTGCAGGCACAGTCAGGACCCCTCCACCGAGTCCTTCTGGGCTTTCAGGGTGCTTGGATCCTAGCTAGGATACCCTGAATTCCGCCCACACAGCCCCAAGCCCAAACTCAAACTGCTTCCCTCTTCCCACTCCCTTCCTTTTGTCCCCTTCCCGGGCAAAGGTGTTGACCTTTCCCCTCCCTTACCTAGCTCAGGTTACAGGCCCTGGCGTCGTCCATCCCCTAAAGTCCTCCCCTGCTCTCCCAGTCCCTACTGCATCACATCTCTCCCCCCTTCGAGACTGAACTGAGCGGGGTCACTCTGCCCAGTGACCTGGGGAAGTTCAGGGCCCCCTCTCCGGGACAACGCATCCACTGTCAGGTTGGCACTTCCCTTCACATGGACCACGTCCATGTCATAGTCCTGCAGGAGCAGGCTCCACCTCAGGAGCTTGGCGTTGGCTCCTTTCATCTGGTGCAGCCAGGTCAGGGGAGAGTGGTCGGTGTACACGGTGAAGTGTCGCCCAAAGAGATATGGCTCTAGCTTCTTAAGGGCCCACACCATGGCCAGGCATTCCTTCTCGATGGCCGCGTAGCTTTGTTCCCGGGGTAGCAGCTTCTTACTCAGGTACACGATGGGGTGTCTCTCCCCCTTTTCATCCTCCTGCATTAACACCGCCCCTAGTCCAGTGTCTGAGGCATCGGTGAACACCATAAAGGGTTTGTCAAAATCTGGGTTTGCCAGAACTGGGCCGCTAACCAGAGCCTCCTTCAGCGCCCGGAAAGCCTCCTGGCACTGCTCAGTCCAGATCACCTTGTCTGGCTTCCCCTTTTTGCACAGTTCAGTGATGGGGCCGGCTATGGCACTAAAGTGGGGCACGAACCTTCGATAGTACCCCGCCATCCCAATAAAGGCCTGGACCTGCTTTTTGGTTTGGGGAGCAGGCCAGTCTCTGATCACCTCCACCTTGGCTGGTTCCGGCTTCAGGCAGCCGCTCCCCAACCGATGGCCCAGGTAAGATACTTCAGCCATCCCCACCTTGCACTTCTCAGCCTTTACTGTTAACCCAGCCTTTCGGAGTCGGCCCAGGACTGTTTAACCTGGGACATGTGGTCCTCCCAGGTCTGGCTGAAGACGCAGATGTCGTCAATATACGCCACGGCAAAACTCTCCATCCCCCTCAGTAACTGATCCACCAGGCGCTGGAAGGTGGCCGGTGCTCCCTTGAGGCCAAAGGACAGGGTCAGAAACTCATAGAGCCCCAGAGGGGTGATAAAGGCCAATTTCAGCCTGGCATCTGCGTCCAGCGGCACTTGCCAGTAGCCTTTGGTAAGATCCATAGTGGTGAGGTACCGAGCACCTCCCAGCTTGTCTAGGAGCTCGTCAGGCCTGGGCATAGGGTAGGCATCAGATACGGTGATGGCATTGAGCTTTCGATAGTCCACACAGAACCGGATTGACCCATCCTTCTTGGGGACCAGCACCACTGGCGAGGCCCAAGGGCTGGAAGACGGCTGGATCACCCCCAAAGCCAGCATGTCCCTGACCTCTCTTTCAAGATCCTGGGCAGTTTTACCAGTGACCCGAAAAGGGGAGCATCTTATAGGGGAATGTGACCTGGTCTCCACCCAGTGGACAGTCAAATTAGTGCTTCCAGGCTGGTTGGAAAACAGCTGTCGGTATAGATGCCGCACCCGCCTGATCTCAGCGTGCTGGCCCGGGGTCAGTTGATCAGAGGGGAATCGCCTCCAGGGGGGAACCAGCTTTTGTCCCAGGGAATAGATCTACTAAGGGGTCATCTCCCTGCCCCTCCCAATGTCCACACACGGCCAACACCACATTCCCCCTGTCATAGTATGGTTTCATCATGTTCACATGGTACACCCGATGGTGATGTGCCCGGTTTGACAGCTCCACCACATAGTTTACCTCATTCAGTTGCTTGATAACCTTGAAGGGCCCTTCCCAGGCGGCCTGGAGTTTGTTTCTCCTCACGGGGATGAGAACCATCACCTGATCCCCGGTGGCGAAGGCACGGGCCCGTGCCGTGCGATCATATCAGACCTTCTGCCTCCTCTGGGCTCGGGTCAGATTCTCCCTGGCCAGGCCCATGAGCTCGGCCAGTCTTTCCCGGAAGGTCAGGACATACTCCACCACTGACTCTCCCTCGGGAGCGGCCTTTCCCTCCCATTCGTCCCTCATCAGGTCTAGGGGCCCCCTTACCTGCCTTCCATACAACAGTTCGAAAGGTGAAAACCTGGTAGATTCCTAGGGTACCTCCCTGTACGCGAACAGCAGGTGAGGTAAGTACTTGTCCCAATCCTGCGGGTGCTGATTCATAAATGTTTTTAGCATCATCTTCAGCGTCCCGTTGAACCTTTCTACCAGCCCGTTGGACTGGGGGTGATATGCTGAGGCCCAGTTGTGCTGGACCCCACATTTCTGCCATAAGGACCGGAGCAGGGCCGACATGAAGTTGGACCCCTGGTCCGTTAAGACCTCCTTGGGGAACCCCACCCGGCTGAAAATTGTCAGCAGCGCATCTGCCACTGTGTCCGCTTCGATAGAGGACAAGGCCACCGCCTCGGTGTAGTGAGTGGCAAAATCCACCACCACCAGGATGTACTTCTTCCCTGACCGGGTCGTCTTGCTGAGGGGTCCCACTATGTCCATGGCCACCTTCTGGAAAGGTTCTTCTATGATGGGTAAAGGCCTCAAAGCCGCTTTCCCCTTGTCCCGGGCCTTCCCCACCCTCTGGCAGGGGTCACAGGATTGGCAGTACTGTCGGACATGGGTAAAGACCCCAGGCCAGTAAAAGTTCTGTAGCAGCCTCTGCCTGGTGCGTCGGATTCCCTGGTGCCCTGCGAGAGGGATGTCATGGGCCAGGTACAGCAGCTTGTGACGAAACTTCTGGGGAACCACCAGCTGCCTCCTGATCCCCCATGACTCTCCTTCCCCTGGGGGAGCCCATTCTCGGTACAGGAACCCCTTCTCCCACAGGAACCTCTCCTTGCAACCTCTCCTCATGGTCTGTACCGCACTAAGGTCAGCCCGGTCCCTGTGCTTCCGCAAGGAGGGATCTTTCTGCAACTCGGCCTGGAACTCCGCAGCTGGGACAGGGATGGGGACCGGCTCTCTCTTGCTGGCTGGGTCTGAGGCTGCAGCCTCTCTGAACTGTGCCCCAGGGCGTTCCCCGCTCCCTGGGTTAGGGTCCTGCACCTCGGGTCGAGTACCTTCCCCGTTGTCGGGGTGCAGTGCCCTTTGCCGACTCTGACTACGAGTCACGACCAGGGCACTCTGGGTGTTACTAGGCCACTCCTCGATGTCCCCTCCCATTAACACGTCAGTGGGCAAATATCGGTGTACCCCCACATCCTTGGGCCCTCCTTGGCCCCCCATTTCAGGTGTACCCTTGCCACGGGCACCTTGAATGGGGTCCCGCCCACGCCCATCAGGGTCAGGTAGGTGTCGGGCACCATCCGATCTGAGGCCACCACCTCGGGCCGGGCCAGCGTCACCTCTGCGCCCATGTCCCAGTACCCAGTGACCTTCCTCCCATCTACCTCCAGGGAAACAATGCACTCTTTCCGGAGGGGCAGCCCCACGCCCACCTGGTAAACCAAAAACCCGGAGCCTGGAGCATCCACAGATGGTATGTTGCCAGTCCCCCTTTCCTGGGAATGTAGCCCCTCCTCCGATTGGGTTTTTACCCAGTCCACCCTCTGCGGGTTGGGTCTGCTTGGTCTGTCCCTGAGCTTGGGGCACTGGGCCCGTATGTGACCTCGTTGGCCACAGCGATAGCAGCCCATGTCCCGTGGGTCCCCTTGAGTGGGTCGGAGGGACCTGACGCTGGATGTTCCCCTTTTGGGGGGGTTCTCCATAGGCCCCCTTTAGGAGGTCCCCTGATGACTCTCTCTCTGCGTTGAGGCAGGCCTGCTCCTTCGAGACTCTTCCCTGCCATCCCCTGCCCGACTGTCCACAAATTGGTCGGCCAGCTGGCCTGCGTGCTATGGGTTCTCCGGCTTCTGGTCCATCAACCACAGCCTCAAGTCGGACGGGCACTGCTCGTACAGGTGCTCCAGTATGAATAGGTCAAGCAAGTCCTCTTTAGTTTGGGCCCCAGCTGTCCACTTGCGGGCATACCCCTGCGCCCGGTTGACCAGTTGTAGGTATGTGACCTCACGGGTTTTACGCTGGCTCCGGAACTTTTTCCGGTACATCTCAGGAGTCAGCCCAAACTCACGGAGCAGGGCCTGTTTGAACAGTTCGTAGTCCCCTGCCTCCGCCCCTTTCAGTCAGCTGTACACCTCTACGGCTGTGGAGTCCAGTAAGGGGGTGAGAACTGCGATCCTGTCTGCAGGGTCAACCCTGTGCAGCTCGCAGGCATTCTCAAAGGCCGTCAGGAAGGTATCTATGTCCTCCCCCTCCTTACGCCGGGGCAGCAAGTGCTTATCAAAGCTCTTTGTAGGCTTGGGTCCCCCCTCACTCACCGCAGCCGGGGCCTCACTTCTCCTCAGCCAGGCCAGGTCCAGCTCATGTTTACGCTGTTTCTCCTTCTCCTCCCGCTCATGTTTATGCTGTTTCTCCTTCTCCTCCCGCTCATGTTTACGCTGTTTCTCCTTCTCCTCCAGCTCTTGCCTCTTTAACTCGAGCTCCCCCCATTTCAGCTACCTTTCATATTCCAGCCGCATCCGCTCCACGGATGCTGAGCGTTGCCGGGAGGATCCCCTGTTGGGAGGTGAGCTTCGCCGGGAGGATCCCCTGCTGGCCGGGGGTGTCACGGTGCCCTCGGTATACACTGGGCTCCTCCCCGCCTTTCTCCTAGGCACAGGAAGGGGGGGTCTCGGGAAGCCCTCGTCCGCCGGCTGACCACTCCCAGCGGGGACAGACACTGGTGCCTGCGCTGCATCTGCCCGGCTGCTTCCCTCAGCAACAGGGCTCCGTTCATTCATGCGGTCTCCCTGCTCCAGCTGGGCAATCAGCTGGTCCTTGGTGCGTCTCCCTGGGCGCAGCCCCCTCTGCTTGCACAGCTCCAGCAGGTCGCACTTGCGCCGCTTGGCATACATCTTCCTGCTGGGCACTCACAGGCCGGGGTGCTCGCCGCTCCCCACGGTTTCCAGGGGGACCCCTAGTGCACCAGCCCTTCGTGAGGTCACCACCTCTCTGCCAGGGTCGAGCTGCAGACTCCTCCGCCCCTGGGACCGCTCGCTGCAATCCCCCGGGGGACCCTGTTACTGCAAAGTCCTTCTCACTGGGCACACACTCTCAGGGGTTAACCACCCCTTCGTTTTACTGCTCCCCAGTCACTTACTGCAGGAAGCGCCGTCCACGGGGTGCAGTATCTCCCGCCGCTGCCACCAGTTGTCACGGAGTGTGGGGGAGTCCGGTCCTGCACCCCTCTTCCTGGGACCCACAGTGACTATTAGCCAGCTAGTAAAACAGAAGGTTTATTGGACAACAGGAACACAGGTTACAGCAGAGCTTGCAGGCACAGTCAGGACCCCTCCACCGAGTCCTTCTGGGCTTTCAGGGTGCTTGGATCCTAGCTAGGATACCCTGAATTCCACCCACACAGCCCCAAGCCCAAACTCAAACTGCTTCCCTCCTGCCACTCCCTTCCTTTTGTCTCCTTCCCGAGCAAAGGTGTTGACCTTTCCCCTCCCTTACCTAGCTCAGGTTACAGGCCCTGGCGTTGTCCATCCCCTAAAGTCCTCCCCTGCTCTCCCACTCCCCACACAGACAGTCCCTACTGCATCACAGCATGTTAATACAGCTAAATGTAAATGGATACATCTAGCAACAAAGAATGTTGGTCATACTTACAGGATGGAGGCTCTGTCCTGTTTCAGTGACTCTGGAACAGACTTGGGGGCATGGCGGAGAATCAGCTGAACATGAGCTCCCAGTGTGACCCTGCGACCAAAAGAACTAATGCATCCTGAAGATGTATAAACAGAGGAATCTTGAAGTGGAGCAGTGCAGTTATTTTACCTCTGTATTTGGCACTGGTGGGACTGCTGCTGGAATGCTGAGTCCAGTTTTGGTGCCCACGATTCAAGAATGATGTTGATAAATTGGAGAGGGTTCAGAGAAGAGCCATGACTATGATTAGTGTATTAGAAAACCTGCCTTCTAGTGACAGACTCTAGGAGCTCAATCCATTTAGTTTAACAAAGATAAGGTTAAGAGGTGACTTGATCACAGTCTGTAAGTACCTCCACCAGGAACAAATATTTACAAGTGGGCCCTTCAGTCTAGTAGGGAAAGGTCTAATACCATCCAATGGCTGGAAGTTAAAACTAGACTAAGTTGGACTGGAAATTCAGTGTAAATTTTTAACAGAGAGAGTAATTCTGGCCTTTGAATCTCTGTACCTCAGAGTCTATGCTGTGGTTTGCATTTGCCAGTGACACTCGATGCTCATGATGGGTTTGAGGCTGGCAGGCCTGTTCAGAGCAGCTGTCCAGGACATCCCTGAGGAGATGGGGGTTCAGAACCTTGCTCCTTTTAGGTAGGTCTGGAGCCTGCCTGCCTAGACACTGCATCCCCTCCCCCACTCTGCTCACAGCTAAGCCCCTGACCTGCCTTCCTGACTTTCACGCAGCCCAGCTCATCGTGACAATTTATTGCTAACATGAAAGGAAAGGCTTTGAACTTTCAAGAAAACAGATGTGGCTCTTCTCCCTGCTAGGAAGCTGCCTTATTGGCTGTAACTTTACTGCCGCCATAAAGGGCTCTGAGATGCCGCTGTGGCCTGGATGAGCCAGACAGCCTGAACATGTCCCACAAAGTAAATGCAAGGTCTCTGCTCTCAGAGCCCCAAGGGCGCTGGGAAACCCCAGCCCTCTGCTTCCTCCCGAAGGCTGGTCAAGGAAGATTCACTCTCTAGAAGCACAGGCAGAGTGGGGGTTGTGTGTAAACGCTTGCTTCTGGGCGTGTCTGGGTTTGTCCATGCCCACCTGTGTGGCGTGCACATGTCTGTCTGTTCATGTCCATGCGAGTACCTGCCTCTGAGAGCATGTGCGTGTGCACATTGCAGTCGGGGCGTGTGATTACAGCACAGTTAGACATCTCGTGTGTGTGTGTAACAGGGAGGGGGATTGTGTCTGGATCTCTGTGTATTTGCACATCTGATGTGAATGGGATGCATGTTTATAAGATATAACTCCCCACCCCTGTTACTCAGCCCCATTTCTAGGGCTACAGGATCTGACCCGAGGTCCATTTAGCTCAGTGGCCTGCGCCAGCAGCTGCAGACAGAGTGCACCAGATGTGGGGTAAGCTGCCCCCATGCTTGTCTCACTGACCCCTAATGGTGAGAGGGTGGATCAGCCCCTGCGTGTTCTTTAAGGATCAATGTTCACACATCCTGTGTGGCTGGCGCATCTCCCGCACCTCATTGTGCTAGTGACTTGGGCTTTGGCCTCCAGGAGTCAAGGTCTGACCAGCACCGGGCTTTGTCCTGCTGGCTGCGAAAGGACCAGCACCATCTCAAGCCACCCCTTGTCTGTGGAGCAGATGCAGCAGGGACACGCAGGCTCCTCTGTCTGGGCACAGTTCCCACAGCCCTGGGTTCTAGGCACTGCTGAAAACCCAGGGTGCTTCCTGTGCAGTGGCTGGAAGCTGCTTGACTCTAGCAATTTCTAGCTTGGCTGGGGAACGCGCCCTGTGCCCCATTCCTGCTCTGCCCCCATAAGCTGACTGTGGGCCTTACTCCAGCTCTGATCGTGGTGAGTCTGTGGCTATGGTCCCAGGGCCCAGCAGCTGTGGTAAACCCGGTCTCTTCTTAGTGGCAAGCTGAGCCATGGGTTTCCTCCCCATGTTGCTTTGAGCTGCGTGCTGCTCAGCTCTGTGGGCTGTGCTCAGCTCTGTGCTGGTTAGCCAGCTGGGAGCCCTGCGTTTAGGAAATGGCTGTAAATAGAGCGTGGCTGGGCAGGCGCTGTGCTAGGAAGTGCTGTACACTGCTTGTTCCTAGGATGACTTTGAGCTGCCAGAGAACAATGATAGCAAATTTCCTGCCTCCTGATGCAAGCCAGAGGCTGGCTGTTCTTGGAGAGCTAGCTCAGCTTGCTGGGAGAGGGCCAGACTGGATTGATTTAAATCATCATTTCCATTTGTGCGTCAGTTACTTGTATAAAGTTATTTTCTAAAGAACAGTGAATGCTCATTGGTTGCTTTAATTATCAAAATGTGTTGACTTACAGCAAAATAGAGCCTTTACACTAGATTTGGTACAGCTTTTTACTCCCTAGGAGAGTACACTATAAGTATATACATTTATTTAAACAATTATATAGCTTCATATTTTCATTCTCATTAACTTTTCTAGTTAATTTTTAGTATGTTGGGAAATGGTATATTGCTTATTTAATAGATAATGAACTTTTTGCTCATGTTATCACATCTAGCTGCATTAGCGTGGTAACTGGAATTTAATTAAACACACAGCACAGCATATAAAATGTATTTTTAAGTATAACAACCTTCAGAGTTTTGGATACATTGACTTCTCTTATCAAAACACGTTTCGCATTTACAACTAAATGGTTTATGAAACAGAGGGGTTAACTGTAGTCAGTGAATTAAACTGATTAATTGAGGTCAGCCTGGGAAAATGTTCAAATAGCCCAGAGTGAAAGTGACTGGAGCTCAAATTTCCTAGTCTCACCAAAATCTCTTGAAAATGAGACAGGCTGCAAAGTTGTGTAGGCTGATCTGTGCGCCCTGTTTATGAAGCTTGACCTCAAAAGTGAGGTGTTTCCCCTGATTCATTCTTTTATATAGAAAAGCAGCTCAGTGTTTTCATAGAGGCTCATGGATTCCATATTTTTTTTTGTAATTACACGTTTTAAGAGGTTATAAGAAGCTCAGGCCGAATCATATTTTGTATTAAATTCTGATTTCATTTTAAACAAGTTTATTTTTAAAAAGAAAAAAATTATTAGCATTTAAATGAGAAAATAAAAAATCTGATTTACATTTTTTTTTCTTTTTTAAAATCACTGATTTTTATTCCCCCTGCAGAGGGCCCTGTGTGCCCAGGGCCAGGAGGTGCAGGCTGCTGGAGATTTACCCTTCTCCTCTCCTCCCAGCAAAGTTGCTCTTGGCCCCAGAACTGACTGACTGGCCTTGGTAGCTATGTCTGCTTGTCTCTGTCACTGGGGGAGTGGATGATGGGCCAGGCCCAAAGGAGGCTGAGAAGTGCTAGTGTCTGAGCATGGGGTGTCTCCCAAGACAGCTGCCCCCCGGCAGGTGGAGCCCCTTCCACTCGGGCTTGTGGCAGGTTTGCTCTGAGGACTGCTGGGTGGCTCCACCAGGTCAATCCAGCTCCTTTCATGGGGGAGAGGCTGTGTCAGGCTCCGTGGTAAGTTTCACGTCTACTGCTTTGTTTCCAGTCAGGCTCTTGGAATGCTGCAGGGCTTGAGGGTCAGTCACTTCCACCTCCTGGCACCCGGGTGGCCTGTGCCAGGCAGGGTGTTTGCCTTAAGGCAGGGGGGCAGCTTTGAGATCAGCCTCAGCTCCTTGGGCACTCAGCCTGCCTCCTCCCTGCTGGCTGGGCCCTGCCTGCTCGGCCTTGCTTCAGGCTTCCCGGTGGAGCAGCTGCTGTCCCAGGGACCCTTGCTGCATCTGGGGTTCACAGCCTGGCTTGTGCAGGCACTGCCCAGGGCAAATGAAGCCACGTGGGCTTAGGCAGGAGGCACCCTGCGGTGGCGGGTGTGAGGATTGCTCTGCCTTTGGCTTGCCTCCCCGTTAGCGTTGAAGGCTGCAGGCACCTGCCCTGCGGGCGCCTGTAACCCCCTTTACTCTCATGCTGTCTCTGCTGTTGCTCCCGAGTGCTGTGGCCCTGATGCTGACATGAAGCATCTCTCCACTGGATGCTTGCTCACGCCCCACTCCCTGGCTTTGCTCGTGTAAAGGACTGGGGCGTAGGCAGTCTTGCCTAGTAGGCACAGCTGGGCTGGTGTCCGCAAGGCGAAGGCGGTCCTGAGGTGACAGTCAGCAAGCAGGTAATTGTTAGAGCCGGGATCAATAGGCAAGAGTCAGGGTCACAGTCAGGCCAGGGCTGGAGCTGGAGATCTGAAAGCAAGGTGAGGTCTGGCATTGCTGCAGACTAGAAGTCTGCATGGATGCCCAGATAACTTCCTGCCCCACCAGTGTTAAATAGTGAGCACAGGCCAATCAGAACACCACTGGGTGCTGCTTTCCCTCTGGATTCTTTGAGCAGTACTTTCTTCAGCACCTAATATCACAGCACTCCTTGGACGTGGCTCTTCATTGCTTCCTGATGGTGATGTGGGAACATCAGCTATGCCAGGTTCCGGATTCCCAGTTCTAGTCCCACGGATCCTTGCTTTACTCATCCCTTTCAGGGGTGCCTTTCCTCTGGGTTGGCCCCAGGCCTGGTTCCTTTTACTGGTTCCAGGACATGAACATGGGCAGCAGGTTCCCAGGAACACTCTTCACTTTTCATCCCTCCCAAGGGATGAGGTAATAGTCTCCTTCTCTGCAGTTTAAAGTCTAGCATAGCATGGACTATATTCCTCATGCCCTTGGACATAGTATTGGTGGGGGGAGGTTCTCTGTTGGAACCAGCTGGGAAAGGAATCCTCTGTGTAAGGCTTCAGAAGGGATACATGGAAAGTAGGATGTATCTTAAGGAACTGAAGGAGCTGCAGTTTGAAGGTGTCAGTGTTGATTTGATAACAGATCCAGAATGGTGTGAGGAACAGGTGGTCTGTTTTGCATGATGGCCTGTTTGTAGGCTGGTGTTTGGCTGCAAACAGCCCACTGTCAGAGCCTTCCCGGTGTTGGCAGTTCACCTACTGCTTGTAGTCCTTTTTCGCATCTTCAGGGTGGTTCTTAAGTGCCTGAATATGATGAGTGCATTGGATCCAGTTGGTGGCTGCTAGGCTGGGGGAGGCTTCTGGCAAAGCTGGGTGGAAGCCACTGTGGAATCCATAATTTGCAAAATAAAATAAAAAGAAGATGATGACTATTCTGCCCCTTGGAGGCCTTGTCGGCGTTGTTATATGAGAACTCAGCGCAAAACTGGAGAGAGAACCAGTTATCTTGATGGCAGTTGATAAAGCGCCTTAGGTATTGCTCTAGTGCGAGTTTCTCCCTCTCTGTCCGTCCATCTGTTTGAGGTGGTATGCAGAGGATTTTCCTGCCCAAAAGCTTGAGACAAACTGTGGATCTCAGTCCTCGTTGTCATGGCAGAGAAGTGAATATAGCCAAACCACTAGGCAGTAGTGACCATAATGTAATTAAATTTAACATCTTTGGGTTGGGGGGAGATACCAAAGAACCCCACCACAGTAGCGTTTAAATGGCTAGTTAAATGGAAATTAAAAGGAACAGTCACAAGAGTGAAATGCCGGCAAGCTGCATGGAAACATTTTAAAAACACCATAATAGAGGCTCAAATTAAATGTTTACCTCAAATAAAAGAAAAAACAGTAAGAGGACCCAAAAAATGCCACCATGGCTAAATAACAGAGTTGTTCCACTCCATGCTTTACAAATTGGAATGTGACATTTCTTATGAAAATATGCTTATGATATGAATGGCATAAGTGAGATATACTTTATGCAAGATGGCTCATGTAAGATATCATTGGAATCAATTATTTACTGAATGTGATTATCCAATTTGTATGCCTGTATCATTTCTGTATCTGAAGTTAGGAATATTAACTATGTATCTGCAAAAACAATGAGGAGTCCTTGTGGCACCTTAGAGACTAACAAATTTATTTGGGCATAAACTTTCATGGGCTAGAACCCACTTCATTAGATGCATGGAGTGGAAAATACAGGAGCAGGTATAAATACATGAACGGATGGGAGTTGCCTTATCAGGTGTGAGGTCAGTCTAACGAGACAATTCAATTAATAGCAGGATACCAAGGGAAGAAAAATAACTTTTGTAGTGTTCGTGAGAGTGGCCCATTTCAAACAGTTGACAAGAAGGTGTGAGTAACAGTAGGGGGAAATTAGAATGGGGGAAATTAGGTTTCGGTTTTGTAATGACCCAACCGTTCCCAGTCTTTATTCAGGCCTAATCTCATGGTATCTAGTTTGCAAATTAATTCGAGTTCTTCAGTTTCACATTGGAGTCTGTTTTTGAAGTTTTTTCGTTGAAGATTTGCCATTTTTAGATCTGTTATAGAGCGCCCAGGGATATTGAAGTGTTCTCCTACTGTTTTTTTAATAATTCCATTTGTCAGATTTGTGTCCATTTATTCTTTTGCATAGAGACTTTCCAGTTTGGCCAATATACATGGCAGAGAGGCATTGCTGGCACATGATGGCATATGTCACATTGGTAGATGTGCAGTTGAATGAGCCCCTGATGGTGTGGCTGATGTGGTTAGGTCCTATGATGGGTGTCTCTTGAATAGATATGTGGACAGAGTTGGCATCCGGGTTTGTTGCAGGGTTTGGTTCCTGTGTTGATGTTTTTGTTGTGTGGTGTCAGAGTTCCCTCCTCACTCTGAACTCTGGGGTACAGAGGTAGGGACCCACAATAAAGACCTCCTAAGCTTATAAGTACCAGCTTAGGTTAAAAACTTCCCCGAGGCACAAATCCTTTCCTTGTCCTTGGACGGTATTGCTACCACCACCAAGTGATTTAGACAGAGATTCAGGAAAAGGACAACTTGGAGTCCCTATTTCCCCAAAATATCCCCCCAAGCCCCTTCACCCTTTTTCCTGGGGAGGCTTGAGACTAATATACCAGTTGCCTTTAATATAAGTACAGACCGGACCCCCTTTATCTTTAGGACACTAAAATCAATCAGGTTATTAAAAGAAGAACTTAATTATTAAAAAAAAAAAGTAAAAGATTCACACCTGCAAAATCAGGATAGAAGGTAACTTTATAGGGTAATAAAAGATTTAAAACACAGAGGACTCCCCTCTGGACTCAACTTTACAGTTACAAAAAACAAGAATAAAACTACCTCTTAGCATAGGGAAAATTCACAAGCTAAAACAAAAGATACTCTAACGCATTTCCTTGCTATTACTTACAGTTTCTGTAATTTTAGATGTAACATTTCAGGATCTTTTTAGGAGCTGGTTTACCTGCTTGGTTTCTCTCTTTGTCCCGAGAGGGAACAAACAAAGAGAGCACAAACAAAACCTCCCCCCACCCGCTCCCCCCCCAGATTTGAAAGTATCTTATTTCCCCATTGGTCCTTCTGGTCAGGTGCCAACTAGATTAATTGAACTGATTAACCCCTTACAGATAAAGTGATTCTGTATCTCTGGCCAGGAGGGATTTTATGTTACTGCATATATACAGGTTGTTACCTTTCCCTTTATATTTATGATATGTGGTGTGTAGTTGCTGGTGAGTATTTGCTTTAGGTTGAGGGGCTGTCTGTAGGCGAGGACTGGCCTGTCTCCCAAGGTCTGCGAGAATGAGGGATTGTCCTTTAGAATAGGTTGTAGATCCTTGATGATGCGCTGGAGAGGTTTTAGTTGGGGGCTGTAGGTGATGGCTAGTGGCGTTCTCTTATTTTCTTCCTTAGGCCTGTCCTATAGTAGGTGGCTTCTGGGTACCCTTCTGGCTCTGTCAATCTGTTTCTTCACTTCACCAGGTGGGTACTGTAGTTTTAAGAACTCTTGATAGAGATTCTGTAGGTGTTTGTCTCTGTCTGAGGGATTGGAGCAAATGTGGTTGCATCTTATAGCTTGGCTGTAGACAATGGTTCAGGTAATGTGGTCTAGATGAAAGCTGGAGGCATGTAGGTAAGTATAGTGATCAGTGGGTTTCCGGTATAGGGTGGTGTTTTGCCCCTACTCTACTTGTGCTACACTGATGACATCTTCATTATCTGGACCCATGGGAAGGAGTTCCCTTGAGGAATTCCACCAGAATTACAACAATTTCCACCCCATCATCAACCTCAGCTTGGACCAGTCCACACAAGAAGTCCACTTCCTAGGCGCTACAGAGATCATAAGCAATGGTCACATAAACACCACCCTGTACCGGAAACCTACTGACCACTATACTTACCTACATGCCTCCAGCTTTCGTCCAGACCGCATCACACGATCCATTGTCTACAGCAGTGGTCCCCAATGCGGTGCCCGCGGGCGCCACGGTGTCTGCGGGGCATTTATGTGTGCCCGCCTAGTGCCCAGCAGGGGAGAGAAGCCACGGCCCGGAGCCTGCCAGGGACAGAGAACTCCGGGGCTGCAGTCTGTGGGCGCCAGTGTTCTCTGTCCCTGGCAGGCACAGGGCTGCGGCTTCTCTCCGACTTCTCCAGGGCTGCAGGCTGTGGGCGCAGTTTTCTGTCCCTGGCAGGGGCAGGGCCGCAGCTTCTCTCCGGCTTCGAAGCCGGAGAGAAACCATGGCCCCATGCCTGCTGGGGACAGAGAACTCCGGGGCTGCAGGCTGCGGATGCCGGTGTTCTCTGGCCCCACAAGGCGCAGGGCCCACCTAGTGCCCGGCATGGGAGAGAAGGCAGGGCCCGTCACCTGCTGAGGACAGAGAACTCCAGGGCTGTGGGTGCCAATGTTCTCTGGCCCCGGCAGGTGTGAGCCCTGCCTAGTGCCCAGCAGGGGAGAGAAGCCTGTCATAACTTAGTCCCAGATTTGGACCTTAGCGTCCAAAATATGGGGGTTAGCATGAAAACCTCCAAGCTTAGTTACCAGCTTGGACCTGGTACTTGCTGCCACCACCCAAAAAATTAGAGTGTTTTGGGGCACTCTGGTCCCCCTGAAAAACCTTCCCTGGGGACCCCAAGACCCAAATCCCTTGAGTCTCACAACAAAGGGAAATAATCATTTTTCCCTTCCCCCCTCCAGGTGCTCCTGGAGAGATACACAGACACAAGCTCTGTGAATCCAAACAGAGTGACTCCCCCTCTCCGTTCCCAGTCCTGGAAACAAAAGCACTTTCCTCTTCACCCAGAGGGAATGCAAAATCAGGCTAGCAAATCCAACACACACAGATCTCCCCCTGATTTCTTCCTCCCACCAATTCCCTGGTGAGTACAGACTCAATTTCCCTGAAATTTCCCAGAAAAGAAAACTCCAACAGGTCTCAAAAAGAAAGAAAAAATACATACACATGGTTTCTCTGTATTAAGGTGACAAAATACAGGGTCAATTGCTTAAAAGAATATTGAATAAACAGCCTTATTCAAAAAGAATACAAATCAAAGCACTCCAGCACTTATATTTACGCAAATACCAAAGAAAAGAAACCATATAACTTACTATCTGATCTCTTTGTCCTTACACTTAGAAACAGAAGATTAGAAAGCAGAACTACTTCTCCAAAGCTCAGAGAAAGCAGGCAGACAGACAAAAGACTCAGACACAAACTTCCCTCCACCCAGAGTTGAAAAAATTTGGTTTTCTGATTGGTCCTTTGGTCAGGTGCTTCAGGTAAAAGAGACATTAACCCTTAGCTGTCTGTTTATGACAAAGCCGAGGCCCCGCGTCTGCCAGGGACAGAGAACACTGGCGCCTGCAGCCTACAGCCCCGGAGTTCTCTGTCCCCAGCAGGCAGGGGGCTGCGGCTTATCTCCGGCTTCTCTGGGACTGCAGGCTGCGGGCGCCCATGTTTTCTGTCCCCGGCAGGTGCCGGCCTGCGGCTTCTCTCCAGCTTCGAAGCCAGAGAGAAGCCGTGCCTCCCCCTGCTGGGGACAGAGAACTCTGGGGCTGCAGGCTTAATTCTATGTTAAAGTAAGAATAATAAATATATTTGGACCAGCAGTTCAACAATCCCCCAATCAGGGCCCAGCTGGCCCTTATAAGAGGGCAGTGGGCCAGGAGCACAAACACTCTCTCTCTAGATGTGGAAAGGGACGTGCCTGGCTGCTAGGAACTAAGCAGGGTACCGAGGCTGGGGGAAGGCCAGAGGAGCTGGGATGCTCTGGCCTAGAAATCCCCCAGACTGCAGATCTTGTTAAAGGCCAAGGAAAGGGTACTGGGGTTGCAGAGGGCAGCAGGTCCAAACCCCCCTTGCCAGTGATGAGTGGCATTTACACTGCAGTCTGCCCCAGGGAATGGGGGCTAGGTGATGACTGGCAGTGCCCATAGACTGAGGTGAGGTGGGGATAGCGGGTGAGGGTTCCCCGGGGAGGAGAGACTCAGATCTGTGAGGGTACTGCCAGGGGGCAGCACCCCAGCCTAAAAGGGACACTGGGGTCCAGGAGGGACACTAGCCTGCAGAGGGTGCTCCGGAGGCTGGAGACACTAATTCCCTGGACGACCAGCAGGAGGCGCCGCAGGGGTGAATCCTGCCCCGTGACACAGCCCCAGACTGAAGTGTCATTAGAGAAGGTTTTGGAACAAACTGATAAATTAAACAGTGATAAGTCACCAGGACCAGATGGTATTCACCCAAGAGTTCTAAAGTGAAATCGCCGCCTCAGTCCACCACCGAACAATGGGGGCTGTTCCTGCCAATCTTTGCTTCTCTGGATAGAGACAGAGCAAGTCACAGATGCACTAGATCCAGAGCCTGTCGCTGCTGCAGCTCCATCCAACCACTTGTGGCCATACAGCCTAGCCGCAAGCTTCCATTTTGATGTACGTGTGGCCGATTATTCAGAGGTGGTGTGTGCTGCTGAAGAGCGGCTGTGCTCCTCCCCAGGCATGGCTGCATTGCAGCAGTGATGGCTGTGAGTAGAATGATTCCTGACTGTTCTCCTTAAAGGGCTTTAGGATCGTCTGGCAGGGAAAACACTAGAGAAATGTAAGATATTGTTTATAATAATAATAAATTGTCAGTCTCCTTTTTGTTGTGTTTTGCCATATCACTGACAGAACATGTGTGTATGTACACATTCCTGCACTGCCAGAAAATGCATTTCCTGCACTAATGCGAATGTCCTGTGCGCTCTGGGAGCGGTGAATCCCATGGTGAGCTGGGGGCCCTTTGTGGGTAGGGTAGGAGCTCCAGGACTTAGAATGGACAGCATGGGAGGTATTCCCATCTGCGGGGCCCTGGTCACTTTCCTGCTATGTTCCTAGGCTCTGGCTATTGTTACTCGGTTCGCAGGACAGGAAAGAGGAAAAGGGTTTGTTTTAAGCAGATTATAATGAATGCACGTGACTCTGTGACTAGCCCAGGCCTGTGTCACATAGCAAGTGACCATGGGATGGCCCTGCGGCACCCAGGGGCCTCATCCACATGCATCCTCTGAATGCAGCATTGGTCCCTAGGGAGGGAACTATCTGAAGTGGAAATGCTTGAACAAATATGACACTGTGCACAGGGGGCAGGAGTGACTGCTTAGTGCTGATGCAGCAGGAGATCCAGTGAGCACTGCAGGTCTGGGATGACAGCGCAGAGCCGATACCACAGGAGATCCAGTGAGTGATGCAGGGCTGGGGTGACTGTGCAGTGGTGATACTGTAGGAGATCCAGTGAGTGTTGCAGGTTTGGCGTGACTGTGCAGTTGTGATACCGCAGGAGATCCAGTGAGTGCTGTGGGGCTGGGATGACAGCATAGAGCCGATACCGCAGGAGATCCAGTGAATGCTGCGGGGCTGGGGTGACTGTGCAGTGGTGATACCGTAGGAGATCCAGTGAGTGCTGCGGGGCGGGGGTGACTGTGCAGTGATTATACCGTAGGAGATCCAGTGAGTGCTGTGGGGTTGAGGTGACTGTGCAGTGGTGATACCGTAGGAGGCCAGTGCATGCTGCACCTGGAGATGAAGATGAGAAGTGGAAATGAAGCGCATCATGTTTGGAGGGCCAGTGGAGGTGGCAAGGCAGGTCAGATACTACACTGCACTCTGCACAGCTCGCAGGGGACAATGGAGGAGTCTGGAAAGATGGCGGCACAGTCCCTGAGGTGGGAGACAATGGGGTTCGATCATCCTAAGAGGGAGGACGGGTCATATTCATGGTGTGGGAAGATGAGGCAGATTTGGGACGGAGCGGGGTTTCAGACTGATGTTGGGGGTCATCTGGGCTCAGGAGTGTGTGGCCTTTTGGCCTTGGGGCTGGTCACTTTTTGTTGAGCTCTTCAGAGGCATCTGGTCATGGGACAAAAGGGAGGGGGCAGGGTTCTAACAGTACTGAGCGTGGGCTTCTGACTGAAGGAAGGCTCTGCAGGAAACTGGACTTCAAGCACAGAGCCCTGGCCTGTGCTCAGCCCACATCTGAGGATCCCATGTTAGACCTCCCCTGGAGGGGCATGGCCTTGCCTGAGCCATCGTGAATCCTGGTCCAAAGGGCAGATCCAGGATGGGCCTGTTGCTCCATGCAGCAGTTTGCAGACAGACCTTAGCAGGTGGGGATCCTGTCTTGTGTGCATTGGGTTCTGCCAGCCTGGGAGGAGAAGGAGATGGGGGCCTGCAGTGTCTGGAGCAGAATGGCATGTCTGCAGCCCCTCGTTCAGCCTGAGATTCCCCTGCCCCAATCCAGGCTTCATGTGCCGAGGCAGGGATTCCTCTGTCTGTGCTGTGCAGCAGCCCTCCCTTCAGGTGTAGTGTTCAGTGGAGCTCTGCAAGAGCCTCACCCTTAGGAGAGCGGAGGGGACAGCCAGGGCTTTCAGCCCCTGCCAGGAATAATGCTGGGGCTCAGGCTCCTGTCCCCTCCCTCACACTAAGATAGCATCTCCCCCGCCTCTGCGTCTAGGAGCGAGGCTTGTGGCCCCCACACGCTGAGCTCTGCCTGGGCTTAGCAGCTGTTGGTGGTGTTGTGCAGGCGACAAGTGGCAGCTGCCTGAGGGGCTAGTGCGGTGGGGCCTGCTCCAAGTAGCAGGCGATGCCTGAGCTGGCCAGAGCCCAGGGCAGAATCTGGCCCCACAGCACACTGGCTTGTCTGAGTTTAAGGATCCCAAGCCATGGGGCTTCCATTACTTGCCTAGTGCAGTTTGTCTGCAGCCTCCTGGCACAGAGCGCCCCTTCCTAATTAGCCTACAGGTTCCCAGCTTCAAATCCATCCCAGTTAACCCCCTTGTAATTCCCCTATCTCTTACCTGTTCTTGCCCTTCAGATGCTGCTAGGAGTGCCCTTTGGCAAGGCTCTGGCTGGCTGATTCTTTGGCTCTGTCCCTGTAATTTGGTTCCTGGGTGTCCCGCCATCTCTTCTGTTGCAGATAAAACTCTTGGACTGTCTTTCCGAATACCCTCCCCTTGTGGGCTCTCTGGTCTGTGTTATCCAGAACTCTGGGGCTGGGAGCTCCCACATCTCCCACCTTCTTGCTGCCCAGGGACGCAAATAAAAACACATTCACGGGCTCTGCTGCCTTTGTCATGAGGCCAATTCATACCTACTTGTCCCGAAGTGGTGCAAATGCTGGGATATTCGGAGCTGGTCTGGAGGGAGCCCTAGAAAATACCCAGCGAGAGCATTGTTGACCTGCCACCTCTCCTAACTGGTGTTTGCAGTACTCTTGATGTGGGGCTGCCTGCCCCCCAGTGTGTGCAGGACGACTGTGCATTGTGTCTGTTGTGGGGCAGCGGCAAGGTGTGCGTGCATATGTGTCTTTCCAGACTTGCACATGATAACTTGCCCAGCTCCTGGTGCTGCAGCCCCCCATGGTAGGTTGGTCAGTAACCCAGCCTTGCACACCCCCAGGCAGGTAAGCGCTGTAGTGAGTGTGCTCTGGAAAGCCCAGTGCTGGTACTGTGTGATTGACAGTTGTGTTATCAGTGAGCATCTGATTAATAAAAGTGTCTTCATCTGTTTGGTCTCCAAGCCCGATTTGCTGGGGGACAAAGGCTGGGTGGTTCTCCGGCTGGGGCCCCTGGCTGGCGTCTGGAAATGCAGGCTGGCTGCAAGGTGTCCTGATCTGCCCTGCCGCTTGGTTCATGGAGCCAGCCTGGCTCCTGGCCAGATCAGTGGGTGATAGGTGTATTCTACCCACGATTGTGCCTGTGCTCTTGGCGGTTCCTGATCCATTACCTGTTAGATCCCTGGTGCGCTGAGCACTTTGCTGGCGGTTCTCCAGGCCATGCAGACCTGCCCAGGCCCCCTACCCCCTGTCATTCACCAGCTCACTCCATGCTGGACAGAGGTTTAGTCTGCTCCAAGCAGGGCTTAGGGACATCCTGGGCATTTGGCCAGTGACTTCCCCGGGCCAGGATCGTGGCTAGTGGTGTGAGCCAGAGCCTCTCTCCAGCAGAGCTCCCCACATCACTAGCACTGGGGTGGCAGAGCCAGTGGGAGTGACCCAAGCCTTTGAGTAGAAGTTCCTTTTATTTGCAGGGATGGAGAGAGACAAACATATTAATGTGCAGGGGACAGGATGTTCCAAGGCTCGTCCGCTGCCCCCATCCCCCCGTGGGCACTGAGATACTGTAGGGATTGGGGAGCTCTGCTGGACACTGATCATTTAGAGGCTAGACCCTGTCCCTCTCCCTCCCCAGGGACTCTCCCCGGCGGCTAGCTTCCTGATCCCGTGTACCATCAGCAGGGCTGGTATGAACACTGCTGGTGGCGTCTCTCATTCTATACTGCACTCACTGCCCCACCCTGCTTGGTTCCCATAGTGGGTAGGAGACCCTGTGGGCCTGAGAGGCAGGGGCAGGTTGCGACCTTCAATAGAGAAATGCCGGGCAGCTGGAATGGAGCAGGAGAGGGCAGCTGCCCAGCTGCCAGGAACTGACTTGGACATTTCAGCAGCCCGCTGGCCAATGGCCCATGAGCATATTTATTGGGGCCCGCTGCTCTCTTTGTGACCTGTGCAGGCGTAGAGAGTTTACCCAGCCTGAGGAGTTTACTCACTCCTTGGGGAGTGTCCATGCTAGGCAGAGTGGGGCAGGCTGTTGCGGGGTCCAGGTCTCTAACCCTTCTCGTCTCCTCCCTGCTGGCAGGTGATTGTCCTCGAGGACTATGCAGATCCCTTTGATGCCAAGCAAGCAGCCAGTGGCCAGCCAGGGCAGGAGAAGGTGGCAGAAAATGATGGGTACATGGAGCCCTACGAAGCCCAGAAGATGATGGCTGGTAAGGGCAGTGTTTTGTACCGTGGGAGCAGTGCTGTTGAACTTCACCGTCTCCAGGCTGTCCCTGCTGACCTCTCTTCACGCAGCCTGGGACAAGGGCCTGTGCTGGGCTGCAGGGGAGAAGGGACCTTGGCATTGCATAGACTTTGGCCCTCGCTGCAGGTGAAGCTGCCCTGGTCTGGCGTACGGTTTTCCTACCACAGCTATAGCTAGCCCGATGGGCAGAGCCTGTGCTGCCAGGCATGCCCTGCTCAGCCACTCTGCACGGGGACTGCTGTGTCCATGCAGTGCAGTGCTAGTTTGGTTCGGGCGCAGGGCACTCGGGTGGGGGGGCGCAAAGTGCTGCTTCCAGGCTCTGTGTGTTCTGGCTGGTTTTCACACGTTGCGGGGTGCCTGCCCGCGCTGTGTGAGACTCTGAAACAAGCTCTCATTGTTCCTCTTGTTGCATCCCATCATTCATCTGGTTCCCAGGAGCTCAGGCCATGTTCAAATAGCTGAAAGCAGCACACAGGAGTCTCTGCTGGGCGCTGGGATACTGACCCCTGCCGATCCTGCAGCTGGGTGCCGTTGGGTGGGATTGCCGATCACCATGATGGTGCCACCCCAGGCAGCCACCCCCAGGGGAGACACATGCACCTAGGCAGATGCTCCTTGATGTATTCCTAGACCAGCTGCAGTTGGTGGAGCAATGTTTCTTGGCCTGGGCGACAAGCAAGTATGGGCTTGGCAGGCTCATGGGGCAGAGCTGGGATGAGCAGCAGGGGCGGGTTGGCGGGGGGCTCATGGGGCAGAGCCGGGATGAGCAGCAGAGGCAGGTTGAAGGGGCTCATGGGGCAGAGCTGGGATAAGCAGCAGGGACTGCAGAAGGCCAGTGCCCTTCACGGCTGTGCTGTGCCCCCCAACCCCACCCCAGAGCTGCAGCTCCAAGTATCAACACAAGGGTCCTCCTCTGAGGGGATGTGCATGGCTGTTACCATGGCGAAGCCCCAGCTCCCAGTTGTTCCCGGTCAGTAGCCAACTGCTTTGATGTTGGTAAAACAGGTATCGGGGCTGCTGGCAGGGAGAGTGGGCTGCTGCCCAAGCAGTGCACAGGAGGGTGGCAGCTGCGAGCTCTTGGGGTTCCCAACATGTGTAGGGGAGTGACACAGACCTGCCCAGGTGGGTATATTACCTCTGGATCTCGCCTTGTTTTCAGTGTTACTGAAAGGTCTGGGTGGGGTCTCTGCTGAAAGCTGCAACAATTTTAGAGCTACATAACATAGAATATCTTCCCCGTCGACCCCGGGTCGAAGGACGACAGTTTGTCACTGTGTAAGAGGAGACAAAGAGCACAAGATGTTATCCATTGAGGTGACTCTGCCAGCGAGAGCCATCTCAGGAGCGCGGGCTCCCAGCCTCGCAGACAAGAGCTGTTCAGAAACGGTTGGGGTGAGAAATTCCGGAGCAGACAGGGAAAGGAACTTGTTAATAAGAGGAGGTGCTAGTTTGCATCATATGTTTTTCTTTTACTTGGAACCTGATTTGTGCAGATCTTTTCCTCACCTTTATTTTGAATCTGCACTTCGAGCTCTCTTAAACTATCGTCACCAGAGAGATGTCTGAGTGCCTCGTGCTGAGGAGATGTTGAACTGAGCTGAAGCTGGTGAAGTGGAGAGTGCCGCTTCCGCAAAGGCAGCGGGTCGGTGTACCTTACGGGCGCCCAGAAGAAGGGGGACTGGCCATGCGAGTGTAACAGAGCAGGGGTATACATTGCAGAGAGAAAGAGGGGCCTGGAGTGAAGTGCCTGTGTTGCCTGCAGCCAATGGCTGGGGAGAGTTTCCTTGGAGGCGGGAGAGCACAGACAGTTCCCTCCTGCTGTGAACAGGTGGTAGCAGTTCACCTCAGATCTGTGGTAACCCTGACAAGTGTCACACGGGGCCATTGCTGGGACCCAGATGCCTGTTGTTTGCTCCCCCTCCAAGCTTTGGAGTTCATCTGCAGAAAGGGGCGTTGGTCCATGTACTACCAGGCAAGGCTGGTTGCCTGCGCAGGGTCATTAACATGCATTTGGCCCCTGATGCCAGGATCTCAGAAACTCGCCCACTTCATGCCACGTAAAAGGGCAATGGACATTACCATGGCCGTTAATGATGTTGTGGTTCCAGCTGTGATCGCTTCCCCAGGTTAGGGCCTCTCATGTGGCCAGGAGAAGGTGCCATGAAGAGACCTGTACAGCTGCAGAATTGCTGGTGAGGGAGAGGTGTTGGGAAGCCTGAAAGGAAGGTGGAGGTGTCTCGTAACAGCTGGAGACCTCTGAGAGCTCTGCCTTGTGTGACTGGCGCTGGGTGTGTCCCACCCAATGCTGCCCCACTGGCAGTGGCAGCATCCCCTTTGGACTGGCGAAGGACGGATGCTCAGTAGAGACTGAAGGATGAGGTGCAGCAGGAGGAATGATGGTAGTTTGACCCTGAGTTCCACAGGCACAGGTGACTGCTAGCTGGGGTTGGAGGTGGATGGACCCTCCTGCTCCTTCTGAACAACCAGAAGACAGGCCGCCAGACCCCCGGGAACTAGGGTCAGGGAAGCTTATAGTTTGAAAGCAGGGTTCAGGAGAGGCCAGTGAGTGTGTGACCCCTTATGGACGTTAGCATGCTGGACCTGCATGCCAGAGTGTATTCCAGCCCTCCTCACTGCACTGCTGTCAGGTGGCTTCCTAGCCCCACACAGCTTGGGAACATTTGAACTGCTCCTGGGAGGGGAAATTGTTTTGTGCTAGCACCGGCGAGATGCAGCGGGGGTGCAAGGATGGGACCTGAAGGGGGAATTCTCTTCTTGGCAAGCTCTCCAGCATATGTTCCTCCAGGGAAGCACCATCTGTTCACGTTCTCTGTTTCCAAAGCATTGGCCCTAGTTTTTCAGTAAATGGGACTGCGTGCCAATACAGGCAGCGACTTGGGTTTCTCGAGTGGTCCTATTTGTGCAGATTGCACTTGAGGTTCAAGCGGAGCAAGCACCTCTCGAGTGGGATCCATGTGGCTGCAGGCTGGAAGAGCAGCGTAGTCAACGATTTCACTGGGTCAGATCCAAACAAGGCCCGATGCTGTGCAGAGAACCAGCGCTCTCCTGGGGCTCTCGTGACGCCTCCTGCGCCGTTGGCATGAGTGATCCTCTGGCAAAGAGGAGGAGAATTTGCTCTCTCCTACTGTCATAACTTTCCTACTCAGATCTGAACCTTAGAGTTCAGAACATGAGAAGCTAGCATGAAACCTCCAAACTTAATTACCAGCTTGGATCTGATATCGCTGCCACCAGCCACTCTGGTCTCCCCAAAACCTTCCCTGGGGGACCCCAAGACTCAGATGCCCTGAGCCTCACCACAAAGGGAAATAACCCACTTCCCTTCCCCCTCTTTACCTCCTCCCAGATTTCCCCGCCCTGGGTACTCTAGGATTTTCCCTGCTTCAAGTCCTTGAAACACAAGTACCGAGAGATCAAATCTCTCTCTCCCCTCACCCAGAAAGTATACAAAGTCAGGCTTAGTAAATTTAACACAAAGAGATTTTCCCCCTTCCTTCGTTCCTTAGCCTTAACCAGTGAAAAAACTCAAACAGGTCTTAAAAAGAAAGCTTTATATAAAAAGAAAGAAAAAGACATAAAAATGGTCTCTGTATCAAGGTGACAATATACAGGGTCAATTGCTTAAAAGAAAAAATGAATAAACAGCCTTATCCAAAAAGAATACAATTTAAAACATTCCAGCAACTACACACATGTAAATACCAAAAAAAAAAAAAAAACAATATAAACCTATTGTCTTACTATCCTTGTACTTACAACTTGGAAACAGAAGATTAGAAAGCCTGGAGATAGAGAGATCACTCTCAGAGCCGAGAGGGCCACCGAACCAAGACAAAGAACACCCACCCAAAAACTTCCCTCCCTTGACATTTGAAAAATCTTGTTTTCTGATTGGTCCTCTGGTCAGGTGTTTGGTTCCCTTTGTTAACCCTTTACAGGTAAAAGAACATTAACCCTTAGCTATCTGTTTATGACACCTACCTTCCCAGCCAGCTCTGTTCAGCCAATGACTGGGAGTGTGCAGCCTTCAGAACAGCAACATGCCACAACATGGGGATGTTTGGGTTGTAATTGTCCTTGCGGCGTTGGATGGGGGACACTGTCTGCCCCATGTGGTTGTGGGAGTGACTGGTATCCGCTGTGCTTTGTAGCACCTGGCTTGTTTTGGGGGCTGGGGCCAGATCAGAGAGCCCGTGTCCTCCAGCAAATGGGTTTGTCTGGGTCATATCCAGTGTCCTTTCTGGCACATCTCTGTTCACCTCTGCCTGGCCCTCTGCCTTGGTCACCCGTCCATCTGTCGCTCGTGCCTGTCTGGCCCCATGATCCCTTTCCTCTGGTCTTCAGCCCTCTTTGCCATTTGCTGGGATTGTTCACTGCTTCTCTGTCTTCCCTGCTCCGGGAACTTGCCAGTGGGAGTGCAGAGCCAGTTCTCAGGGCGGGGACAGCCTTGTGGCTCCCCCACCTATGAGCCGGACCTGCTGGTCGCTTCCGGGTTGCAGCGTGGAGACAAAGCCGGAAGTAGGGACTAGCCTGCCTTAGCACCACAGCACCGCCAACTGGACACTTAACAGCCCAGGTGGAGGTGCTGGCCAGCGCTGCCAGGGTCCCTTTTCAACCGGGTGTTCCAGTCAAAATCCAGATACCTGGTCGCCCTACCTGCACCCCAGTGTCACAGTCAGCAGTGACTGTCAGCCAGTGTTGTAAAACAGAAGATTTATTAGTCAACAGGACACAGCGTAGAACAGATCTTGTTAGCACAAAAATCAGAAACATTCAGTAAAGTCCATTTTGGGGGAGCGGGGCAGCAGGGGCGACTCTAGACATTTCGCCGCCCCAAGCACGGCGGCATGCCGCGGGGGGCGCTCTGTCAGTCGCCGGGAGGGCGGCAGGCGGCTCCGGTGGACCTCCCGCAGGCGTGCCTGCGGAGGGTCCACTGGTTCTGCGGTCCACTAGTCCCGCGGCTTTGGTGGACCTCCCGCAGGCACGCCTGCTGCAGGTCCAACGGAGCCACGGGACCAGCGGACCGTCCACAGGCACGCCTGCGGCAGGTCTACTGGAGCTGCCTGCCACCCTCCCGGCGACCGGCAGAGTGCCCCCTGCGGCATGCCACCCCAACCATGCGCTTGGCGTGCTGGGGCCTGGAGCTGTCCCTGGGGGGCAGAGCCCTGGGCTCCCCTCCCCCTAAAGTCTCAAACCAGGAGACTGATCAGTTTCCACCAGTCCAGCCTCAGTCATGCCCAGCTGCCCTGCCCCCATCCTTTGTCTCTTTCCAGAGCAACCAGGCCACCTGGTCTTTTTGTTCTCCAACCTTTGGCTGGCTCCTTGCAGAGGAGGGGACCCAGCCATCAGTTGCCAGGATACAGAGTGTTGGCTATTCTCTGTGCCCAGGCAGCCAGTCAGCAATCACACCTGCCCTCTTGGGGTCTCTGCAACGATCACACACCATTATCCCACAACAGATACTTGAGTAATACGTAGGGGAAACTGAGGCACACATAGTATTCAGAGAAAACATTAAGAACATTCCCACTTCGTCACAGGGCCCCATGGACTGATATGCTGCACTGCAATGTACCAGGATTGTGCTGCAATGAGGGAGACCCCCATTCCATGGGCAGGCCTGGTTGTTATGCTTATAAGAAGCACACGAATCTTTTTAAAAAGGGGATAAGGCAATATACCGTGACTGGTGTCTTATTTTCTCACTCCCTTCTTCTTGTGATTAGGCTCATCAGCTCAGCTGGTCTCTCTTATTTACTCACATCCTTGCATACCTCACTCGTACAAAGAACAACTGTACATCCGTCCACTAAGCAATTAGAGGGAACAGCACAGAGACCGTTGAATAATTTGCTAACAAGCAGCCCTGTAACAGAGCATCATGATTTTGAAACATATCCATCTCATTTACTACTTTAATTCATCAGACAAATTACTACTAACTTAATAAATCAGGGCAACTTTGTCAGCGATTTTTATTGGGGATGCTTTGTCTAACATGGTCAGTCAGTGCTGCCTGGTGACATGGGGCAAACATGACTATTGCCTTTGCCTGCAGCGCTCGGGTGACAAACCAGGGGAGGGAGCTGCATTCAGGGCACTGGCTGGCTGGAGATTGAGACAGCTGCTCTGTGTTCATTTGGTCCCTCTCACCTGTATGCACAGACCTTTTCTCGCCTGCTGCCCCTACCCAGCCTGTCTCCTACAGCCCAGACACACTGCTGGTCCCCTGGAGTGAACTCACTCTGGCAACTGCAAGTGCACTAGGGACGTAGGCCCCTCTCCTCCTCCCTGGCAGAGCTCTGCCTCTTGGCGCTGTGCTGAGCAGCCTGGGCTTGGGGCCCAATTGGCACTATTTGCCCCGGGTCACTGTGCCCCAGATGCCCTGGGGCATCTACACGGGGACCTTTGCTCTGGAATCTGGGACCTTGCAGCATTGATGACAGGTCTAGAATTGCCTCCTTGTTTGAACCTGCAGACGCTCCTGGGCCTGGCACAGGATAGGGGAAAGTAGAGGTGCACTTTGCTTGCCATGGCTATGCCTGCCTGCACTGTGGCTGCCCATGCTCCATAGTGGGTGAACATGCCACCTTTGACCTCAGAGAGCACGCTAGAGCCAAGGGACAGGGGCCACAAGTGTATTTCAGACCCCTGGTAGCCAGCATTTTGCCCTGCACCATGGAGAGATGCTGAAGCTTGAGTTGTGCCCCTGGCCCTGTTCGCAGCACCACAGACGGGCAGCACGGTCTGACACAAATGTGTCGTTCTGTACAGAGTGACACCAGGGCTGTCCCATGCTTCCACCTGCAGAGCCAGGTGTCAATTCACTGACACTGGTGTGGGCTGGGCATCCCCAGGGGACTGTTTGCTGGGTAATATAACATGGGTTTATGGGAAATTGATCCCTGTCACACTAACTTGATATCTTCTTTTGATAAGATCATTGGTTTGGTTGATGAAGGTGCCGGTGTTGACGTGAATGTGCTTAGACTGCCGTAAGGCGTTTGACTTGACACCACATGACCTTTGGATTAGAAAGCTATAAAATAACATGGCACACATTGAATTAATTAAAAGCTGGCCAACTGATCTGTCTGAAAATGTAACTGTAAACGGGGAATCGTCATCAGTTGGGTGTGTTTCTAGTAGGGGATTGGTCCTTGGCCCTACACTATTTATCATCGTTATCAATAACCTGGAAGAAAACATAAAATCATCATGGGTCAAGTTTGCAGATGACACACACATTAGGGGAATGGTAAATAACAGAGGACCAGGTAACTGATACAGAGCAATCTGGGTTGCTTGGTAAATTGGGCGCTAGCAAACAATATGCATTTAATATGGCTAAATGTAAATGGATATATCTGGGAGCAAAGAATATTGGTTGTATTTGTGTGATGGGGGCTGTATATTGAGAAGCAGTGACTCTGAGAAAGATCTGGAGGGTGTAGTGGATAATCAGCTGAACATGAGCTCCCAGTGTGATGCTGTGGCCAAAAGGACTAATGTTATCCTTGGATGCAGCAATGGAAATCTCAGGTAGGAGCAGAGAGGTTATTTTGCCTTTGTGTTTGGCACTGGTGTGACCACTGCTGAGATCCTGTATCCAGTTCTTGTGCCCACAATTCAAGGAGGATGTTGATAGGTTGTAGAGGGGTTAGAGAAGAGCCGGGAGAATGATTACAGGATTAGAAACCTGCCTTGTAATGATAGATGGAAGGAGCTCCATCTGATTAGTTTAGCCAAGAGATGGTTAAGAGGTGACTCGATCACAGTCTATAAGTGCCTACATGGGGAACAAATATTTAATAATGGGCTCTTCAATCTAGCAGAGAAAGGTCAAACACCATCCAATGGCTGGAAGTTGAAGCTAGACAAATTCAGATTGAAAATAAGGTGTAAATTTTTATCAGTGAGAGTCATTAACCATTGGAACAACTTACCGAGGACCGTGGTAGATTCTCCATCATTGTCAATTTTTCAATCAAGATTGGATATTCTTCTAGGAGATCTGCCCTAGGAACTATGATGGGGCAGATCTCTGGCCTGTGCTATACAGGAGGTCAGACTGGATGATCACAATAGTCCCTGCTGGCCTTAGAATCTATGGGGAAAAAACCCTGAATCTTCTTCCAGGGTCAGTCGTTCCTCTCTATGGTTCCTGGTTTCTCTGGAAGGTGTGTGCATGGTTCTTTGCCTTGCAGGCTGGGGATTATGGGAAGCAGGGTTGGAGCATGGGAACCTTGGGATCAGGGGCTGGGATGCGGGTCACAAGGACTTTCAGGGCACCCATGCAGGTCACAGATAACTCCTTTATGTGCTGG
The DNA here is from genome assembly GCF_025201925.1 of Gopherus flavomarginatus. Classification (NCBI taxonomy): domain Eukaryota; kingdom Metazoa; phylum Chordata; order Testudines; family Testudinidae; genus Gopherus; species Gopherus flavomarginatus. The sequence goes on from NC_066625.1 coordinate 53,265,168, forward strand.
CAGGTTCTGAGACTCAGTCTTGTTTAGCGAAATGTCTCCAATGCCCCAGAGTACCTCTCATGCCGTCTGGGTCTCTGTCTCCAGCCCCAGCCCTGGCAGTGCAGGTGTCAGCCCTGGCCCAGCGTGGAGGGGGCTTGGCAAGCTGTGATTTCAGCCGATGGTGGAGCCCTATGCCATGCGGGGTGGGGCGCTCAGCCCGTCAGTGACATGGTCAGGTCTTGGAAAGGAGCTCATGGTGTTCTCCCTTCTCCCTCCTGCCAGAGATCCGCCTGAAGGGCTCCCTCGAGGCCCCTGGCCAGCCGCTGCCCCTGTACGACACACCCTATGAGCCGGTGCCCAATGGGCTACCCCCAGACAGCGAGCACCCATCCTGTGCCCGGCCCCGGGAGTCGCGGCTGCCCCAGGATGATGAGCGCCCACCCGAGGAGTACGACCAGCCCTGGGAGTGGAAGAAGGAGCGCATCTCCAAGGCCTTTGCAGGTGAGGGGGGCAGGGCCCGGGCATGGGATTTAGCTGTCCTGGGTGGGAGAGGGGCAGCCTTGCTGGGTCAGGTGGAAAGGCCTCATCCTGCCAGAACCCCACTGGGTCTTGTGCTCCAGGAACCCCATCCCTAGGGGCTCCCCGTGCGCCCCCCCCCCATCTGTGTGGCATGGGGCAGTTCCAGCCTGCCCTGCCCTGCCCCTAGGCTCACATGCACACTCATTGCCTTCTGCTGCCTGACTCAGTGTCCAGGGTTCCTGGTGAGGCTCTGAGCCCTCCAGCGGCGGTGCATGGGCACCCATGCCACTCGCATGGGAATCTTGGACTTGGGACCTGGCAAGGAAACTTTTTGGCAGTCTCCGCGGTGAAGCTGCCGGTCTGCTCTGGGCCTCCCTGGGAACCAATTCCTGCATGTTCCACCTGGCTGATCAGGGCCCCCCGTGGTGCTGGGGGCAGGTGGCAGATCCCTAGGACCCTGCTGGCTGCCATGTTATTGTTCCCTTCTTCCCTGCATAGTGCTTGCTACTGCCCCAAGGGCAGGACATCTGCAGCTCCCCATCCTGGGCTTCCCTGCCCTGGGCTGTCTCTGGGCCTTCGGTTTGGGAGTCCCAGCACCCCCGCCCCCAATTATCTCCCTGCTGGGGATTGATTGCGTTTGGGCTGGCTAATGGGGAAATCCAAGCAGCGCATTCGCGCCCGGCTCCCCCAGCAGCGCTCGCTAATTGCCCGGCTCTTATCTTAGCTGCAGTTTAATTGCAATAGTTCAGCTGTGCCAGGGCATGTGAGTGAGTGATGGGGACCAAGGCTGCCTGGGCCTGGGCACCCCTCTCTGGCGCAGGGTGCCAGTAGCATCGGGCATGAGCCAGGGTTGGAGCTCAGGACCAGCCACATTGATTCCTGCACTCGGCTTCACTGGAAACTCCCCAGCTTCCCTGGGTTTGCTTGAGAACCCCATCCCCTTCTCTCTCTGGGTCCCCACAGCCCATCTCCCTGGTGGACACCCACTCTTTGTCCAGGCCTTGGTGAGGAAGTGGGGCGACGCCCTCCCCTTGGCACTGGGCCTGCACCCGTCCCACTCCCCACAGTGTGGGCAGAACAGGTGCTTCACTGCATGCCCTACTAAGGGTATAACCTAGTGCCTGTCCTGCCCAATCAAACACCCCAAATCAGGCACTTTCTGTCTGGCTTTGCAAGCACCTCTCCCTGTGCACTGCGTTGGGGTGGGGGACATGGCGCCTCTCCCTCCCGACCTGCTGGCCATAGCAGTGGAGCTGGGTGGGGCCTCCATGTCCCTTGCGCCTCGTGCTACTGGCAGCCAAGGAGCTGGGCGAGTGCCCTCCACCGCTCCCCACTGTCCTGTCGGCCCAGGGCAGGATGGAGCTGTGCCCTACTTGCCTGTACATCCATGCCCCAGGGTCCTGGAGCAGTGCCCCCCAAGGAAAGCCCCCTGCAGAGATGTCAGTAAAAGGGTTGGGGCGGTTTCCCCTGTGCCCAGGCTGTGCAAGGGCTGGCATCCTGGGCATGGGCTGGCTTGCTGCTGTCCCTAATTATCTGGAGGAGCGATGTGGGGCTGGCATGGCACATTGTAACAGCAGCCTGGGGTGGCAGGAGAGGATTGGTCCTGTGCTGTGCAGGATCTGCTGTGGCACATCCCCTGGGGCTCTGCTCATTCAGCTGAGCTCGATGTGTGCGATAGTGCTTGCTCTGTGCTCACTCTCTTAGCAGCAGGCTCTGCACCCACAAGGAGCTGAGGGCTCGGCACTAACCCTGAGCCATCCCATGGGCATGGCCATGTTTCCTGGGCCACTGCACTTTCCCCGGAGAGAGGGCATCATTCGGGGCTAGGGTGCAGCCAATCCTGCTGCCCACTCTGCTGACCCACAGCAGCCATGCACCAGCCATGAGCACCACAGCACAATCCCCCTTGGCTATCTGGGAAAACTGGGGTAGGAAGAACCTGGGAAGAGGGGAGGCCAGCCGGGAGATTGAGAGGTGGGCATGGCATGCTCTGAGATAGGATTCAAGAGGTGCTGAGATGGAATTGGGTGGGACAGGTCAAGGGGAGGGAGTCCAGGGAGTCAGGTGCACCCCCTCGCCTGCCCAGGGAGCTAGGGGCCAGTGGCCAGCCTGGGCTGCAGGCGGGAGGGGCAGACAGGAGTGCTCCAGGGGCTAGCTGCATTGGGAGTTGCTGAGCTGTGGAGAGGGCAGGGCCCCAGCCCTGGTCTGTAATGGCGCAGCTGCTGCCAGGCTGTGGGTGCTGCAGGGCAGTTTGCTGAGGACTCTCAGGTATGTGTAGCGCTGCCCTAGCAACTGCACAGGCCCTGGCCCCTCGGCGCAGCAGGAAGATCCAGGAATCTCCCGTAACTCCCCTTGTGCCTCCACCCTGCCCCCTCTGGGCACTGCCCTGGTTTGCAGCCTTGACCAGCCTGGGAGTGCCAGCCTGCAGAGAGGAGCTGGAAGCCAAGTGTGGGACAGGGCACATGGGGACTCAGAATGGCCATGTGGCTGTGTTCCCCAACCCTCCGCTCTCCTCACACCACTTCCTGCTCACCTCCTCCAGACCCTGGGTGCCAGGACAGCTCCAGCCAGCTCATGCTCTCTCTCTCTCTCTCTCTCTCTCTCTCTCTCTCTGCTGCCTCTGTCCAGTTGAGATCAAAGTGATCAAAGACTTGCCGTGGCCTCCCCCCGTGGGACAGCTCGACAGCGGTGCAAGCTCCCCTGACAGCGAGGCCCACGCCCCTGCACACCCCCGCCAGCCCCAGCACAGCCATGAAGACACCAACGGTGGGTCGCCCTCAACTGTGCCTAAAGCCACGTGCTCCCACAACCGGGAGGGGGGGGGCACAGGGGGTGGCTGGGAAGCTCCAGCCGGTGCAGCGCATGGGCCCTGCCCCAGATGGACAGCTGCGTGGGTTCCCCCCCCCACCACACACACACCCATTCACAGGACGTCTTTAATGGTGCCAGCAAGAGACGGATATGGAGGCTGAGTTACTGCTTGGCAGTGACCACATGCTGCGGAGGTGAGGGGAGCAGTGCCTGACAGGGGCACACACTGCAGCACAGAGAGTGGCCCCTTGCTGCCTGGCACAGACCACAACCCCCAGGAAGCCAGATGCACAGTGCCCATAATACTGGGAGCACAGTGCAGTCCCAGACCCCGAACCAGACCTGAGTGACATCGGGGTGAACATGAGACCCAGAAAGGAGATGGTATGTTTGGGGGAGACACAGTGCCCGGGGGAGGGGCAAGGTCATTGTGGCAGCTGGGTGTGTACATGCTGGGGAGGGCCCCTGGTGCTGGGGCCCATGTTCGGGGCACACAAGCCTGACTAGGTTATTCTGATGCCCCCAGACAATGAGGGGCAACCCTGTTGTGCCTAGCGCTGCTGAGCCTGTGCCAGGAAGGAGGGAGAGACCAAAGGAAGGTCTGGTACAGAAAGGTGCCAGAGCTGTCCTCCCCAAGTGGGCCGCCCTGCTGCAATGGAAGGATCAGGGCTGAGGCTGAGCCTCGCAGTCCCACTACCTGGGACTCTGCAAGCCGGGCAGCACCCAACACTGGCTATAGTGCTCATAACCCAGCATGCTGGGAGCACCTGCTGCTGCAGCAAGACTTGCCCCAAACCCCCCTGGATGTGCCCAGTGCCCTGGGCCCAGGCCTGTTCTCAGCAGGGCCCCAGTGCTCTGATCTAAGACGGGCAGCCCGCATTGACACTGATCAAACCAAGCTGTTTCCTTGGCCTGCTGAGGCCCTGTCCGAATCCCCCAGAATGCACCGTTCTGGAAGCTGTGCTGGGAATTATGGGGTAGGTACCTAGAGAGCATGGCAGTGGAGATGGATTAGGTCAGCTTAAGCGTGACTGCAGGGCCCTGCCATGAATTAGTCGGGCTGGTGCAAAGTGAACCCTGGTCACGCTGGGCAGTGTGCACGGGGCAGTGTTTGTCCAATGCCCGAGCAGAAAGACAAGGAGTGGGGGATAGTTCCTGCAGGGGGGTGTGGGACATCTGCTGTGCTGTGCTGGAGGATGGCACTGATGGAGCAGGCTTCCCAAACCCCTCTCCAAGTGGTGGTGGAGGAGGCTGATCCCGTGAGCAGTCTCACTCGCTGTGGCTCTGCGCCACTGGTGGGGCTGCTCACGGGACCAGAGTTCACTTTGCACCAGCCCGACTAATTCATGGCAGGGCCCTGCAGTCACGCTCAGGCTGCCACTGTTTCACCTCAGGACTCCTGTTCTCTGCCTGTGGCTCACAACCATTTAATCTCCTGAGAACTGAAATGTTTTGATCTACTAAAGTTCTTGGGCTCAGTGCAGGGGTAACTTGCTGTGTGTTATACAGCAGGTGAGACCCGATGATCTAATGGTCCCCACTAGCCTGAGAAGCTGTGAAAATAGGAAAAAATGGTCCCTACCCCGCACAGTTACAGACTGGCAGGAGATGACAGATTTCTGGATTCACAGCATTTAAGGCCAGAAGGGACCATTCGATAGCTAGACTGATCTGCTATGTAACACCAGCCATTACATTTCCCCCTGTATTGAACCCCATAACTTGTGCTGGGCTAAACCATCTCCCAGAGGCCCCAGACCAGATCTGGAGACTTCAGGAGGCAGATGCCAACATTCCTGAACTAGTTTGTTCCAGTGGCTAGTCACCCTCCCTGTTAGCAACCTGTGCCTGATTTCTGATTTGAATTGGTCTGGTAGCTTCCAGCCATTGGTTCTCGTTCTGCCTTTGTCTGCTAGATTCTAGAGCCCTTTCATATCCAGTCTTTTCTCCCCAGGAAGGTACTTAGACACTGTAATCAAGTCACCTCTCAGTCTTCTTTTTGATAAGAAGATTGGGATCTTTAAGTCTCTCCTTGAACAGCATTTTCTCCATCCTTCATTACGTTTGTGGCTCTTTTCTGTTCTCTCTCCAGTTTTTCAAAATCCTTTTTCAAATGTGGGCACCAGAACTGGATGCTGTATTCCAGTGTCTGTCTCACTAATGCTGCATACAGAGGTAAAAATCACAGCTCTACTCCTGCTCAGTGCTCCCCTGTTTATACATCCCAGGATCTCATTAGCTCTTTTTGCCACAGCATCACACTTGGAGCTCACGTTCTGGATCCTTTCCAGAATCACTGCTTTCTAGGATATCGTCCCCCATGCTGTAGGCATGGCCTGCACTCATTGTTCCTTGATATATAACTTTCATTTGGCAATATTAACCATTCCATAGTAACCTGGCTCATCCTGCTTGCCACTTTTGAATACTGGCACAACATTAGCACTCTTCTAGTTTTCTGGAATTTCCCCAGTGTTCCAAAATGTATTAAAAATGAACATCAGCTGTTCAGAGATCCCCTCAGTCAGCTCTTTTGGAACGCTGGAGTTCAAGTGATCCAGACGTGCTAATTTAATAATGTTTATCCCTAGTAGAATCGTAGAACTGGAAGGGACCTCAAGGTCTTCTAATCCAGTCCCCTGCATTCAAGGCAGGACTACGTAGATATTATATAGCATCCTCCTTGGTTACTAATGGACTAAAAAGTATTTGATCGTTCTGCTTCTTTCCAAGTAGAGAGAGCAACAATATTTCTTGAATGCTTCTGCCTCTTCTGTCTCATTATAAAGGATGTTCCCTTATCCAGCTAACAATGGGCCCATACCAGTGCTAGGATTTCATTGTTGCTAGTATAGTTTAAAAACTTATTGTCCTTACCTCTGTCAGCCATGGATTTTTCCGTAATGCCCTTAGCTTCAGTTATTAATTTTCTGCTGTTGCTGAATTCTAATTGATATGGGTTTCATTTCCCCCTTTTTCCCACTTATATCTTACTTTGTATACCAACAGATCAATGAGGGAGCAAAAGGAAACAGTGTATTAGTCAGCATGATGGGTATTGAGCTTTGCACACCATGGCCTGACTTTGTCTAGTTTTTGTAGGCATTGTGACAAAGGAGAGTTTTCAGGAGGAGGTGTTTATGGGGAGCTACTCTGTGACAGCCAGACTAGTGGGAGGCTGTGTCACCCTTGCCCTGCACCCTGAGGTGCCTTGAAATGCCTTGCTGAAGTGGCTTCCACCTGGGCCACTCACAAACAGCTTTCCAGCTTGCAAGTCACGCCCTGAGTGTCTGTATGTAATTGCTGGACAATACACATATTTCAAATCTGTTTAAGGGAATAATATACCAGTTTATTTTAAATAGTTACCCAGACACTTCATTTTAAACACACTGGATTAGATAAAACAGTAAAACAAGTTTGTTAACTACAAAGAGAGAGATTTTAAGTGAGGACAAGTCAGAAATAGTTACAAGAAAAATAAAGATAAAATGCTTCCTAGGCCCTAACTTAACAAACTATATTAAATTCAAGCAAAATTTCTCACCACATGCTTCCATCAAGGTTACTGACCAAACTCTTTAGGTCAGGAACCACCTCCCTCCAAATCCAACGGCTATTTCCTTTTGTCTTCTCAGGTGCAGAGAATGCAATGGGCAGGGAGCAGGAGGGTCTCTTAGGGTGCTTGCCCCCATCTTTTTATAGATTCAGTCCCTCTTTTGAAAAACATTTCCAGCGTGGCACTAGGAGACAGAATTGGTGTGGAAGGATGTTCCCTGCTGTTTCTTTTTCACCTGTTTTGAGCTTCCTTTGTTTTTCCTTCCTGCTTGGTGAGACTGTTTAAATGCAAATTAAGGCAAACACACACTCCTTGGGCCAAGACAGGCCTAGTGCAGCATGAGTTTTGAACATCACACATGGGAATCTTAGAACGTCACATACAATGTTGCCACACACATTTTACTGAGGTGACGCTGACCAGGAAATGCTGAGTTTTCAAATGCTACCATGTGCAAAGATCATTTTATTGGTGTGAACACATGGGTGTAAATCCATCACAAACTCAAAAGAAAGAGGGGCACCAAGCAGCTTGTGTGAAAAGGTAACAAGTGGTGTGATGGAGCCTGGCATCATCTTGCTAGAGAGTGAGAGCTACAGGTGCGTGGGTAAGGTCGTACAGGGCCTTGAAAGTGAAGACCAGTACCTTATTTTTCATGCAATAGAGACGGGGCAGCCCGTGGAGGGATGTAAAGACGGGGATGACACGGTCAAAGTGACGGGCTGGGAAATGATCTGGGGGGGGCATTGGGAAACGCTATAGGAGGAGCAAAGTTGCATGTGGCAAGGCTAGAGGAAAAAATGATCTTGCTGGGAGCAGGTCATGGGACAGGTTCTCCCTCCTCCCAAGCATATCATAACCCAAGGCCCATAAGCTCCTGGGACACTCCCAGCAGCTCTGGCTGCCAATGAGGAACAGGCAGCAGGGGCTCCTGGGAGTGCCTGGAGCTGAGATCCTAGCTCCAGGCACCCAGCTGGCAGGTCAGGGATAACCCTAATGCACCCCTCACACACCCCCAGCACAGCAGCACCTCCACCCCTCACTGCCATTGCAGTGCAGAGGGGGACTCAGAGCATGTCCCACCCACTTGGACGTACCCATCCCACCGCACATGACTCTGCCCTGCCCTCCCCTCTCTCCTACTCATCCTCTGGCTTGCATGGGAGGGAGCAATGGGCACTCCCCAGAGAGTTGTGGGGCACAGACTTCCAGATAGGCATAGGACACAAACCCCATGAGTTTTGGTAGGGTCTCCAGGGGGGCCTGTTGTATTGATTTAAATCAGTATTTACCATTGTGGGCCGCGTACGCAGCTCTCTGTGTGTTATGTGGGCCGCAGCCACACACTATATATATATCCACACTACCTGTATGGCCCCAAGGATGTCTCATAGGCCCCAGCTGTGCGCTGATTGGGTCGCAAGCGGCTCGTGGGTTGGGAACCACTGATTTAGCTGGAATATATGGGGCAAAGGTATTAACCCAGCCACTGCCCAGCATTAAACAGCATCAAAGGAGGTTCAGGGTGTGGGGATAGAGACCTCAGCCTACTTCGTACCACGGCAAAAGCACCATTAAAAATCCTTTTTATCCTTTTATTAAAGAGACAAAACAAGGAAAAACAGTTAAAGCCTTTGAAATGTAAAGATATTATCTTTGATTGGACCAACTTCTGAAGAAGAGCTCTGTGTGCCTCGGAAGCTTGTCTCTTCCACCAGCAGAAGTTGATCCAGTAAAAGGTATTACCTCCCCCGCCTTGTCTCTCTCAGTATTAAATCAGGCTTTCATTTTAGCATCCCTTGTTCCCTTTCACTGGAGAGAGTTTTTAGCAAGAAACCCCCGTGTCTAGCAGTCTCTTAGATGGTATCAAAGCTGGTAATAACTGTCCTGTTGGGGATGGAGAAGAAGTTAGTTGAGCTGGGTTGGAGCTGTCATTGCTGCTGTGGTTAAAGTCTGATCCCACTTCCTAGAAGACAGAACAAGAGAAACATACACAATGGGGGAGAGAAAAGAACAGCAAAGAGAGAAAATGCAGCTTCGGTCTGTGGTTGTGATTTTCACTTGCAGCTTCACTGCTGCAAAAACACAGGCCCAGTGAGCGCTGCTGGAGGTGGCTGTGGGGGGCATGAGCTGTGGGGGGAGGTGTAAGTGGCTGGAAGGGGCTGTGGGGGGTGAGTGTGGCTGGAGGGGGCTGTGAGGGAGTGAGCGAGGCCAGGTTGTGGACAGGGCCGCCCAGGGTGGGGGCAAGTGGGGCAATTTTTTTCCTGGGCCCCACAGGGGCCCCCATGAGATTTTTTGGGGGCCTTGGAGCGAGGTCCTTCACTCACTCCAGGGGCCCCAGAAAACTCTCGCTGGGCCCAGGCCCCTGGAGCTTCTTCTGCTCCCGGTCTTCGCCGGCAGGGGGGTCCTTCCGCTCCGGGGCGGAAGGACCTCCCGCCACTGAATTACCGCCGAAGTGGGACCCACCGCCAAAGTGCAGCCGGGTCGTAGGCGGTAATTCGGCAGCGGGTTCCAGAGCTAAAGGACCCCCCGCTGCCAAATTACCGCCAAAGACTTGGCTGCACTTCGGCGGCGGGTCCCGCTTCGGTGGTAATTCGGAGGCGGGTGTCCCCCGCCGTGGGTCTTCTGGGCACTTCAGTGGCGGGTCCCGGAGCGGAAGGACCTCCCACCGCCAAATTAGCACCGAAGCGAGGGCCTCCCACCGCCAAAGACCCCAGGCCCCCAGAATCCTCTGGGCGGCCCTGGCTGTGGAGGGGGAGGGGCGGGCTGAGCTGTGACGTTGAGCGCGACTCGAGGGGGCTGTGTGGGGTGAGTGTGGCCAGAGGGGGCTGTGAAATTGAACTGTGTTGGGGGAGCTGTCAAGGCTGATTCCCCACTCTGGCCCTTCGAGTGCAGAAGATGGGGGCTTGCAAGGATTCTAAAAATTAATACTGGCCACTCCAGGCTTGTATTAAACTCCCAAGGTCACAGCTTCTCTCTGACCTTGGATGGGTAGATGCTGCCACCACCCAAGTGCAGAACCCCTTTGAGAGCCCCGGAAGGCACACTTGGGAATTCCTTCCTGTGGGTACCCTCAAGCCCTTTGACTCCTCTTCCGGGGAAGAGCTGAGGAAGAAAACAAAGGAAATCAGCTGTTGCCACCAGCTAATTAAACAACATATGCACAAACCTCTTAAGTACATTTTGTTAAAAACAAAAAAGAAAGAAAATACATTTGGAACATAGGCTTTTTGCTAGATTTAAAAAAAACAATTACAAGGATTAAGCATCAAGATAGCTCTCTTGAGGTCCATCTTAAAGGTTACAAGCAAAACAAAAGCACCAACCCATAAAGAAATAAGAGAGAAACCTAATTGCATCTTCCTAGACATTTTCTGATCTACTTACATAGCTGGGGTTTCAAATGAGTCGTTTCTAGTTATGATTTGATTTTCATACCTGACCCACAGCTTTTTACAGCATAGCTCTAGCCCTGTCTCTGCTCTGTCCCCTCTCTCCGGAGGACAGTGACAGACAGGCAAAGGGAATTTTTTTCCCCAATTTTAAAAAGTTCTTGCCTTTCCATTGGCTCTTTTGGTCAGGTGCCCACTCCCTTCCTTTTACCTATGGACTTTTTAAACCCTTTACAGGTAAAGCGAGTAAAGAACAGTTACTAACGGGGATTTTATAGCTCGCTGGCTGGCTGGGTGTCCATAAATGGAAGCTCCCTCCCCCCTCAGGGTGCAGATCTCTGCAGTGTTATGCCAGTGCCATGGCCTGCTCTGTGCTGTGTGGGCTGTGCCAGCCCTGGCCACAGGTCTGTTCTGCACACTGGCTCCGTCAGAGCCCGGCAGGGGACGCTCAGAAGTGTGAGGGCGAATTAGCTTCTGGCGCAGTGGCCGCGCATTAACCCTCTGTGGATGGTGCAGCAAACTATGGCTGCCGACTGCTGACAAAAAGCGCCTCCCCACTCTTCCCCTGGGGTTACTGTGCCCTGACTGCACATCACCAGGCAATGTCCCTCAACTTGCCTGAGTGTCCCATATAGACAAGCCCCATAGCTGGGGTGACCAGACGTCCTGATAAAATTGTGGCTGTCCCAATATGTAGGTGTTTGTCCTGCGTCCCGACTGCTCTTTGGTCGGGACACAGTTTGTCCCGATATTTCGTTCCGCTGGCAGCACTTGCTTTATTTATTTATTTATTTATTTATATTTGCTGCTCCACTGGCAGCACTCGGCTTTTTTTTTTTCTCTCGCTGCTCCACCGGCAGCACTCGGCTTTTCCCGCCCCCCCCGCCGGTGGACCCCTATGTGTCCCGATATTTCCTCTCTCTCATGTGGTCACTCTACCCATAACTGGCCTCCCTGTGCGGCTGGGCAGGTGTCACCAGGGGGCTGTGTGGAGCTGAGCTGGCCTTGGGGTAGGGTGACCAGATGTCCCAATTTTAAAGGGACTGCTCCGTTTTTGGGGACTTTTTCTTATATAGGTGCCAATTACGCCCCGCCTCTTGTCCAGTTTTTTCACAGTCGCTATTTGGTAACCCTACTGTGGGGCTGTGTAGAGATCAGCCAGGATGCACTGTTCTGGGTGTGGCTGTGTAGAGGGGCTGGGAGGGCAGGGCGCTGCTCGTGCATAGCTTGGGGCTGTGGGCAGCACTGGGAAGACACTGGCCCAGATCCCAGGTCCTGCTGTCCGTGCCCAGGGCCATGGAGCCTGCGCTCTGAGGGGAACTGAGCTGGGTGAGTTACACATTGCCCGGGTTGCCCTGTTGCCACTTGGGTGGGCCTTGCAGTGGGTAGGAAACGTCCCCGAAGAGAGCACTGGAGAGTTTTAATGATTATATTGGATCTATTTCCTGTGTCCTTCCGCCAGGCACCTCAGTGAGGCCTTGTGGGACCTTGGGAAATATGGCCTCTGTGCCTCGGTCCACCTGCCACACTCCCTCCCATGCTCCCTCTCCTCAGCCAGCCACACTCTTTCCTGCTTCGGAGCCCTGGTCTGAGCTCACCACCCCGCCCAGGCAGTGCCAGCGCTGATCTCCTTGCCCAATAGCCTGCGTTTCCCTGCATCCCAAGCTGCGCCAGGCCTCTCCCTGCTGAAGCCAGGCTGCGTGGAGTCAATGCCCCTCAGACAGAAGCCTCTCAGCAGCGATATTCCTTGGCGCACCACACTGTGCCATGCTGACCACATGCTGACATGGTGCTACTCAGGCTGCAGGTGCTCACTCCCTGGTTCCAGTGCAAACTGCAATGTGGGTGCAGGTGCTGCTGCAGACAGCAGTGTGAAACTAGACCAAGGGCATGCCTGGCACGGGGGACAGCTGCACTGCACCCTCTCGGTGGTGCATTGTGCAGGGCCTGCGTCTCCCCTGTGCCTGCAAGGAGGCTGATATTGGCAGCATGTGCCTCCTCCCCAGACAGAACCCTCTGCAGCACATCTCCATGGGAACTGGCATACATGCGCCCCAGGGCCTGCTTGGGGGTTCATACCCCCAGGCCCAGTGCAGCACTTGGTGTGCAGGGGATGCCCAGCAGTGCTGTCCCCACTGGGGCCTGTGCGCCAGGACTGGCAGGCTGGCTCAGTGCCCCAGAATGGCCCTGTGGGGAAGCTGGGCAGGGCAGCAGGACGTGGGAGGGGAGCAGCACCCAGGGCGTGCCAGCTGCCCCTTGACACTGCGTCTGTCTCTCCCAGGCCATTGTGAGGGGCCAGGGCACGGCCACTCGTCACCCAGCAGGGAGGAGAAGGCCCGAACTGCAAACAGACACGTGAGTGGGAACCCCAAGACAGAGCCCAGCCCGGCCCTCGGGGAGAGGATCAACCCCACCCTGCCTCTGGAGAGCCAGTGGTGAGTCCTGTACTGGGCAGGGATGCCACCAGCACCCCAACCGGCCTGCTGCTCCTGTGGGCCTGGCCTCTGGGCACTGGCCTGGCTGTTAATCCATCATGCTGGCCCCTAACTCCCCAGGCCAAGGGACCATGACTGAGCACAAGGGAACCCTAACAGCGGCCTTTCTGCCATGCTCCCTAACCTTCCCTGCCCCCCGTGTCCCGTCACCCTGCCCTATTTCTCCCTGCCGCCCTACCATGCTTCCTCCCTGCCTCCCGCCATCCTGCCCTCCTTCCTTCCTGCTCCGTGTCCCGCCACCTTACCCTGGTTCCCCCTGCGTCCCACCGCCCTACCCTGGTTTTCCCTTGCCCTGCTTCCCCCGTGTCCTGCCACCCTGACCTGCTTCCCGCCTGCCTCCCGCAAGCCTGCCCTACTCCCACATTTCACCGCCTGCCCTGCCTTCCCCCTCGCATCCTGCTGCTCTGTCCTGCTTTCCCTCCCGCTGCCCTGCCCTGCTCCCCCTGCCTCCCGCTGCCCTGCCCTGCTCCCCTCCGCCCCCCTGCCATGCTTTTTCCCTGCATCCTGCTGCCCTACCCTGCTCTTCCCTGCGTCCCGTCGCCCTGCCCCGCTTCCCCTCCTCCCATCCCTGCCTTTTTTCCCTGCCCCTGCAGCCCTGCTCTGCTCCCCCTGTGTCCCGCCACCCTGACCTGCTTTCCGCCCTGCATCCCACCACCCTACCCAGCTCACTCCCTCATCCCATCACCCTGACCTGCTTCCCCCCTGCCTCCCGCAAGCCTGCTCTGCTCCCGCATCCCACCACCTGCCCTGCCTTCCCCCTGGTGTCCTGCCGCTCTGCCCCGCTTTCCCTCCCGCCGTCCTACCACGCCCCCCTGCCTCCCACTGCCCTGCCCCATTCCCCCTCACCCTGCCATGCTCCCCCCTGCCATCCTGCCCTGCTTCCTTCCTGCCCTGCTCCCCTGCTGCCTCCTGCCTCCCTGCCCTGCTTCTCCCGCTGTCCTGCCCTGCTCCCCCTGCCTTCCACGTCCCTGTCCTGCTCCTCCGCCCACATCCCTCCGCCCTGCCCTGTTTCCTCCCGTGTCCAGCTGCCCTGCCATGCTTCCACTCCTGCCACCCTGCCCTGCCCCCCCGCCTCCCACCACCCTGCCCTGCTTCCCCGCCCCCATGTCCTGCTGCCCTGCCCCGCTTTTCCCCCCACATCTTTCCACAGCCCCTTCACTTCCTTTCATGCCCAGCCACACTCCATGTTCTTCCCTATTCCTGGGAACCTCAGCACTCCCCTTCGCCCCTCTTCACAGCCTGTCCCCTTCCATCATCCTTCCCTCAGCCTGTTGTGAGACTAAAGAGTCGCACTGCCAGCTACCCATCCATCCTTCCTGGAGCTTGGCTACACTCCCCAGCCTTTCCCAGTCCGCTGCCCCCCAGCTCTCCTCCCCCTTGCACAGCTCACTGCACAGGGCCTGGGCATCAGCATGCTTAAGAACCCACCAGGACAGTCACTGATCTTGCTGCTGCAAGATCCATGCAGAGAATCCCAGTGTTCTGCAGCAGATTGCTCCTGCTACTTGCTGTGGCTTTGGCTTGCCTGTCATCACCGCATCACTCCGTGCCTGGGCAGTGCCCCTGAGCCAGCCTCTCTCTCCCCTGACAGCTGGTACCATGGGGCGATCAGCCGGACGGATGCTGAGACCCTGCTGAGGCTGTGCAAGGAGGCCAGTTATCTGGTGCGCAACAGCGAGACCAGCAAGAACGACTTCTCTCTCTCCCTCAAGTGAGTGTGCTTGGCCAGGCCATCGGGCAGGCCCTTCCCCCACTGGAAGTGCTGGGGCAGGGCACGGGGCGGGAGAGGGGGCTGCAGGATCAGTGGCTAACCAGGCTGCTGCTGTGTGTACCAGGCTGCGTCCGTCCCCTGTGTGGGGAGGCAGCAGGCACAGGGCTGCGGGAGGGGAGGGGAAGCCAGGCTGTTGTTTCCCTTTCCTGTGATGTTGTTCTTGCTCTTTGCTGGCAGCTGTCCCCAGGGTGGCACTGTCTCAGAGTGGCTGGGTGCGTGGAGGCACATGAGAGCAGTGCTATCTGCACATGGCTCAGTGAGCTCCCGGGAGAGTTGCTGCTTCATGCCTGCAGGATGGGCCTTTCTGCACGGATACCACCAGCGGCACCTAGTCACACCTGCCCTCTAGGGGTGGCTGCAGTGATCACACACTCATCACACCACCTAAACCCCTGAGTAACACATAGGGGAAACTGAGGCACGCACACAGTATTCAGAGAAGACATTAAGAACATTCCTACTTCGTTACACACATGCACACACCCCAGGACACTGCATCCTAGGTTGGGAGCGCTGCTGTTCTGGGGAGTGAAGGAAGCCCCAGAACAGATGGTGCTATGGGTGTAAAGAGTAGGGAGGGAGCAGAGAACAACACGCTTAGTAAAGCAGGAGGTGCGAAGGAATGAGCGTGTATTGACATGTACTTCCACATGGACACACATGCACAGACACGCATAGACACATGGATGTGCGCACACAGACAGCTTTTTTTATCATCGCTGGCATCCCTCCCCTGCCTTCCTCAGGCCTTTCCGTTATAACACCCCACCCCTGTAGCCATCCTCTGGGGCAGTGAGCTCAGCCCTGTGCTGGGTGGAGAGGGAGCCATACCAGGTGGCTTTTGGAAAAACATCCAGACTTGACTGAAAAGTTGTCAGTGATGGAGACTCCACCACACCCCTTGGTAAGTTGTTCCGATGGTTAATTATTCTCACTATTAAAAATTTACCCTTATTTCCACGCTAACAGGGGTCTGGGCAGTGCCTCCTACAAGGTAGCCCAGGGCCAAAACAGCTCCCTGGATCTGCCCGCACAGCCACTGTCTTAGGGGGCTGAGTTCCCTTGTGGCTGGGCCTGTCACTTGCAGCACGCACGCCATGAATGGGGTGGAAAAAGTGCATGAGGAAGTGTTATTTACCCCTTCACATAACACACAAACCAGCGGTCACCCAATGAAATTAGTAGGCTGCAGAGTTAAAACACAAAAAGGAAGTACTACTACACACAATGCACAGTTACTCTGTGGACCTCATTACTAGGGGATGTTGTGAAAGCCAAAACTATTACTGGATTCAAAAAAGAACTCAGTAAGTTCATAGAGGCTAGGTCCATCAATGGCTATTAGCCTAGATGGTCAGGGATACAAAACCATGCGCTGGGTGACTGCCGGATGCTGGGAATGGGCGATGGGATGGGTCACTTGATGGTTACCTGTTCTATTCATTCCCTCTGGGGCACCTAGCATTGGCCACTATCAGAAGACAGGGCACTGAGCTGGATGGACCATTGGTCTGATCCAGTATGGCCGCTCTTATGACAGGTGGCTGTGGTATTTTAACAGCATGTCTCAAAAGTGCTCAGTTCCCTCCCTTGCATGCAGCCCAGGGCAGAGTGGCCAGCACATGGTCTGTTGCACTCCTTGGCCTCACAGGAGACTGCGGGAGGTGCTTCCAGAAGTGACTCACTGCCGTCAGTGTTTGGGCTCCCTATTTCCACCCCAGCATCCCTGCCTGTGGGCTGGCTTTGCTGCTTGGATCGGGGTCTCTGGTGCCACCAGCCATGATGGTATCAGGGCAGAGTGATCTGAAGCACCCAGTGCTGGCTCCATTGGGGAGGGCTCTCTGCCCAGCCTCGCTCCCCATCTCTATAGCAGGTGCTTTCGCAACCCCATGGCACCATGCAAAGTAACTCTGGCTCCACAACCTGCCTCCCCTCACCCTTGACTGCTGTGCCTCTTGGCAGGAAAAGCAGCGGGACTGAGAGTGTTGCCGGGTGGATGGCAGAGAGAGCAGAGCGGCGCTGGACCAAAGAGCAAACAAACAAGAGACATTGGAATTGCTCATTTATGAGCATGACTTTGATTTTAGTTGGTATTACTGAGACCTGGGGGGATGAGTCACGCAATTGGAATGTTAAAAATCAACAGTTATAACCTATACAAGATAGCTCAAGTGAGCAAAAGGGGAGGGGAGAGCACTCTGTCAAAAATGGCATTATCTGTTTCCGAGTCACTGATATCTTGGGGAAAAAATGATCTTAAATGCTTATGAATCAATGTCCTAATAGATAAAGCACAAGATGCGATACTAGTTGATGCCTGCTACAGCCCACCAAATCACGCTAGAGAACAGGAGCACCAGCTCCTTATGCACCTATCTACAATGTGTAGGAATAACACTTGGTGGTCATGGGGGACTTCAATTTGAATGATGAATACTGGAGTTTTCATGGTCCCAGTACTGAAATATCCTTGGAATTTCGAAACATAGATGACAATTTCTTAACTCAGAAAGTGTTATAGCCAACAGGAGGGGATTCTGTATTAAACCTCATCTTGACAGTTCAAGAGAAATTGATCACAGAACTAAGACTTAATGGTAGCTTAGATGTAAATGGTCGTGACTTGATCATATTTATAATGTGCAAGCAAAATAAAGTTCAGACTAGTGAGATAGATATAATATTTGGTGCTTTAATAGGGTCAGTTTCACAGAGCTGAAAACAATTATGAGCCAGATCAGCTGGGAGGAAGAATTTAATCAGAAAAATATGACTGAAAATTGAGAATCATTTAAAAAACCTGACTAGATGCTCCAAAATCTCACAAATGAAGAAAGAAGGCTGAACTGGTTATAAAAACAACCTTGTTTAGAGGGAAAGTGAAAGCAGCTGTAAAAACTAAAAATATTTTCACAGCTGCTTATATTAAAAAAATAGAAGAAAGATAGTAATGAATATAAATCAGAAGTTAGGAATTATAGAAAATTGATAAGGGAAGCCAAGAGACACAAGGCAAAATCTATTGCCAGAAGAGTTAAGGACAATAAGAAAGAGGTTGTTTTGAAACAATATTCGGGACAAAAAGAATCCTGACAATGGTCCATTACTAAATGGAAATAGTAGAATTATCAATAATAATGCAGGAAAGGCTGAGGTGTTCAATAAATATTTCTGTTCTGTATCTGGGGAAAAAATATGATATAGTCTCATCATGTGGTGGTGAGAACACCCTTTCCATTCCACTAGTATCTCTGGAGGATGTTAGCAGCTACTAAAGTAAGACATTTTTAAATCAGCAGGTCCAGATACCCTGTATCCAAGAGTTTGAAAAGATTTGATTTGGGAGGTTTCTGGACCTTTAATGTTGATTTGCAATAAGTCTTGGAGCACAGGGCAGTAAGTTCATGCTGTGTCAATTACTAAAAAGGGTAAACAGGATGACCCAGGTAATTACAGGTCTGTGAGTCTGAATTGATCCTGGACAAGATTATGATGCAACTGATACGGGATTCGATTAATAGTGAACTAAAGAAGGGTAGTGTAATTAATGCAAATCATTATGGGTTTATGGGAAATAGATCCTGTCAAATTAATGATGTCTTTTTTTGATGAGATTACAAGTTTGGTTGATAAAGATATTAATGTTGACATAATATATTTAGAGTTCTGTGTGACATATTACTTGTTGCCACATAACATTTTGATTTAAAAACTAGAACGATATAAAATGAACATGGCACACATTCAGTGGATTAAAAACTGGCTAACTGATAGGTCTCAAAATGTAACTGTAAATGGGGAATTATCTAGCAGATGTGTTTCCAGTGGAGTCCCACAGGAATCTGTTCTTGGCCCTATGCTGTTTAACATCATTACTAAAATGACCTGGAAGAGCACACACAATCCTCACTGATAAAGTTTGCAGATGGGACAAAAATTGGGGAGTGGTAAATAATGATCTACATTGCTTGTTAAACTGGGCATCGGCAAATGATGTATTTTAATACAGCTAAATGTAAATGGATACATCTAGGAACAAAGAATGCAGGCCATACTTGCCAGGTGGAGGAATCTATTCTCAGAAGCAGTGACTCTGAAAAAGATCTGGGGGGTGTGATGGATAATCAGCAGGACATGAGTTCCCGGTACAATGTTGTGGCCAAAAGATCCGATGCGATCCTGGGATGTGCAAACCTAGGAATCTTGAGTAAGACTTGAGAAGCTATTTTACCTGTGTATTTGGCACTGGTGTGACCACTGCTGGCATCCTGCGTGAATTCTGATGCCCACAATTCAAGAAGGATGTTGATATATTGGAGAGGGGTTCAGAGAAGAAACATGAGAATAATTAAAAGATTAGAAAACCTGCCTTCTAGTGATAGATGCAAGGATCTCAATCTATTTAGTTTAACAAAGAGAAGGTTATGAGGTGTCTAACACCATCCAATGGCTGGAAGTTGGTTAGACAAATTCAGACTGGAAACAAGGTGTAAATTTTTAACAGCAAGAGTCATTAACCACTGGAGCAACTTACTGATGGTTGTGGTGGATTCTCCATCACTGGCAATTTTTCAGTCGAGACTGGCTGTTCCCAAAGCTCTGCTCTAGGAATTATTTTGGGGCTGGTCTCTGACCTGTGTTGTACAGGAGGTCAGACTAGATGATCACAGTGGTTCCTTTTGGCCTTAAAATCTATGACTGCATGAGCCCTGCAGGGCAGGTGGGGCCAGTGTGGTGATTGGAGTATGACAGAGCTAGGGAGCCTCGTGTGTAAGGCGAGGGGCTTGACATGCAATGTCCATCTCCCTGCATTGGGCCCCATGCACTGCGCCATTGCAGTACGCTGCAGGGCTAGTGCTGCCAGCTCCTGCGAGATTGCCTGCTTCTGATACAGCCTCGGTGCCCTGAGTCAGGGGAAACTCCCAGCTCCTGTTGAATGAAGGGACATGGGGTCCGAGTGTGAGCAAATGGCACCGAGCACAGGCAGCCACAAAAGACCTGCCAGTGGTGGCCTCCTGAGCCTGAAGCCAATCAAATGGTGCAGGGAGTACCTCTGGTCTTTGCATGGGGCAGCACAGCTCCTGCGAGGGGAGGTGAAGCTAGTTAGCATGAAGAAGGCTGCAGCCCTGCCCAGCCCCATCCAGTGCTGTGGGATGGTGCCATCATGCAGGCCGGGATGCAGAATATAGCCACTGTGCCAAGCTGCGTTCTGTTCTGGTTGTTGTGGGGCCAGGCAGGAGGAGCCGCCCCCAGGGGGGTTGAATTCCAGCTCACTCACTCCCTGCTCAGCTGCTTGGAGCATCAGAGCTGGCCACAGTGTGCCCACAGGACTCCGGTGTCTTTCTGATCTGCTTGCATTAGTGAGTCAGTGTGACTGGCAGCAGCAGGGCCATGGCGTGCCAGGGAGCAGCTCTGTGTTGCTAACACTTGTCCCACAGCTATTCTTTGGAGGGGGAGTAGGGCTCCAGCCATCTCACTGCCCTGTGCATGCTGCCAGCAGCTCCTGTCGTGAACCCAGCAGGGCTGAGGCCAGGGTTTTTAATCATAGAATATCAGGGTTGGAAGGGACCTCAGGAGGTCATCCAGTCCCTCCCCCCTGCTCAAAGCAGGACAAATCCCTAGACAGTTTGGGGGGTTTTTTTTACCCCAGTTCCCCAAATGGCCCCCTCAAGGACTGAACTCACAACTCTGAGTTTAGCAGGCCAATGCTCAAACCACTGAGCTATCCCTCCCACATCACTGGTGGGGTGGGAAGGGAAAATGGCCTGGTAATGTGCCACCAATCCCTTGGGTTTCCCTGGAGCATTGCTGCTACTTCAGCTCCTCCTTGTACTGGGCCTGTCTGGACAGCTTGAGGCTGGGTGCTGTGGGGTCTGGACAGTGACCAAGCGTGGGACATTACCCTAGAGAGGGACCCAGATCTGCTCCAAGAATGGATTTGGGGTAGGACCTGTGGCCTGTACTGGGCAGGACTTGGATAAGATGGTCACAGTGGAGCTTGCTTGCCTTGGAATTGCTGAATCTATCGCTGGGCAGGCCCCATCTAGCCCCTCCCAGCAGGTCTCCTTTGGGATCTCTGCCTGAACACTCATGTGGTCCGGTCAACACAGGCACATCACTGTGGGGCTGGGTGCCTCTTCCTCTAGCTCAGTGCCCTGAGCATCAGAAGCGGTCCCCAGCGTGTGCCCTGGATGTGTTACCCTTCAACATCTGGCTGTGGCTCCCTACCTGGCCAGTGAAATCCCTTTCCTCTTGCCTGGAGTGTCTACGGCTGTATAGAGACCCCAGTGCTCAGCCCTCGGCAGGATCAAGGTCATGGACTCTGGCCGCCTGCTTTCCAGGCACCACCACTCCTCTCCTCTGGAGTCCTGGGGCATTCAGTACTTGGATTTCCTTCTCCCCTCTGGCTTGGGTCAGTGGCAGGTGGGCTGAGTGGGCCCCTACCTGAGCAGTGAGTCTCTGCAGAGCCTGGTGAGAGGCAGTGGGAGAGACGGGAAGTTGCTCTTGTGACCAATTGAATGCCATGGACTCTAGCCCTGACCCCTGGGGTGTTCCTCCATGTGCCCCCACGCAGGGGCTCACCAGGATTGCTCCCCCTGCTCAGCAGCTAGGGCCATAGCCCTGGTCTTTGCTCCCCTTGTCAGTTCCCACGGAGGTATCAGGTATCCTGCAGTCATTGTGTGGGATGGCTGCCTGCAGGGCTAATCCATTGCCTTCTGTTCCCCAGTCTCCTTCATCAGGAATTAAGCAGGCAGTTTGTATGAGCCATTTGGAATAACCCGTGTGGTTAGCAGGAGTCCATGTTCACACACACACACACAGGTACCCCGTGCCAGAGGTAGGCGTTAGTGTCGCTGCCTGCCCATGTCCTGGGGACCCTCTGCTCCACGTTAGCCAGCAGGGATCCAGGTGTGGGCAGAGGGTGGCTGGGGATATGTCTTTGCTGAGCCAGGCATTCTGGGCTGGATGCAGGGCTCGCTGGGGACAGTCTCTGGTTGGTCACAATGGTCACTTCTGGCCTTAACATCTACGAATTGGCAAATCAGCTCCTGTCGTAGGTGTTAGTAGGAGTGTCTCCCATACACCCAGGCTGGAGCTGGGCTCCTTAGATGGGAGTCATTTCACTCCTACAAGTGGGTTTTGTTGTCTGCCTCTGAGGGAAGAGGAAGGTCAGCTCTGGAGCGAGGGTGGGCAGCTGAGAACCTGGCCTTTGGCACCATGTGACCTGGCACAAGTCACTCTGCTGCTCCAGGGTCAGTTTCCTGGTACGGGGGGTGGGGGTGGGGGGAGTCCTGACTCTGAGGAGTTGTTAGGGCAGGGGTTGCTGCTGCCAGCTCCTATAGGGAGCACCAGTGATTCTGCAGTTACGGCTGTGCTTTGGGCTCCGTTGTGGGTAAAGCTCCCATACTCGCCTTTCAGGCTGACATTGTCCAGGCTTGGCTCCGAGCAGCATTGGTTGGAAGCTGCAACTCTTCTGAGTTGCAGGAGAGCGGCAAAATACCCCTTTGCAAACGGAGCATCCCCTGCACAGTCCTCGAGCGGAGCTGGTGGTTGGGGGCTGGGACTTAGCACCTTCCACCACACTGCTGGGCTGCTGCTGGGTATGCTTGGTGTCTTCACATGGGGCTCCTGCTGCACTCCCGCTGCCCCGCTGCAGCTCCAACGATTGGAGGAGGCTCTGCTCTGCCCCGCAGCGTGTGTGAGTCCCCAGCTGGCAGGCTCTGCTTCCCCGCCTCCCTTCTCACAACCCCTGCACACAAAGGACTGCAGCAGTTCCCAGCTGGCACACAGTCCCGAGGGGCCATGCTTAGCTGGCACAGCTCAGAGCAGCCCCCAGGCTGACTGGAGCTGGGCAGAGAGCAGCCAGCATCAGCTGGAGGCACAGCGAATGTGGACAGGCAATCAGTGCCTGGAGTGCTGTAATGATCCACAAGTGGGCAGAGGAGGGGCTGGGCATTAGTGCTTCCTGCAGGACTGGCGTAGCCCCAGCTGGTGCAGTGCATGGAACAGAGCTGGGTTTCACCTCAGGCCTCTCCTGCCTCCCCTCCTTGGGAGTCGCCCGCCTCAGCTCAGTCACTGCAGCAGCACAGCCCCCACCCCAGAATGGCTCAGCTCCTGAGCTCGCAAATGGATTTGAAACCCATTCCACTAATGCAGCCATCAATCCATCGCGGGCACGGCCTCCGGTTGAGTCGCAGCTGCTGCGTGCTGGCGGCATGGGGGAGGGGACTGGCCTCAGCTCAGAGCTGGAGATGGCTCAGCCTAGCTGCTGAGGCTGCTCGTAAGCTATCAATATTTTGCGGTAATGTGCATTCCAGACGCTGCAGACAGGCTGTGGTGCTCCTCGGAGACACAAATTAATAGCAACAGGGCCATTAGCCCGTCACTTGGAATCAGCGGCTGTGGCATTATCTTCCCACGTGGCTCAGCTAGCGCTGGGCCCTCACTGCTCCTGAGGGAGGCTAATGGGATTTTGCACAGGCCTAGGCAAGAAGCAGAGACGTGACGGGACCTGCTTTCTGGGTCAGGCAGAAGCCCAAAGAGAAGAAGCCCCTGCCCAGAAATGGACAAGATGTTCCTGGCATGCGGGTCTCAGGCTGGCAGTGACAGATTGTGCACTCCCCACTTCTACCAGAGAGGTCGTGGGCAGCAGGTGGTGGAGCTCACAGAGAGCTCCCTGAATGCTAAGAGAGCGTGTGCCCGTCAGCGTGCTGTCCCACAGCAATTCATCACTGGGCCATACCACTGCCCGTGGGCCTGCAGAGTCCTTCTCTCAGCAGGGAGCGGTGTCTGGCCAGTGCCCAGGGCCTGGCCTCAGTGGGGCCGCTGGGAGCTACTGTAATCCAATCACCAAAAGGGGGAAGGAGCAGAGGATTGTGGGAAGGTGCCAGGAGGGCTTAGATTCCCCCCTGCTCCCCCGGGGGATCCAGACAAGGGAATTAGCTGCTTTCCAAAGTGCTGCTAGCCCTGTGTTCCTGGCAAAGCCCTGCTCCCCAGCACATACTGAGGCTGCCTGACTGCCAGGCTTGCAGATTCTGCCTGAACCCGAAAATCCCATTTGGTGTCACTGGCGTACTAAGGCACCCTCTGCTCAGATGGCTGCTCGGCAGGCCTGGCACGAATGAGGAGTGACCCTTACTTGGACTTAGGACCCTGCTGCAGGGGGCCAGCAGGCCGGAGCTCCCGCTAACTGGGATGTTTGTTTTCTGCGTTAATTTAGTGCTGCGTGGGGGCTGCAGGTGTAGCAGCCAGCCAGAGCTGATGCAGCCTGGTGGGTGGAGCTCAGCTGCCCCCTGATGCTGAGTGCCTCAGCACCCCCTTGCCCTGCAGTCCCATGCTGGAGGGCGGGACCAGCTGGCGGGTGGCACTAGTGAGCTGTGCGGAGGGCATGCTGTGCTGGTGCTGGGCAGAGCAGGGGGATGGCACTTCACTGCTCTAATCCTGGCTTTGTCTCTCCCCACAGGAGCAGCCAGGGTTTCATGCACATGAAACTCTCCCGCACCCAGGAGAAGAAATACGTGCTGGGTCAGAACAGCCCCCTGTTTGACAGTGTGCCCAAGATCATCCACCACTACACCAGCCACAAGTTGCCCATCAAGGGGGCTGAGCACATGTCCCTGCTCTACCCAGTGGCTATCCGAACCCTATAGCCTGCTGTGCAGCAAGGAGGTGCCACAGGGAGCACCCAGCTTGGGCCTGGCATGCGCGCAGCTCCCCCAGGCAGAGCCAAGGAAGGGCTCCGGACAGCTGGCCAAAGTACAGACTCACGGGTACAGCTGGCTCTGGGCCCGGCGCTGGGAGTGGCCGGACCACAAGCTGCATTCTGGCTTCTTGCCAACACAGTAGGGCGCTTCCCAAACCCTAGGGGATGCGCCCCTTCTCTGGGACCAGCTTGTGTACATACCCCATGGAAAGGGCCAGGTATGACTACCACTGTGTCCACTGCCCGCTCGCCGGTCTCCTGCCCGCAGGCCTGGCCCAGGTGGCTCCCACGGTTCCTGTTGCCAAGGCTGGGAAAAGAACAGGGGCGTGGGCTTTGGTGGAGTCCCAGAGACCAAGGGGGGAATTGGGAGATAATTTATTGCTAAGGCAGGTAAGTGGCCCCTTTCTGGAGGTGCTGAGGCCCCTGGCAGCACTGGCCTGCCTACGGGGAGTGTGAAAGAGCTGAGGGGATGCGCCCGTTGTGTATGCCTTGATCTCCCTCAGATATCATAGAGAATTCCTAACACTTTTTTTCCACAGCAGGAATAAGAGCAGGGGTGGGGGGTGTTGGGCCTGCTCCTGACCCGTCCCCACCCCCATTGCATTCGAGGGGGCAGTGAGAGCTGGATCAAGCCCACTGGGCTGCCACTGTGAGACTTTCACCATGGAAGAGGTTGTTGGAGGAGGACCGCTCCGTGGGACAGGACAGGCGGCCAGCTGGCGCAGCTCACTGCAGACCTGGGTCCATGGGCCCGGGACAATCCGCCACCCTCCTTGGCCAAATGTACACACTGAGTGTGCCATACCAGCACCCAATAAAGTCATGCAAAGCTGCCAGCCACTCTCCCTGTGAGATGCAGTGCTCGTGTCCACCTGTGCAGCTACAGCTCATGGGGTCTCTAATGATGGGGCTTTCCCGAGGAGCTGGGCTGGGAGGGGACACCTGTGAGAAGGTTACTGCCCCGCTCTTGAGGGACACCTCCTGCCCCTCCCCCTGACATTGTATGGCAGTCTGTTCCCCCAGTTTGAGGCTGGAGGGGATTTATTCCTGTAGCGTCACCTGCCCAAGTGGGAGGCTCCTGGTCCTTTGGAGGGTGGCAAGGCCTGGATCACAGGGCCAGTGTTCAGGCCTGTCTCACCATCAGTGCACACTTGGCCCCATAGCGTCGAGGGTCCTTCCCCCCAGCACCAAGGGCCATGCTCCTCCAGCTGTTCCAGCTGTGGAGATGGAGAGAAACCAAAGGGCTGCTGGCCAAGAGACCCAACTCTGGACAGGAGATGGCCTGGACACCTTGCAGCCTGTCCTCAGTGGGGCTTGAGCAGGAGCAAACTCCAAGCTTGGGATGAGCCAGGCTTCAGCCAGGTCCATGCTGAGGAGCAGCCCCCAAGCATGGGGCAGACCAAAAGGTATGTGCATCTGGTGCAGGATTTGCCCTGATGTGTGCCCAGCCTGGCCTGGGGAGACAGCTGCTATGGAAGCACCTGACCGCATCAGCCTGACCTCTGCAGTTGCAGTCCCTGGCGGGTTCTTGGGGCTGGAGGTTGGGGGGCTGAGCCCACCTTTTGCAGTGATTGACACCTTGCATCTGCTGGCCCAAGGGTCCCACTTCCCATCCCTTGCAGCACTGTGCCCCCCAGATCCTCCTCAAGATGGGCCTCCCACCCCACAGCCAGTCAGGGTCAAGATAGCATAGATGGGGGTGCACTGGGAGGCTAGAGACAGATGGGGGTGAACTCCACTGCAGTCTCTGGGCCTGGGAGATGCAAAGGGGTTTCTGGTCTGTCTAATGGGCAGGGTAGTCCTGGGCTGGCAGTTCCCAGTGCTGGGCACATCAGCGGTCTCCTGGCTGTTGCACTGATTGATGCCAGACTTCTCACCACTGCAAGCTCAACGCTGCATGCAAAGTCACGGACAGTGCAGGGATCTGGGGGGGCTGTCTAGTACTGACCCCTCCCCTGCCGGAGCCCTGTGCTGGGGCAGGGGGTTCTCTGCCCACCCCCATCCTGCAGCCATCCCCCACAGGGTTCTTCAGGCTCTTCCTCCCCACCCTCAGCTAGTGGCTCCCTGCATAGGAAGCTGGTGAATGGCAATGAAGCTGTCTGGCTGATGGGCCGTGCTCCGATAGATACACAGTCAAGATGGGCAGCTTGCTCATCATGGGTACAGCAAGCAGCAAAGCCCATGATTGTTTCTGAACACAAGCATTCATCTAGCTGCTGTGCAAGGACCAGGCAGAGGACCAAGGGCACACCCACCTCCATTACCATGAGCCCTCAGGGACAGCTGGTCCCTCGTCACCTGGCCTCCTCCAGGGCCTGTGTCCTGCACTTACTGTCCAGGAGCAATTAAAGTTTGTGGGACTGAGCATGCACGACTGCCTGTGGAAGCAGCTGGCTCCAAACATTGCAGCCCATGTTACCTGGGATAAAAGCCAGCTGAGAGATCCCCAAACATGGTTAATGGGGAATCGTCAGCTGGGGTGTTTCTGATGGGGCCCCCTTGGGATGTGTTCTCAGTCCAGTGCTATTTAATATCTTCATCGATGATCTGGAAGGAGATACCAACTCATTGCTGGCAAGGGGTGCAGCTGACGCCGAGGTTAGTTAGGTGGTAAATAAAAGCAAGAACTGGTCAGTTCTACTGAGCCCAGCAAGGTGGACACAAATGTGTCTCAAGAGAGCCAAATGCAAGGTCATCCAACTAGGAACGCCCATCATCCCTGCAGAATGGGGGCCTGTAGCCCAGGCACCAGGGACAATGGAAAAGAGCCATTGCTGCAAACAGCTGAACATGAACTGCCACTCGTGAGAGCTGGCTGCACTAACATGGGAATGCTGAATAAGAGCAGGGAGCTGGTGTGGCCTCCAACCAAGAGGTCAGGGAGACCCGTACTGGGGAGGACATTAGCAAATAAGACTGCTGCTTCACAGAAAACACTGAGGTTTTGGTCTACATCAGAATTTGTCACAGCAAACTACCCCAGCATGGCCAATAGCCCCGTGAACTCCCCTGAATCAGGCAGAGTAGGGATTTAAACCGCATCTTCCAGGCACCAGCAGGCTATAGAGCCAAATCTTTCTTGTTGAAGCTGTTCCCTATGTAAATCACTCTATAGTCATTGGCCACAAGCAAAGGCAGCAAATGATTCTGCAGCCCAGTACTTGCCTGAGACATGGGAACCCCAGGTTGAAGGCCTTACTCCAAACCAAGCAGAGCTGTTGGCTCGTCTGGGGTGCATCTCTACACTTGCCCACAGATTCCATCCTGGCCCTGAGAAAGTTTGGTTGAAACAGAAAGTTGGCTTTGACGAATCACCATTTCCCAACAAGAGAATGTTTTGATGCCCACCTCCATGCAGCACTTCAAAGAGCACAGGGACAAATTGCTGAAGAAGCCATGAGACTGAGAGGTGGTGGGAGACCAGACTGGACAGTGAGGGACTAATGGAGCACCAGCTGGTTAGCTCAGCAGAGAGTAGGGGGAAGTTTTCTAGCAGCTGAGGTGAGGGCTCTTTAATCTCGCAGCCAGAGGCAGACTGAGGGCCAGCGGCTGGGTGGTGAAGCTGGATGGACTTGAATGGGAAACAAGGCCCAAATGTTGAACAGGAAGGGGAATTTAGCACTGGAGCAGCTCCCCTTAGGGACACTGGGAGTCTTCATCATCTGAGGTCGCTCAGTGAAGACTGGATCTCTTTTTAGCACTTGAGGGGGATGTAGGAATCCCTGGGGAGAGTCTCTGGCTTGTGCTGGCCACAGCCTAGTTGGTCACCCTGGGCTTTCTGGCCTTGGTATCAAGGAAAGAAAATGGCAGAGAATCCCAGGCAATGTTTGCAAGCCCCCACCTGCTACCATGCATTGTGGGGCTGCACGGGCATTAGAGAATACAGGCAGCATACAAAAGCCATGTGAGGAAGCAGCCAACCTCATCCGGGCTCAGAAATCTGGTAGGGACACAAGGCGGGGCAGCTGCAGGTGTTCTGCCTGGGAACGGGCTGTAGTGTGTGAGCACGGCAAGTGTCCATGTCAAGCGCACTGCGTGGCGGAGTTCTGCTCCATGACCCATGCGCAGAGTCCTGCTCCGGTGACGGGTGCCATGTGGGAAGACAATCAGAAATACAAGTGGCAGTCGCAGCCCCCACTGACCCTTGCATAGCCCCAGTCTGGGTGCCCAGCACATGGGGCAGGAGGCAGGACACTGGGACAGAAATGCAAACTCCTAAGCCAGTCAGTACCTGACCCCCAACCTGGGCCAGTTAGTCCCTGATTCCCCCCCACACACCCACCAACATGGGCCAGTTAGTCCCTGATTTCCCCCCTCCCCCTGCCAACATAGGCTAGTCAGTTCCTGATTCTTCCCCCAGTCAGGGTCAGTCAGTTACTGACACTCCCTCCACCATCTGGGCAAGTCAGTCACTGACTTGCTGACACCCCCACCCCACTCCTTCCACACACGCACACAGCTGGGCCAGGCAGCTTCAGGACCTGCCCCCCCCAGCAAATTTTGCTGAGCTGCCAGGCTAAGAAGCTGTTTAATTGCCATGTAGCTGTGCCCACTTGGGCTGCAGGCCGAGCTCTGGGACCTTCCCACCTCGCAGGATCCTAGAGCCTGGGCCTGAATATCTACACTGGAATGAACCAGACCCTTGGCCTGAGCCCGAGTCAGCTGGCAGGGGCCAGCCACGAGTTTTGAACTGCAGTGTAGACATGCCTGGGTGTGCAGGGCCATGGGCCAGGCCACAGAACACCTCCAGCTGTGAAGACTGGTGGTTCCCTTTGTTCTCTGCTGGGAGTCTGGCAGAGTAGGTGCAGGGGACCCCAACAGATGGCGCTGTTGGGACCAATATTGCTCCTGACACCAGCACCTGGATTTACCAGCTGATACTGGGTAAGCTATGTTACTGCCTGGCCTTCCTTGGGGGCTGGCAGGTGCCAGGTGTCCCAGCAGCAGAAAGGTCACCAGCCAGGCCATTCAAGAGAGGCTGAGCCATCAGAGCCAGCCCCAGAGCGCAGAGTTTTGGCCAAACCAGTCCCTGGAGCTGCGTGGCAGGTGCTAGTCTCAGGTGCTATCTGGAGGCTGGACACTGTGCTCACAAAACGCCCAGCTGGCGACACTGCCAGCTCAAAGGGCAGCCTGCCCATTCTCCCACATTGTCCTTTGTTAACATAGCATTTGCCCTCAGCGCACGCTTCTAGTCTTCTTGTAAAATGAAATAGGCAAAACCTCAGCGCGCCTCAGCAACCCTACCATAACAAACCAGCGTGCATAGCCCAGGGCGCCTCAGCAAGCCTACAATAACAAACCTGTATGTGCAGCTTAGAGAGCATCAGCAACCTTGCAATAACAAATCATGTGTGGGATAAAGAGTGAAAAATCAGATGGCTCTTAAAGGGCAGCGGATTCCAGCTGGCAGGGTGCACTGTCCCTGCCACGGCTGTGGCCTTGGCTGGGCATGGGTTGGTGAATGCACCCAAACTGCAGGGAGAGGCTCAGGGTGTGCGCCAGCAGGGGCCATGCTACAGCTGGGCAACACTGTTTCAAAAAAAATAATTAGTCACTGAAAAATGCAGCTGTGGCTGACCTCAAACTGTTGTCAAATTTGCTGCATAGTTTGGGCCTCAAAGACATGGTCTGCCAGGTAGTGGCCTCCTTGAGAGCCGTTAGCCCCATGGTTAGAGCACTTACCTCACATGTGGAGCCAGAGGTATAATCTCCCCCAGTGTAGACTAGCAGATTTGAACCTGGGTCTCCTACCGCCCACCTCCTAACTGAACATGCTGACCTCTGAGCATGAGAATGACTTGGTGGTTTGCGGACAGAGCTCGCGCTGCTGATCCAGAGGGCAGGATCTTGGATTTGGGTGGGCCAGGAAGCACAAGGAGGAGTGGGCCATGAGCCATCATGAATCTCTCGGTGTCCCCTGTGGCTTCAGCCCTGAGTATTGCATTGGATACTGGTGCATGCATGGGATGGGATCTGGCTTTGTGAGTGACATAAGGGGGCCACTCCATGATCTCCACAATCAAGGCAGCAGCTAGTGGGTGGGTTTGCTGTGATTGCAGGGAAGAGACTGACCCCACTGCCTCTGGGATGATTCAACCTCCCCGCCCCAGGCCCCACACCCTTCCAGGGACAGAAGCTGCTCTGATGGCAGCGAGCCAAGGAGCCCAGCACAAAACCAGCATGTGGATGAATCACTCTGCGCAGTCCAGCTGCCGTGCATGGACATGAAGGGGGCCATGGACTTGGTGTGGTGTGTGTGTGTGTGTGTTTGTGTGTTTGTGTGAGGGCTCTGGGTGCTGGGTAGAAATCTGCGGGGACACTAAACTGGCCAGAGCTGCAGACACTGAGCAAGGGGCAGGGAAGAAGGAATCCCAGGGGAGTTCTGTGGGGAACTGTAAACTCATTCATCAGGTGGTGATGGGTCTTTGCAGTGCAAGGTGGTCAGCCTAGGGCTCCACCCTGGGTGCCTGCAGGCTGATGTAACAGCCCCCCTCTTCCTTGAGGGAGCAAGACAGAGAGACGCTTTGGGGCAAAAAATACCTTGGGGTTCCAGGGAAATGGCTTCTGCCCATCCAGCCAGGCGCAGTCTGAGCCACAGGAGCTGCCATAGCATTTTGGAGGCTGCACAGAGGTCAGGTGCAGCAAGGTTTGTGCTAGGGCCTGCCATGGGGTCAGGGGACCAGCAGGCACCCAGTGTGTAACAACTCTCAGAGCAGCCCTCAGGTGGCACCAGGGCCCTTCTGCCCCCCTGGGGCAGCTCCCAGCCTCAGCTACGTGCAGAGGAGGATTACGGTTTCCTGTGGCCCTGGCCCAAAGCAAGTGGGGGCCCCTCTCTACCCCTTCTACCTATGGTCCACCCCTTTCCCATTCCACCCCATCCACAGCACCACCCCTTTCTGCCCCGTTCCACCCAGTTCCCGCCCCCCTGCCCCCCCCCCCACTGTGGGCCCAAGACTGTAGAAGCTTTTTCTCCCCCTCCCCCCGCCCCCAGCCCGAGGCTGCAGCACGTCATGAGTGCTCCCCTGGCCCTACATCCACAGCAGGTAGTGAAAGATCCCCCAGCTCTGAGGCCACAGTGGAGGTCTGGGTACTGGGGCTTCCCCCGCCAACCCCAGCACTTCTGCTGGAGAGCAGGGTCGGGCACAGGGGCTTCCCCTGTAGCCCTGTGGCTTCTTCCAGGGATGGAGTCAGGGGTGCTGGGGCTCCCCCTCACTCCACAGCTTCTGCTGGGGACAGGGTCGGGGGGGCCTTGGGGTCCACACTTGTTAGTGTATCAGTCTGAAAAGAAAGGCCTTGCATCTGCCATGGCCCTTCAGATGAGTAGCAAACCCTCCCTGACAGCTGACGAGCCCCAGCCTGCCTGCTTTTTCCCTGCGGCTTCCAATGGGACGTGCTTCATCATGGGGATTCTTCTAACAAGTGGGAAACCCTCTGAGTCAAGGTTCTCTGAGCTCCTCGATGGCCGGCCCTGCCAAGAACACTCTTGGCCTTTCTTTATGTGCCCCAGAATCACGCTGCAGCTGCTCATGGTCACTAGTATGAGGCGAGCTGCTTTCATCCAGCCCTAAGGGTCTAACAGGACCTTATGGCTCTGAGGTCAAAGGAAGCTGAGCTGGAGCCCAGCCAAACTCCCAAAGGCTGGGCTGTCCCGTCAACTTCACTACAAAGTTTCACAGAGAGGTGGCACTTGGCCATGAAGACCCCCCAGCCTGGGGCGCAGCATGTGGGCACACAGGGATGCGCTGCTTGGACTGGGCAGCTCTTACTCCCCAACAGCTGGGGTTGACATAGGGCTTTTTCACACTCCCAGTGCTGAGTTTGGGCCCCAGGGCCGATTCAAAGCATTCTTTGTCCCCTGGTGAAGTGCAGTGAATTGAGGGGCTGCATTTGGCCTGGCCTGTTTCTCCCCTGCAGTCCAAGCAAGTCCCTGGATTGTTCCTGGGGGGGCGGCGGGGGTGTGTGAAAGATGTTCTGGCTGATCCTGCTGAGGAAGGGTGTTGGCTGCTTTTGTGACTAAGTGACACATACACCCAGCATTCCCTGTCTGTGCACCGAGTGCCGACTGAGCCTTCCCACACTCCCTGGACAGCTGCTGCCAGGGCTCTGCAGGCTGGAGAGTTAACCCCCCTTTAGCAAACAGAGTCGTCACCTAGGAGTAGGTGACGGAGCCCAGGGTTGGGTAAGGAGCCCCCGTTGGAGCAGAGCCATGCACAGGATGCAGTTCACATTGCTATGGCAACCTAGCAGGTATAATAGGCCAGGGGAGGCTAAGCCTCCCCTCCGGCACAGCTGCGGCCCTGCTGCTTTTGAGAGCACGGACGCCTGGGCTGAGGTGGCCCCACCTGCGCTCCACCCCTAGGCCCACTCAGGCTTTCCCCCGTGGCCCCCCCAAGCGCCACCTATTCCCATCCCTGCTCTGCACCTCTGCTCAGGCCCCTGCCACTTGCTGAGTCCCTCCTCTCCTCCACTCCTGGGCTTAGGGGAGTGTGTGGGGGAGGGGCTGTGGTTAGCAGCAGGTTGGCGGGTCTCGGGAGCGGGAAGTGGAGCAACTCAGCGAGCTGCAGGCAGGGGGTGGTCTTGGGGGAGGGGTTGGAGGAGAGGAGGGATGTGGCGAGAGGGTGAGGGGACCAAGTGTGAGTGTGGCTGGGGGCCAAGCAGGGGATGGACTCTGGGCAGGGCCTCGGGCGGGGGGGAGAGGCTGACCGGGAGTGGGGCCACAGTTTGGGCACTGAGGGAGCTTCCAGCACTTGGCCCAGCCTCCCCAAATGCCAGAGCCAGGCGCCGTCCATGCATGGCAATCTGAACTTTGAACTTCCTGTACTTTGGCAATTAAATTCTTCTCTCGTACATAACGGCTCTGGCTCCCTGGAGAGGGATGGGGAAGTGAAGAGGAAGGAACTCAGTGGTCCTTCTCTTGGCAGGTGATCGGGGGAGTGGCCTGTGGGGCTGCTGTGGGAACAAGGGAATTGCCACTGAGTATCTTTAAACTCCTCGGTGCTCATCAGTACCAGCTCCTGCTCGCATGACCGACTCATTCACTATGTATCTAGCCTGCCACGCTATGGCCCAGCTTCCCAGCCCCACCCGTGCCTGCGTGTCTGAGCATGCAGAGTTTTGTGTGTGCACAATCCTTGCATGTTCACATGCAAAGAACACTGCAGACTGGAAGCCAGCCAGCCAGCACCCTGGGTCCACCAAGCTCCTACCTCTGCAAGCAAGGCCAGGACAGGGTGTGCAGGGTCGCAAAGTGCTGTGCATGCAAAACTGGGCCAATCAGCTGTGGGCGCTCATCCAAAAAGTGGGTCTCTATTTGTGTTCTTCCTCCCACTTATACTTTCCCCATATTACAGACAGGGTGTCAGAGGGAAGGGTATGGGGAGATTTCTGCGGTGCAGCGGGTTGGGCTCAGCAGGAATGACAAATAGGCTGGAAATTGCTTCTCCATCTCCTTGAATTCCTTAGCCACTGCATTGCTGTGGCTAGAGTTTTATGGCAGTGGAGAGTGGGCCGTACACCCTCCTTGGACACAGCATGTCTGCCTCATGCCAGCTCAGGGCCATGATGGAACCGCTGAGGTTTCGTGTCTGTTCCTGTTCCAGATGTGCGTGTTCTGAACAGGACGGGGTGCCTGGCCTGGCTCTTCATGCACTAGGGTGACATTTCCCATCAGTTAAATATCCCAGGGTGGCAGGGAGCAGTGCTCAGCGGGGCTTGCACAGCCATACCCCAGGGATTTCAGCCCCCAAGAAGCGTGTCCAGGAGTTGGCAGACAAAGGGGGAACAGCGAGAGCGAGTCAGACCTGGAGTCCATCGTAGCTTGGATGGTTCATCATGGCACTGGTTTGACCAGCCTGGACTGTGGCTTAACTTCTGCCTCTCTGTGCTGATCCAAAGCCCATTAGATTCTGTAGCCAGGTGATTGATAAATGGTTCTCATGTTTTGCAAAATCTCCCTGTGTTGCTGTAAACACTGAGAGTATATCACCCCCTGAAGGAGGGCAGTACACGCCTCCCGCAGCGGTCTGGCTAGGCTGGATTCGCTGCAGGGAGCCATGGAGAGCAGGGGCTGCTCCAGGCACCAGCACGTCAAGCGCGTGCTTGGGGCAGCAAGTCACTGGGGGCACTCTGCCGGAACACGGTCCCGGTCAGAACACGGTCACCACAAGGGCGGCACATAGGTTGCCTTCGGCGGCTTGCCTGTGGAGGGTCCGCTGGTTTCTGGAGGGGTAACTGATCGGTAGGTAATAGGGTTGGAGCAGACATCAGTCCCATAGAAATCTGATTGCCAATGCACTGTCTTTTCAGACGCTGCTACTTGCACTGCTCGGAGAGCCTGCAGTGCAGCAGGCCCGAAATAAATCCTGTCCCTGCGTCAGGATCTCTGGTGCCAGGGTCCTTCTGACACAGCTTCCTGCTCTTCACGTGATTTGGAAGAAGTTTTATTGACCAGGCACTAGGGAAGCATCTTGAGCTGCATCATCAGCCCCAGGCTCCAGGCAGCAGGGTCCGAGCCCTCCACATCAGAACAGATTTCGGCTAATGATTATTAATGCACATGTGTCATTAGAACCGATTAGTTATTTGCTCTGTGCTCGTCCCTTAAACCTTGGCCAAAGGGCGCCCTCTAGTGTCGTGTCTATGCAAAGGACTGGCACTGTGATAGCTGTTCGCATTCTTTGTACTTGTGGCTTTTCATTGGCCTCGGGTCAGGCTGGCAGCATGCCTGGAGGGACGGTTGCCCGCTGCATCCCATATAAGACCCTGATTTCAGTTACTTGTAATGTTGCCAAACTTTTAATGGTTGAGCTGACGTTTTCCATGCCTGGCATCTGTCAGACCGAGTGTGTATTTGGGGAAAGAGAAGGGCAGCGGAGATGGGTGAGTGTGTTGTGATCTCTTCTGCTCATTGTTCCCGGGGGGGAGGGGGGGAATTATACACCAAAAAGTTAAAAATTTTATGCTCAATATTTTAAAATTCTGCATATTTTATTTTTCAAAATAACACAGTATAATCATGCCAGTTTCAATTATTTTGGTAATTTGATTCAAAATACCTGTCAGCAAGTATGTCTGTAACAATACAGATGACAACACAGATTTAGGAAATGTTTTTTGACAAATGGATTCTGTACTAGGCCTATTAATACAGAGCTTTGAGTAATAATTCATTTAACCTACAATACAGAACAGGATTTTCCACACCCCTCAAAAGCAGAGCAAAGGCATAGGGGAGTCAGGGGTAATAGAGGAGCTGAGGGAGAGGGAAGTATTTTCTGGGAAGGAGCTTGGGCATGAACCTGGAGGGTTGCTGAGTGTGGGTGGGAGAAGTATGGGACAGAGTTTTTTGGAGGGGGGAATTGTTAGGGAGTTGGGGCGCTGCCCCTGTGCAGACCCTGGCTTCCCCTACTGTCTCCCATTCAGTCAGGCACATCTGCCCCTTTTCTGCATGTGTCCCTGCACCCCTCAAGTGTCCCTGCACCCCACTCAGCCACTCCTCCTCCCCCATCCCCATGTGTCCCAGCACCCCTCCCTCCCCCCATCCCCATGGGCCCTGCACCCTCACTCCCATTTTGCCCCAGCTCAATGCTGTCACCCCACTAGCTCCTGTGACTCCCCTGCCCCAGTCTGTCTTCTCGCACTCACCCTTCTGAACCCCGTCTATGTGATCCCCCAGCAGCGCCATGTGCCCTGCTCTGTCCATCTGCCCCATACCCCGTTCCTCCTCACCTGGCCCCGGGGCAGGGCGCTATGAGGAACGCAGCCTCTCCTCTTCCCACCCCTCTCTGTGACTAGCTGCTCTGGCCCCGGCTGCCCTCTGTTCGGGTGCCACAGCAGCCCCTGGTGGGTGAAAGGGGTAACTGCAGCACCTCTCTGTCAATGCAGTTTCTACTGAGAAAAAAAAATCTGCAGGGGGGCATGAATTCTGCACATGTACAGTGAAGCAGCTCTTGCAGGGAAGAAGCCAGTCAAAGACATTCTGTTGGCTCGGTGCTTTTAGCTAACAAGTGCATTGGTTCAGTGTGGGACAGAGTGTGGTCAGAAGCTGGACTGGCCAGTCACTCACTGGCAGGGTGATCGGCCTCAGAAACCCAGGAGCCTCAGCCTTCCCCATCGACCCCCAAAGATGACGTTCTTGACCTTTAGCTTTAGTTTTTCTAGGGCATGGCTCTTCCCCTTTGAAGCACGTCCTGGCCAAGTCCTCTGGCAGAGCCAGTGCAGGGCCCTGGTGAGTCACTCAGCCCATCCAGCCTGAATTAAACCCTCTCTATGGAAAGCCTAACATAGCGGTCGTTGGCTTAGCCCTCACTCAGCAGTTCTTGAGACACCGCAGCTCTGTGGCCCAGAAGTGTGGACTGGGTCACACTCTCCAGGCTGCATGTCCAGTAGCCCCATACAACGGTCAGCCCAGGAAAACATTCTCTGAGCAGTTGACACAAGCTTCTCTGGGGTCTAAATACAAAGGAGGCATTTTGAACTAGATCCAGATCAGAACCAGAAGCCCAATTTCCCGATTCCTCCCTGGGCCTGAACTGGGAGAGCGTGTGTCCACTCTGCATCACAAGATGTGCTGTGCTGCCAGTCATGGTGGCATAGCACTTTGTGCTGCCAGCTCACTCACCAGCCTGGCTTGGCCTTTGCACCACTCCTGCCTAGCAGCTCATGTCCAAGCTGGGCAGGAGGCCGCAGCTGGCACGCGAGAGCTGGTGAATGGTGCATCAGCATTTAAGAAAGTCAAGCTCAGTTTTCAGTGGCAAATGTATGGTCCCAGTCCTAGAATGGAGAGGGGGCAGTAGCGGGTGTACCATGGCCCCAGGCCCAGAGTCACAAGGGGCCCCGGCCAGCCTGATCCCCCAGCTGGCTGAGCCGGCCAGGAAAGCTGCCTGCTCCACTGCCGCCCCACCTCTTCCCACCCAAGCCCCGTCCCCTGAGCTACCCTCCTGGGGGACGGCAGCAGGGGTCGGGCCCGCCCTGCACTCACTGGGCAGCGGGAAGTGAAGAGACCCGGCCCCAGCCTCCTCCACCAACTCCCAGCCTTGTTGCCGGTGACTGCTGGGGAGTAGTTCCCCCCTGTCCCCCAGTCCCAAGGCTGGGAGCTGGGGGAGCAGAGTGAAGCAGGTTGGGGCCGGGTCACTCCACTGTCCACTGCCCCATGTGTGCAGGGTTGGACCAGCCCTGCAATCACCATGCAGCAGGAAGAGGAGCGATCCAGCCCCAACCCGCTCCGCCGGCTCGTGCTGGGGCGCGGTTTCTCCCCAGATAAATACTGGCCAATGGACCATGGTGGGGGCAGGCTTTGTATAACAGCTATGAGTGTAAAAAAGAACCCCCCCCCCGTTCTCCCAAAAAATGAAGCTTCCATCCCTGTCCCATGTAACATGACAAAAGACACATGGGCTGGTTATTGTTCTAACAGGAAGCAGGCCAATTACCTGCAATTGCTGGAGCCATGTGAATGACTGCTGTCGGGATAGGCAGTGCCATGGCAAGATGTTACCCAGAGCTGCTGCCTTTTGTTATCAGACAGGACCTGTACTCTGGAGGAGCACTGCATGCAGGGAACTCAGTACAAGCCTGGGGAGGAGATGGAGCGGTAGGGAAGGGCCATGGGATGGGGAAGAGAAGGGAATAGGGGAAGTGGGGGCCCAGCATGCGGATCCCCTTGGCAGCAGCTGGAGCTGCCCTGTTAAGCAGGCCCAGGGGCAGCTCTAGGCATTTTGCCGCCCCAAGCATGGCAGGCAGACTGCCTTTGGCAGCTTGCCTGTGGAGGGTCCGCTGGTCCCGTGGCTCCGCAGGCCCTCGCGGCGCTGGCAGACTGCCCCCAGTGGCTTGCTGCCCCAAGCACACGCTTGGCGTGCTGATGCCTGGAACCATCCCTGAGCAGGCCCATCAAACTCTAACCCTGACAAACACCACCTCCCCTGCATCTGTACCACCCTGATGAGCCCCCCAGACACCCTCCCCACTGAGTCCCAACCACCTACACCTGGACCCCCACGCAAATGAACCCCATTTCCCCTACACCTAGACCCCCCTGCCCCCCCACTGAGCTCCAACCACTTTCACTTGGTTCCCCCTGCAGACTCCCATTACCTCTGCACCTGGAACCTCCCTGCGCATCCAGATCCCCCACTGAGCTGCCTGCACCCAGACTGCCCCACACAGTACCCTCTTATCCCCATCTGGATCCCCCCACACTAAGTCCTTCTGCACTTGGATCCTGCTGCCAGGCTGAGCCTTGCTGCCCACATCTGGCGTGCTGTTGTACAGACAAAACTACACAGGATCTTTTCAGGGGGCAAGACAAAGATACCACATTTATTATGATAACAATTTGATTTATGACCAATAACTAATATCTTAATCCTTATACACACACATTATACCTAATACCTATACACACTCACATACACACACACATCCATCAGGTGTTCTGCAACTGCTGCATAGTTATCAGTCCTGGCCGTAGCTTGAGTTCATGGCTTGATTTTGCAGCTTGGGTTCGTAGCTTGTGGCAGCTAAGTGGCCAGGAAAGCCGGGCACAAGGTAGGGCTGGGTCTCTGCTGGGCATGCACCGGTGCCCTTCCATGTTGGCAGCAGAATGTTACCCTCCAAAGTCTTCCATCTCACCCACCCTTTTTGTAGGCTTTAGTTTGAATCCAGAGTCTATAGGTCTTGCTGTGTCACACTGCCTCTGGGTTTGGTGACTGATCACCCGTCAATTGCAGACGTGACTTTCAGCCTCAGACCTGGCTTTGATCTTGCTTTTATTGTACCTTTTCTTTTTAGGGTGGAGTCTTCTTACTCTGTTAGGGCTCTTGTCAGCATCTTCAGCCGGTGGGGTTTGAACTCTATTTCATTAGGACAGGCTGGGGCTGGAGATTGATTCTATCATCCATACATACCTCAGTCACACATCTAAACTAAACTAATAAGATCACAGCAGGGTTTGCAAAAATGAAGGTTGGAGGAAGCTTTCACAAAATGGAGTGAGTGTTTTAAAATGGGGTTTGAATTACAATATGGCAAACATTGAACAGAAGTTACAATGTAGGCAAGTGTAGTGAATGGTGAACAGAAGTTACAATCCTGAAACAGTGCAGGTCTCAGTAATTTAAGCAGGAATTGGATTGATAGTGAAACTTACAAAGGTAGCAGACCGAACAGCTAAGGCTCTTAAGCATTTTTATTGTCAATTAGCCAGTTATTGGGGTAACCAGTTTTATGAATGAATAGTGTTTCATTCATAAAACTTTACTTATGAAGTTACATTAATAAAGTGAACAATTAAAAGACAATTTCATTCATCAGTTGTACAGTGCCTGGAGCAAAAGGGGCAGGGCCCCAGGGTGTTTCCGTGGCAGGCCTGGCCCTTGTGCTGTGTCAGGGTCAGGTTCAGCCTCCCTGCCAAGTCCCTGCCCCAGAAAGCCGGGGAGGCTGCAGGGTATTCTCCCACCTCCATGCAGCCAGTGGCCTATGCTCCTCACTGCCATGGTGGAGCTTCCACATTTATTTATTGTAAAAAAAAAAAAGTCAGAATTTTAAAATATTGTGCACAGAATTTGATGCAGAACTTCCTCAGGAATATGGGCACTGTACAGCTGTGATGGTGGGACAGTGAAGGGGGTGCTGGACAGTACGGGATCTGTGGGTGGGGGAGCTGGGCAGGAGGTATGATGTGCAGGGTGCTATGCAGTTGTGGTGGGAGGTCAGTGAGAGGGGTCTCTGGGCAGGGGGTGCTGGGCACAGTGGGTCCAGGGGCACTGGGCATAGGGATCTGTGGAGAAGGTCTCTGGGTGGGGGGGGGCGCTGGACGTAGGGATCTGTGGGGGAAGTCTCTGGGCGAGGGAGTGCTGGGCATAAGGGCAGGGCACGGGGTAGGGGGCAGTGTGGAAGGGGCAAGCTAGCAGCGCAGGGCAGTGTGTATCGAGCCATTGTGGGTTTGTAAACAGTGCCCTTGTGCTGGGCTGAGTGGGGCCACTCCCGCTGCGCTGCACAGCATTGCCCCCAACCAGCCCCTCGCTCTGCAGACCACCCCCCATCACGTGCCCTATTTCCCCAATGGGGGCCCACAAATATGTTTGGCACTGGGCTCACAAAAAGTTAAACTGGCCCCAGGAGGTGGGAGTTAAACAGGGCACGGTGTCACCTTCAGTGTGATCTCTCCAGGAGATTTGAGTTTACTCCTGAGTTAATGGCAGCTGAGCAAAGTGGTGGCCCTGAGTCACTCTCCTCACATTAGCTGAAGTGGCAAATATCTTTGCATCTTATCAACACAGCACAGAAAAATGAAGCCATGATTGCAAATAACCATCATGGTGTTAGACCCGCAGCAGGAGTCTCCCTCTGAGCTAGGGGAGATACTGGGCACTGTGTTGGTATATAATCCACAAATACTCTTTATTCCTTACAGAATAAACCACTCACACCACATTCATAACCCAAGCGTACTACACCAGAGGCTGAAGATCAGAATTGAAGTCCCAATGGCCAGTTGACGTTCAGTCTGATCATAAGAGGCGGGGAACCAGCATTACTACATCTTAATCCAAACAGGGCTCTGGATCCACAAAGAACTCCAGATTGCAAGTGTACCGGATTTCTTTCATAATCCACTTCCTCACCCGTCAGTTGTCTGGGCAAGTTCAAAGAGACAGTTCTGGGCAAACTGCCGAAACCCAAGATGTTTAGAAACAATCCCAGGCCCAAGATGTTCCTCTTTCCCAAGTTCTTGTTTATAACTGCAGGAAATGTATTGCAACAGGTACATTGTCATGGCAAAGCGCCCAATGTTATTTCCTTATCTGGTATTTCTCCATCTTTCTCATAACAAAGTTATTTTTTACAAACAGCTCTCGACCGCTTAAAACCTCAAATTCTTGCTTCAGTTGTCAACACGCAACTCACATCAAGCACATTTGAGCCACACCAGGCCTATGACATATTACATGGATGTATGGATTATGTCTGCATCTATAGATGTGTATCCCAACAGTGAGTAACATAGAAATGCAAATAACAGCTGGCCTGAAATAAATCATGTGGACGAGGCCAGTTAAAGAAAAGGTGCAGAGTGGAGCGGAAGCTGTCACAGAGAACAAAATTCCTTACAAGACCTGTTGGCTCTAGCAGCAGGAGTGCAGATGGATGGGAAGATGCTGCACAGGATAAGGGCCAACTCTGTGGGTGCTTCGTGGCTCAAGTACCCATGGGAAAAAAAATAGGAAGTGCTCAGCACCCACCAGCCACAGCTGTATGGCAGGGCTGCCGATCAGCTGTTCAGCGGCTAGTGGGAGGCACCGGAGGGAAGGCAGAGAGCAGCAAGTATGGGTGGGCAGGGGGCCTCAGGGGAGGGGGCTGAGCAGGGGCAGGAAGAGGTGGAGTGAAGGTGGGCCTCAGGGGAGGGGCCGGAGTGGAGAGCGGGGTTACGGGGGAGCAAGGATGGAGCACCCACCAGGAAAAATAAAAGTCAGTGTCTGTGCTGTACCGGCAGCTTAGTGGCATTCAGATGGGGAGTACGGCAGGATACTGATGAGGCTGAGTGCTGCGCACTTCACTCCTGTTTTGCCCATCGCAGTGATGGGGCAGCATTAAGGCTCTGATTCAGCAAAGCACTTGTGCATGCACTGAGCATAAGCCATGTGCTTACAGCTGGCCCTGCTCAGCAAAGTGTAAGTATGTACTTAAAGGAAGCACCAGCTCCAGTCCGTTGCTGAGTTGGGGCCTGCAAGTACTGAGTTCCCGGCATGCAGTGCTCCTCCAGAGTACAGGTCCTGTCTGATAACAAAAGGCAGCAGCTCTGGGTAACATCTTGCCATGGCACTGCCTATCCCGACAGCACTCATTCACATGGCTCTAGCAATTGCAGGTAATTGGTCTGCTTCCTGTTAGAACAATAACCAGCCCATGTGTCTTTTGCCATGTTACATGGGACAGGGATGGAAGCTTCATTTTTTGGGAGAACGGGGGGGGGGGGTCTT
Organism: Gopherus flavomarginatus; assembly: GCF_025201925.1. Taxonomy (NCBI): domain Eukaryota; kingdom Metazoa; phylum Chordata; order Testudines; family Testudinidae; genus Gopherus; species Gopherus flavomarginatus. The sequence goes on from NC_066625.1 coordinate 53,307,375, forward strand.
TTTTACACTCATAGCTGTTATACAAAGCCTGCCCCCACCATGGTCCATTGGCCAGTATTTATTCTGAGAGCAAGTGCATGCAGCCAGAGAGCTGTAATGACATAGACGGGACAGTCCTATGCATACTTTTTGGTTACAGGAAGTTTATACGGTTATGGTTGACGTAACTGCCTAGTCCTACTAGAACTTGCCTTGCACACCCCAAGCTCTCATTCATCTGAATACAAAAGGCCAAAGTTTTCCCAGCTCTGCTTGGTTTATTCTTTCTGGGGTTTTTCTAGCTGTTTCACCTACTACATGCCATGTATAATGCAGGGCTGAGACTACAGGATTAAACGGCATCTCAAGCCAAATGGAAAGTAGGAATTAATTTGCATCTCCCTCTGGCGCGCAAGTCATTTCGTCTCAGTGCTCCTCCGAGATGTCTCAGAACGTTTAAGGACTATTTTAGGCGACAGCTTCTGAGTTAGAATAGTTCAGTGTTTGTGGCAGGGGGGAGGGTTTACGTTTGCCATTGTGTGTTCGCTGCTTTAGAATTAGGTGCCAATCGAGCTGCGCTGATTTATGCCGTTGAGAATCTGGCCTATAGATTAAGGAAAACTAAACGATGCTATTTTACACAAAGCCCTTTGTGACACATAGCTAGAAAGGGTTAAACATCCTGTAGAATAAATAACCTTCAAAAAACATGTAGGGAGATAATGTTTGTGTTTGTGTGTATTTACATATGTATGAGTAGGGTCCACAGTGTAATCAACAGTCCCTGTCTATGCTGTATTCTGACAGCATTTAAATGAATTGTAAACACAGGATATCTCAGTATCCATCTCTCTTTGAAATGTACTGTGACTGGCAGAGGAAAAAGCAAATGGCCTTATGTTAATTCGTATAGCTAAGTACCAATGGTGGACCTCCTTCAAAGTCATCCTAATTACCTTTTGTTCCCCGAGGAAATCCCAACTTGTCAAAGAGGACATGAAATTGTATAAAAGATCCTTGGGTCCTGATTCTATCATCTCAGAACTGCTTAGATTTCAGGGGAAGTTTGAGGCCTGGTCTACACTACGAGTTTATACCGAATTCAGCAGCATTAAACCAAATTAACCCTGCACCCGTCCAGACAACGAAGCCCTTTATATCAATATAAAGGGCTCTTAATACTGGTATCTGTAATCCTCCCCGACGAGGGGAGTAGCGCTGAAATGGGTATTGCCATGTTGGATTAGGGTTAGTGTGGCCGCAATTTGACGGTATTGGCCTCTGGGCGCTATCCCACAGTGCACCATTGTGACCGCTCTGGACAGCAATGGGAACTCAGATGCACTGGCCAGGTAGACAGGAAAAGTCCCGCAAACTTTTGAATTTCATTTCCTGTTTGCCCAGCGTGGAGAGCTGATCAGTATAGGTGACCTCGCAGAGCTCATCAGCACAGGTAAGCATGCAGTCTGAGAATTGAAAAAGAGCTCCGGCATGGACCGTACGGGAGGTACTGGATCTGATCGTTACATGGGGAGAGGATTCCATGCTATCAGAACTCCGTTCCAAAAGACGAAATGAAAAAACATTTGAAAAAATCTCCAAGGCCATGATGGAGAGAGGCCACACCAGGGACTCAGTACAGTGCTGTGTGAAAGTTAAGGAGCTCAGACAAGCCTACCAGAAAACCAAAGAAGCAAATGGAAGGTCCAGGGCAGGGCTGCAAACATGCCGCTTCTACGCTGAGCTGCATGCAATTCTGGGGGTGGGGGGCACCACCACTACCCCACCCTGACCGTGGATTCCGAGGTGGGGGTAATCTCAGCCATGCCTGAGGATTCTGCGGACGGGGAAGATGAGGAGGAGGAAGAGGAGGACGAGCTTGCAGAGAGCACACAGCACTCCATTCTCCCCGACAGCCAGGATCTTTTCCTCAGCTTGACGGAATTACTCTCCCAGTCCTCCCAAGGCAGTATCCCAGTCAATGAAGCCATGGAAGGGACCTCTGGTGAGTGTACCTTTGTAAATATAAAACATGATTTAAGAGCCGGTGTTTTTTAATGATTAATATGCCCTGAGGAATTGGGATGCATTCACAGCCAGTACAGTTACTGGAAAAGTCTGTTAACATGTCTGGGGATGGAGTGGAAATCCTCCAGGGACATCTCCATGAAGCTCTCCTGGAGGTACTCCTGGGGGAGTTTGGTTTCTGCACATTAACAGGAAAGATACAGCACTCAATGGGCTTTGCTTGGTATTTGGGAAAGGAGGGCACTAGATATATGAAGGCTGCAGAAGCCAAAAGACAGTGGGGCTTACCATGGCCGCATGCAAGCCGAATTCTGTTGCCCAGACCTGCGTCTGTGATCTCTAACACCAAAGAGGCAGGCACTCAATATTAAGATGCAAAATGCGACCTTGTACTGAAATCATATGTGCTATGTAATGTGAATAATGTTGTTCGCCGTGAAAGAGTATAACCATTGTTCTGTAAAATGGATCTTCTTAAATACTTCTCTCCCTTTTTTCCCTCCCTCCTGCTGCTGCAAATTTTTCAAGCCTCCCTCCTCCATCCCGAAGGCTATCTCAGATAAGGCAGCAAAAAAAAAGGACGCGAGACTGAATGTTCTCGGAAATCATGGAAGTGACCCGCAATGAAAGAGCTCATCTGAATGAGTGGAAGGACGTGGTACCAAAGTACAAGAAAGGTGCCAGTGACCGTGAGGACAGGAGGGACAACTGTGAGGATAGGAGGGATGAACATGAGGATAGGAGAGACGCTCGAGATGAGAGTTGGTGGCAGGAAGATCAGAGGAGGCATGATGCAACACTGGGGCTACTGTGTGATCAAACTGACATGCTCTGGCGTCTGGTGGAGCTTCAGGAATGGCAGCAGGATCATAGAGTGCCACTGCGGCCCCTGTATAACTGCCCTCCCCCCTCCCCCCTCCCCCCTCCCCAAGTTCCATAGCCTCCTCACCCAGATGTGTAAGAACACGTGGGGGGAGGCTCCATGCACCCGGCCACTCCACCCCACCCCAGTGGACAGCCCAACCAAAAGGCTGTCATTATTTTGAAATTATTTAGTGGCCTTTTCCTTCCCTTCTATCCTCCTCTCAAACCCCACTTGGGCTACCTTGTCAGTTCTCTCCCTCTTTTTATAATTAATTAATAAAGAATACATGATTTTTAAACGGTAGTGACTTTATTTCCTTAGAAAGCAAGCTGTAATTGAAGAGGAAGAATGGGTTGCTTAGTCAATCAAGGGGGTGGGTTTTCATCAAGGAGAAACAAACACAACAGTCACACCATACCCTGTGATGAAACTGGTTTTCAAAGCTTCTCTGATGTGCACCGCTTTCTGGTGTGCTCTTCTAATTGCCCTGGTGTCTGGCTGCGCGTAATCAGCAGCCAGGTGATTTGCCTCAGCCTCCCACCCTGCCATAAAGGTCTCCCTCTTACTCTCACAGAGATTGTGGAGCACACAGCAAGCAGCAATAACAATGGGGACATTGGTTTGGCTGAGGTCTGAGTGAGTCAGTAACATGCACCAGCGTCCCTTTAAACATCCAAATGCACATTCTACCACCATTCTGCACTTGCTCAGCCTGTAGCTGAACAACTCCTGACTACTGTCCAGGCTGCCTGTGTATGACTTCATGAGCCAGGGTATCAAGGGGTAGGCTGGGTCCCTCAGGATAACTACAGGCATTTCAACATCCCCAACTGTTATTTTCTGGTCTGGGAAGTAATTCCCTTGCTGCAGCCGTTTAAACAGAGTAGTGTTCCTGAAGACGCGAGCGTCATGAACCTTTCCTGGTCATCCCACGTTGATGTTGGTGAAACGTTCCTTGTGATCCACCAGTGCTTGCAGCACCATTGAAAAGTACCCCTTGCAGTTTATATACTGGGTGCCCTGATGGTCTGGTACCAAGCTAGGGATATGAGTTCCATCTATCGCCCCACCACAGTTAAGGAATCCCATTGCAGCAAAGCCATCCACTAAGACCTGCACATTTCCCAGAGTCACTACCTTTCATAGCAGCAGCTTAGTGATTGCTTCAGCTACTTGCATCACAGCAGCCCCCACAGTAGATTTGCCCACTCCAAATTGATTCCCGACTGACCGGTAGCTGTCTGGCGTTGCAAGCTTCCAGAGGGCTATTGCCACTGACTTCTCAACTGTGAGGGCTGTTCTCATCTTGGTATTCTGGCGTTTCAGGGCAGGGGAAAGCAAGTCACAAAGTTCCATGAAAGTGCCCTTATGCATGTGAAAGTTTCACAGCCACTGGGAATCGTCCCACACCTGCAACACTATGCAGTCCCACCAGTCTGTGCTTGTTTCCCGGGCCTAAAATCGGCGTTCAATGGCTAGAACCTGCCACATTACCAGCATGCTCTCCAACGAGCCGGGGCCCGTGGTTTGAGAGGATTCTGTGTCCATGTCCTCATCACTCTCGTCACCGCTCTGCCGTAGCCACCTCCTCCTCACCTGGTTTTGCAGTTTCTGGTTCAGCATAGACTCCACGAGAATGTGCGAGGTATTTACAACGTCTATGATTGCTGTCTTGAGCTGAGCAGGGTCCATGCTTGCTGTGGTATGGTGTCTGCACAGTTCACCCAGGAAAAAAGGCGTGAAACAGTTGTCTGCCACTGCTTTCACGGAAGGAGGGGTGAGGCTGTACCCAGAACCACCAGTGACAATGTTTTTTGCCCCATCAGGCACTGGTATCTCAACCCAGAATTCCAATGGGCAGAGGAGACTGCGGGAATTATGAGATAGCTATAGGATAGCTACCCACAGTGCAACGCTCCGGAAATCGACACTAGCCTCGGTACATGGATGCACACCACTGAATTAATGTGCTTAGTGTGGCCACATGCACTCGACTTCATACAATCTGTTTCAAAAAAACAGTTTCTGTAAAATTGGAATAATCCCGTAGTGTAGACATACCCTGAGTCACAAGCCTGAGGTCCCAGTTATGCTGGTACGCCCTGAATATGAGATTTGGACATTGGACTATGACCTATGAACAGAATTCTAAAGGAACTCTTTGCAACGACAAAGCTCACCATCTCTACCGTGAATCTGAACCTCAATGAACTGAACTCCTGTCTGTCTGTATATTGATCTTTTAACCATACTCTCTCGCTTTTATTTTTTAAGACATTTTAGTTTAGTTAATAGGAATTGGCTGTAGTGTATATTTGGGTAAGATGTGAAACATTCATTAACTTGGGAGATAATGTATCAGACCCTTTGGATTGGTAGAACCTGTTCTTTTGTATGATGAAATAAGATTTACAGAAATTTTTATCATATTTGACATGGATAACTGGATGGAGGCCTGAGGCAGGATCACGTTAAGGGAACTGTGTTGTTTGGACTTCTGAGGAACCAGTGAGGTAATAAAGAAGCTGTTTTGTGCTGGTTTGGTGAATCTAAGTATTGGAATATCCACCAGTTTTATGGGGATTGTCTGCCCCATTCTTTGCAGTTCACCCTAATTGAGTGACCTCAGCTGGCTCCCTGCTAGGCCCCCAGTCACAGCCCTGAACTCTGAACAGAGCAGAGCAGGGCAGGGCGAGGACACAGCACTTTCCCAAGAGCACTTTGGTGAGTGCTTCACACCTGGGACAACACGCTCAGGCCCAGTCCTACGCTGCTTCTAGCGCTGGGACCCTCCTCGTTTTGATTTGCTGTATTCCCCCTGCCAGGTGAAGGGGTTATTGTCACAGGCTGCTGGCAAACAGCAGGAGACCTCACGTCCTGCTGTCTGCCAGCGTTTTGCCAGGGACTGAACTGTTAGTCCCCTTTCCCCCTCCTCCAGCAGTGTTCCTCCAAATTTGAGAACCAGCCGCCACTTCCTGGGGGACAGGAAATGGGGGATGAGAGTGGGGTTTGCTCTCTGTCGATGGCTTCCCCTGGGGCTCTGACGCTCACTGCCGTGGTGTGGCTTTTTGCACTGCGGATGTCCCATGCGAGGCTAGTTCTTATCTTAGCTCCTGTCTTCTGTTGGGCCATTTCCTGCTGCAGAGCTCGGCTGAGTTCATGCATCCCCATTTCAGGAGCTTCCCCCATTGGCAGTTGTTCAGTCATTGGGGCCCCCCATTGTCTTTTTGTCTTTCCAAATGCTCCATTGATATGGGTTGGTTTTAGCTAGCCCTGAATGCCCCATTCCAATCACCTCAGACAGTCATGTGACACAAACATGTCTCCTGCTCTACTCCAGGAGCAGCCTTTGTCACCCTTCTGCACCCCCTGGGTGTGCACCTGGTAAGTGCCCCTTTATGCCAGAGTAAATCTCAGCATGGCTGTCAAACTCCTGACGCCCAGCACACTGTCAGACTATTTAGCCAGACTGGGTCTGGTAAGGTAATATGAAAAGTGGTGACACGCTGGCCATGAATATCATTGTGTGCACTGTGTTCGGATGGTGCATAAAGCGGGAGGTACGTTTGCTGGAAATAGGTTCCTAATGTAGCTCCTGGAGGCAGCTGATAAACAAGGCTGCCTTAGCTCAAGGAATGTGGACTTACCAGTCTGCCTGGACCACGCTAACAGAGGGATGAGCAGTGGTGGATTTAGAGTTAGTGGGGACCTGTGCGCAGCTTCACTTTTGGGGGGGCCCCTCAGGACCCAGCCGAGAAAAAGAACATTCTCCTCTCAAGACATTAGAAAGCAGGTTTTCTTTTTGTTTCACTTGGAACCTATTCTCTCAGCTCAGTGTCACTTCAATCTCTGCTCTTGGTTAATAACACTTCATTGTAGTCTTACCCAAAAGTCAGCACAGTGCTGTGATATTAAAGTGAGACAGGAGCCCTGTGTGACCCCACTAGCAACCCCCCACTAATGGATGATCCCATGTTAACAGCTGCGCATAGAGATCTAGTAGTTAGCCAGAGTCAGTTCATTGCTATGGGCCATACTGCTGATAGAGTGATGCTGGCAAGGATCAGTGGCAAAGACCTCGTCTCAGGGACAAGGTCTCCGCCTCCTGGGCACAGGCCTGCGGAACAGACTTCAGGGGTGCATTGTGCATTAGCAGAAAGGAATGATTCCACTGGGTGATGTGTGCACTAAGGCCCAGTTGCAGGCATCTGTGGCATGATGCAGCTGCCGCCATGCACATGTGGAGTCACACATAGAAAGAAAGGTAGAAAAAAAAAATCAGCCCCTCTTTCTATTTCCTCTCCCCCTGCACACTGCTCTGCAGACTCCAGCCATCACATGAGCGCACGGGAAGTTCCCTATGACCCTTTCAAGGACTGCGACCCAAATTCACTGCAGCCTGCACAAGGTGCTGAGCCTTGCTCAGCTCCATTTCTTTTCTGTTCCTGAAACATACGGTTCTCCTGACTGAAGACAGAGGGACTGGGGCATTAATCAGAGACAGATGCTTCATGGATGTCTGCGCAGTGGGGCTTGCTGGAAACAAGCACAGAGAATGGGGGTTTTCTTAGGGTGGGGTTTTTTTGTGTTTTTTTTTGCTTCAGTGGTTTAGTCTTTAATGAGCTGGGCCAGCGCTCCTCCCTGCTGCAACGCTCCACTTGTGATCCAGACAGCAGCTGTCTCCTTTAACAAACCCCACTGCAGTCAGTAACCGTTTGGAGGCCCGGCGTGGCTTGGCTACACCGTACACTTCACATTCTTTTCCTAGGCTTGAGGTCTCATCTCCACATCTCCCTCCTTCGGTCCCAAGCCAACCAGACACAGCTTGTCCCTTCGAGCCTCAGCTCCCGTTCTTCAAACTAGCTTCTTCGATGGATGCTAACTGGGACAGGGTGCCCAGGGCTGGCCCTCTCTCCTGGGGACTGCCTGGCTGCTCTATTCAGATTTCACAGGCACAAACTTGACCAGAATGCATCACCCCTCATCTGGCCTGGTTAGCTCTGAAACTGACAACAATCACCTGAGGGATTAGGTGGGTGAAGTAAAAATCTTTTGTTTCAAGCTCACCCGGAGCTCTTCATCAGCTCAGGTCTGATCAATCAGCCCAGCCGAGACCACCACAACTGATACATTTCTGTAAAGGAAGGAATGAACGAGGGGTGGGGGGGAGTAATCAGAACTCATCAACATTGGTTCTAAAGGGTTCAACATCTGGGTTAGAGTTTGTGCAGTGGTGGATTTAGAGTTAGTGAGGCCGTGTGCACAGCTTCATTTTCAGGGTGCCCCCTCGGGACCCAGCCAAGAACCTTCTCTCATATCCTCCCCGTTTTTCATTCTTTTTTTCTTCATCCTCCTCCTATATTATAAGTAATAAGCAGTAAATGAAAATAAAGTGAGGTACCTTGAGTGGGGCAGAGGGTTGGGGTCTGGAAGGAAGTTTGGGTGTGGGTTGTAGGCTCTGGGCTGAGGGGTGAGAGGGGGTGAGGGATGCAGATGCTGGGCTAGGGCAGGGGGTTGGGGTGTAGGAGAGGTTAGAGGCGCTTACCTTGGGCAGCATGGCTCCCAAAGCAACTGGCACACCGCTCTGGTGGTGGTTCCTAGGCAGGGGCGGGCCGGGGGGTCTCTGCATGCTGCTGCACGCAGGTGCCACCCCTGCAGCTTGCATTGGCCGCAGTTCCTGGCCAACGGGAGCTGCGGAGTCAGCACTCAGCAGGAGGGCAACACACGGAGATACCCCCATCCCCCCCAGGGGCCACAGGGACATGCCAGCCGCTTCTGGGAGTGGGGCAGTGCGGAGGGAGGCAGGCAGCACAGGTAGGGAGCTGCCTTAGCCCTTGGGGAGAAGGGGGCAGCAGGACTCCATGCGCTGCCTGGGGTGGGAGCAGTGTGCGGAGCCACCTCCCCCCTGCCAAGGGCACGCAGAGATGTGCAAGCAGCCGGCCGCTAGTGGGAGAGGTGTGGGGCCACAGGACATAGATTGCAGGCAGTCTGCCTGCCTGAGCCCTGCTGCGCCGCCGCCCAGGACTCAGGGGCAGGTTGTCAGATTAGATTTGTCCTGCATTTTGGGGGCCTCCCCGTCGTTGGGGGCCCTGTGCCACTGCCCTGTTTGTTTCATGGTAAACCTGCCTCTGGGTTTGTGTTTCTTCCTTTAACATCATGATTCTCTGTGTTCTTATTTGGCCCTCCTCAATGTAGTTGTAGGAGCACCTACAGAGAGTGGAATGTAGCTCAGTCATTAAATACTTTCTATTCCCCGGTTAAGTGCCTCATAATGAATGAGCGGTGTCAGGGAAAGAAGCATGTTGCAAGCCTGAATAATGAAGGCAGGAAGTTTGTTCCGTAATTGGATTAGTTCAGCTGGGAACGTACTTCATCCTGTATCTCTGTCAATCCTGGGCTGGCAGCTGGCCCCAGAGCCATGTGCAGCATTATCTGGAAGCCACCCAAACAGCGGGAGTAAGAGCACGGGCCAGACATGAATACTTGGTGGAATTCACTAACTGAGGAATAACTAGCCTTCTAAAAACAAAATAGTCGTACATTAGCCAGCCTTATCAGGGTGATGCAGGCAAGACTTGTATCCTTCCCTCTCCGCATCAGGCCATGTTTGCTCAAAACTCTCAGACAGTTCACTTATATATGTTAATAACTTTGTTCTGCACCCACCCTCATGCCTCAGCCTGCTCCCCTGAATCTCCCACTGCCTCTTGTCCTGCCCTCTGTTTCAAGAGAGAACAAACTTTTCTTTGTCTTTTTTATGGCAGCCTTTCAAGTATTTGAAGACCACTATTATGTCCTCCTTGTAACAGGGTATACCTGCATGAGTACCCCCTTGGCCAAGTGCATGTGCCTGCACACTCTCTCTCACATTGTCCCTGCTCTGGGATAGAGCAGTGCCCCAGAGCTCCCTCCCTAGAGACAATGTCTTCACCCTCTTGGGCTTTCTGGCTACAGCCCTCCACCTGGGCCACTATAGTTCAGTTCCCTCTCTGGGGTGCCTCAGTGTCCAGGCCACTTCCCCCCAGTGGCTAATAGGGGTTGAGGGGACCTGGGCTCACCCACTACTCCGGGTCCCAGCCCAGGGACCTTGCAGGTAGCAGCTATCTGCTGTGTCCCTTTAACTATGTCGCAGGGCTTCTTTAATTCCCAGGGGGAACTTCCCTGCACCCTCTTCACCCTTACCGCAGGGCCTTGTCCTAATACAGCCCCAGCAACCAGCTCTAGGCTCCTTGTTCTCCCCAGCTTTTGGCAGCACTGCATTGTCCACGGTGCTGTAGCTCCATCAGCCAGCCACACCTCATCCACACTCCTACAGCTCCAGCAAGGAACTGAACTCCCTCTGGTCCTGCAGCTCTTCTTATACTGGGATTCTGGGCCTTGATTGGCTGTGTTCCACACAGCCACTCTAGGCAGCTTGGAGGACCCTCCCCACTGCCATTTTTTGGGGCGGGATGTGGCAGGGCCACAAGGCCTCCAGCAGGAGGCCTCAGAGGGTCTGGTACACCCTGTCACATACCTCCCCACACAGAAAGGATTGGGGTCTGGGCATTGCCCCGAAAACAGTGTCGACCCCTGTTAGGGAGAAGAAATCTGCATTCCCATGTTGGGACCCTGGGCCATGTCCTGTTGTGAAGGCGTAAGGTTGCAACACCAGATATCATCGTGTAATCCAGGGGTGGGTGGGTGTCTTTCATGGCTTGCATCCACTTCAAAGGAGTGTGTTCTGTGAAGAGTTTGAATGAGGTTCCCAGTGGTAGTAATGCAGCGCCACCACTGCCCAGCGGATAGCCAAACACGCTCTATGGCGGAGTACCTAGTCTCCCGTGGCTGAAGGTTTTTGCTCAGATAGAGGATTGGGTGTTCTGTCCCTTGGAAGTTCTGGGACAGTACAGCTCCCAAGCCTACAGTGGACAGGCCTGTGTGCAGGATAAATAGTAAGGCAAAGTCAGGGCATCAGAGCACTGGCTGCTGCCCCAAAATGTCTTTTATGCTTTGAAATGCCACCCGGCATTGCTGTGTTCATAGTACCATATTTGATGCCGACATCTTGGTCAAGTCTGTCAGTGGTGCCACTAGTGTTGCAAAATGGGGGACAAACCGATGGTAATAACTGGCCAGACCTAAAAAGGCCCAAACCTGTTTTTGGTTTTAGAACTGGAGATTTTTTCTAGAGCTTCAGTTTGATCTTATAGGGGCTGTATCTTCCCGTTCCCTACCAGATACCAAAAGTATTTGGTCTCTTGCATACCAAACTTACATTTCTTTGGGTTCGCTGTGAGCCCAGCCTGTCTCAGTGACTGCAGAATGGATGCTACATGTGCTAAGCTTGAACGCCAATCTTCACTGAAGATCACTACTTCGTCTAAATAGGCAGCTGCAAATTGACCATGGTGACACAGTACCGGATCCATTAGGTGTTGGAAGGTGGCTGGCGCTCCATGTAATCCAAAGGGCAGAGTTATAAAATGGAACAGCCCTAGGTGTGTGGCAAATGAAGTTTTCTCCTGGGAGTCTTTTGTAAGGGCTATTTGCCAATACCCCTTGGTTAAGTCCAGTGTTGTTATGTATCTTGCCTTTCCAAGCCGATCTAAGAATTCGTCAACTCGGGGCATGGGATGAGCATCAAAGTGTGAGGCAGTGTTTAGGGCCCTGAAATCCACACAGGACCAGGTGATGCCATCTGGTTTGGGCACCAGGCCTACCGGGCTGCACCAAGGGCTTTGGGATTCCTCAATAATCCCCAGTTCCAGCATTGCCCGAACCTCTTGTTCTAGAGCCTCATGGAGCTTTTCGGGAACTTGACAGGTCTTGTGTTCGGGATTGGCAGTCAGATTCGGCTGGATTTGATGGGCCACTAGATGAGTCCAACTCGTCTGAGAGGAGAAGAGATCACTAAAGTATCCCAGAAGGTTCCTGGCCTGCCATTGCAGGCATGGAGGGAGACATTCTGCTATGGGTACATCCGCAGTGCCTGCTGTGGATTGCACCTCTGGTCCCAAGTCATCCAGCAGGTCTCAGGGGTCTATAAATAGGCGCTCTTCTGCCTTCTATGCTTTGAGCAAGTTTACACGGAAACTTGTTTTTCACTCCTCTTAAATTGGCAATGGATCTCATAGTCCATGTCCCCTATTAGTCTTATGACCTCGTAAGGCCCTTGCTATTTGGCCAAGAGCTTACTTTCAGAGATGGGTAACAATAGCAAGAGCCGCTCACTGGATTGATAGACTTTCTCCCGGGCTCCTTTGTTATAGTGGCAGGTCTGCGTTTGTTGGACCTGCTTCAGATTCTCTCAGGCAAACCTGGCCACCAGATCTAGTAATTCACACATTTGTAACACATATTGAGTTACATTTTGGGCTCGGGAAGGTTACTCTTCCCACATATCCTTGAGGAGGTTGAGTATCCCTCGGGGTCACCGTCCATAAAGCGGTGCAAACGGGGAGAATCCCACTGAGACCTGTGGCACCTCTCCTACTGCGAACATAAGGTAGGGCAGGACTTGGTCCCAATTGTGAGGATCAGTGTTTTTTCAACATGTTTTTCAAGGTTCGATTGAACCTCTTCACCAGGCCATCCATTTGGGGGTGGTACATGGAGGTCCTGAGAGGCTTAACCTTGAGAATTGTCCACATTAACTTTAACAACTGGGACATGAAATTTGTCCCTTGCTTGGTCAGGATTTCAGTAGGTAAGCCGACCCAAGAAAAAAGTTGAACTAGCTTTGCTGCTACAGTTCATGCCATTATTGAGAGCATGGGGACCACTTCTGGATATCATGTGTAGTCCACCACGAGCAGTAGGTTTTGATGGCCCCAAGAACTTTCCTCTAGGGGACACACAATATCTATCCCTATCCTCTCAAAGGGCATACCTACTAGAGGTAGGGATATTAGAGGACCCCGCCCTGAAGCCTTTGTTGCAACCTCCTGATAGTCTGGACAGGACATGCAGAAATTAGCAGCCTCCTTATAGATTTTCGGCTAGAAGAACCGAGCCAATCATTGGGCTAATGTTTTTTCCCAGCCAACATGGCTGGCTGAAGGTATTGAATAAGCCAGCTGCAAGACCTTCCTCCTGGCCTCCTAGGGCACCAGGAGTTGGTAGCAGGACTCCCTTGTTTTTGGGTCAAGGTCAACTCAATAGAATGTATCATTCTTTAGTTCAAAATGGGGAAATTGGGCAGCTTGGGCTCCTGAGTAACCATCCCATCAATCACAGCTATCAGGGTACACGACTCTCTCAAAGTGTCATTTTCCTGTTACCCACATATGAAGTCATAGGTCTGGGTTAAACGGGCTAAGTCTATCTCTGGAGGAGCCTCCTGGAGAGGTTCTCATGGATCAGAAGGCGCTTCTCCCCCTTTTGGATTGGGCATCGTCCATCTGCTGAGACAATTCCCCTGGTTCTGTCTCCCCAGCCTAACAGATCTCTCTTCTTCTTGGCATTGCCTTCAGGACTTCTTAATAATCTGGGTTTGGGCAAACCCTTCCAAAAGGTCAGATTTCAGAACAGGAAATATCTCATCTAGCTTTTGGGGTACCAATTCAGCCGGAGGAGGAGGTCCTGATTAGAGGAGGAGCAAAGAAGGGAACTGTTGCCAGTCTCTCCCAATTATAACCTTCCAAGGAAGACGTTTTGTTATGCTGACCCAAATTTTTGTTTCTTGATCACCCACCTTCATTTGTACACAAGCCATGGGGTAAGAGTGAACATCCCCATGCACACACATCACCTTCAAGGGGCGGTCATATTGGAGGGTGCTATGGTCAAGCAGGGACTCTCGAACTAGGGTTTAGGAGCACCCTGAGTCCATCAGCCCAGGCATAGTGCACCCTCCCACGGTGACTTGGGCCACATAAGCCTTATGCCGCTGGTCCAGCCCGGGCTCAGAGGTGCTACACATTTCAGTGACCTCAGAGTCTAAGTAGTTACATTCCATTACAGGACAAGATTGGCTGAAGTGTCCTGGCCTCACACAGCAAAAGCATATCAACAGGCCTCTAATAGGATCTGGCTGACCCTTTCTCATCGGGGCTTCTGGGGTGCAGCTCTGGGATGGGAAGGCAGACACCCATCCTGACTGGTGCTCTGGGGCTGGATCCAGAGGGACTTCCCTCCTGTTCAGTTTGGGTCTCTTGGGTGCCCTCTTTGGAAACTGGGCAGAGTTCTCTGGACCCTGGGCCTGCCAAGTGTCAAGCCTTGGCGGGGTATATTTGCCAGGCCAGGCAGCAAGCAAATAGTCCTCTATAATCTGGACCGCAGCAGCAAGCGAGGCAGGGCTATGCCGCCGATCCCATGTTTGAACTGGTATTGGCAATGTGTCTAGGTATCATCCAGCTAATTCCTGAGTTTGTGTTGTAGTGGGAGCACATCTAGATATGGAGGATGTCAGAATTTCACTCGGTGACCTGGAGAAGGGCTTGGAGAACACGGCTTTCGAGTCCATGGTAAATCTTCCCTTCTCTTCTGCACTGGACCTGCTCTGAGGACACTGACCAGGGCCGGCGCTTCCATTAGGTGACCCTAGGTGGTTGCCTAGGGTGCCAGGTTTCGGGGGGCGGCATTTTGTGCGCTCCCCACGGGGTGCACGAGAGCTTCCGGTTCCACTCCCGTCGCGCCGCCGAAGTACCACCTTCTGCCGACGTGCCACGGAAAACAGCGGCAGGCAAATGAGCAGCTCAATGACTGCCGCTGTCGCCTGCGGTATTTCGGTGGAGGGTACTTCTTCGGCGGCACGATGGGAGCGGAACCGGAAGCTCCCGCGCGCCCCCTGGGGAGCGCACAAAATGCTGCCCCCTGAATTCTGCCGAGGGTGCCAGAAACCCTGGCGCCACTCCTGACACTAACAGGATGTTTTACAGGAAGGAGAGGGACTCCCTGAGGAAGCACAGAATCTGCCTCCTGAGAACAACAGAGAGGAGAGAGCCGAACGCCCCACCTTCTGGAGCTATAGTAACCCCAGGAAGCATCACTGCTCCCCAAACAGCTCCCATTAACCCTTCAGAGCTGAGTGGCCAGAGAGCACTGGCTGCTGGCTGGACGCTCAGCTCCGAAGGCAGCACCACTGCCAGCAGCTGGGAGAAGTGGCTATGGGGGGGTGCCTAAGGCAAATGTTGGGGTGACTGTAGCCCCCACAAGCCGCCCCCCCCCCGACAGTGCAGCCCCTGGTCTATTGAGAAAGTTAATGCAATTTAACCCCACTGCTAAATATGTTTCTGGGGGAAAAAACTGGTGGTAGCAGGCACTCTGCCATGAGCCCAATCACACTCAGCTACACATGAGCTCAAAGATGACGTAAAGATGTACATGGATACTGTAGATTAATGGCTCTCAACCTCTCCAGACTACTGTTTCCCTCTCAGGAGTCTGATTTGTCTTGTGTGCCCCCAGGCTTCACCTTACTTAAAAACTACTTGTTTACAAAATCATAGAAATACAAAATACAAAAGTGTCACAGCACACTATTACTGACAAATTGCTTCCTTTCTCATTTTTACTGTATAATTCTAAAATAAATCAATTGGAATATAAATATTGTACTTACATTTCAGTGTATAGTAGATAGAGCAGTATAAACAAGTCATTGTCTGTGTGAATTTTAGTTTGTACTGACTTTGCTGGTGCTTTTTCTGAAGCCTGTTGTAAAACTAGGCAACTATCTAGATAAGTTGATGTATCCCCGGAAGACCCCTGCGTACCCTCAGGGGTTTGTGTACCCCTTGTTGAGAACCACTGATGTAAATGCATACAGACCAGTGTCAGAAAAGAGATAACACCAGCTACAACAGGCAACCCTGACCGACACACAACTACAAGAAGTTCTAAGTTACATGAGGGCCAGCTGGCCCAAGTATCTAAAGAACATTCCAGAAGTGAGAAGAGACTGCTTTGCAGTATATGGACAATTAAGTGAGTCAAATGGACACATGACTCAAAGCGATTGTATTGTAATTCCAGATGAAATGAGAGGAGAAATCCTAAACCTCACCCATGAAGGACATACCATGTTGCAGTGTAATCGAGAAACTGAAATGCACTTTTGCTCACTTCCAAACCTACTGACAGGCAACAGACGACAATTCCTTACAGCAGAATTTAAGTACACCTCTACCCCAATACAATGCGACCCGATATATCACGGGTTCGCATACAACACGATAAAGCTCTGACACGCCGCTCTGAGCAGCATGTTAAGGGGGCTGAGCCGGGGCTGAAGGGTTGGATAAGGGGCAGAGGGTCTTGGGGACGGTCAGGGACTCCCCCGCCCCCAGGGTCTAGAAGGCAGGAGCTGTGGGGGGGCAATTTTGGGGACCTCGCAGTCCCAGAGTGGCCCAAGGGATTAGCGGGGGGCCGGGAGCAGCCCGCTCCGCTTCCTTCACCCTGGCGCCAGCCGTGTCGCTTGGGGGAAGGGATCCCCCCAACACTCACCGGCAGTGGAACAGCCCGGCCTCAGCCCGCTCCACTCCACCAGTTCCCAGCTGCGGCGCTCCGCTTCCCGGCACAGGTGAGTACGGGGGGCGTCCTTTCCCCAACCTCCCCGCACTCACCGGCAGCGGGAAGCAGGGCGCCGCGGCTGGGAGGTGGCAGAGCGGAGTGTGCTGGGGCCAAGTTGCTCCACTTCCTGCCACTGCCAATGAGTACCTGTCAGGGGGCGGAGGGTGTGGATAGGGGTCGGAGCAGTCAGGGGACAGGGGATTGGGTAGGGGTGGGGTTCTGGGGGTGATTAGGGACAGGGGTCTCTGGAGAGGGTGGTCAGGGAACAAGGAACGGGGGGTGCAAAGCAAGTTCAATATAACACGGTCTCACTATAACACGTTGAGATTTTTTTGTCTCCCGAGGACTGTGTTATATCGGGGTAGAGGTGTAATTCCAAATGAAATATAATTTTGACCATATTACTAGCAGCCCACATTACCCATAAGCGAATGGAGAGGCTGAGAGAGCTGTACATACAGCCAAGAAACTCCTACCGCGGAAGATCCATGCCTTGCTCTTCTGAGCTACTGATCAACACCAACAACACCTAACGGGTCTCGTCCAGCACAATTTCTTATGGAAAGACAACTCAGAACTAATGAACTGACTTTGGAGACTGGAAAATAACTTAAGTGGCCAGACATGGAGAAAGTAACCAAATCAGATAAAAAGGCTAAAAGAACTTGCACTTTTACACAGACATCATCACTTAGAGAACTGCCAGATATAGAACCTCGTGACCGTGTTTGTGCTGGAATAGGATGGACAAATCCAGCTGTTGTAAAGAAAAAGAATTAATCTCCCAGACCATATGTGATCGAGATCGACAGTGAAGAGTTCAGCAGAAACTGTTGACATCTATAGTTTGTTCTTTAAAAAGAAAACCATGAACACAGCAATCTCTACAGCTGACAGACGCAGAACCAGAAGACAACCAGTGCTTTCAAACCAACCACAGCCAGTCGTTGCAGCCGGATGACCAAATTTTTACATGTTTGGGTCATGTAATGGGTGTGACAAAGTGTTTTTTTTCCCCCAGAATATTTTGTACGTCTAATATGCGTCCCTCGGTTTCCCCTATGCACTGCATGATTAACTAAGGGGAAAGGAAAAGGTGTTTTCTTTGCAGAACAATCCGGAGATGCAGGTGGGGTCCCCCATACATCCTAAACAGAAGAGACCTTGCCACACCCACGCCCTCCCCCTTTTACTTGGTGTAAAATAATGCGGATGTTGGACATACAGAAGCTGGGCTGGTTTTAAACTATCGCCCACCACTGAGATAGTTTGACAGGAACTCTTCTCCTTTGCTGAAACAGGGGGTACGTCTACACTACAGGATAAATTTGAATTAGCTTAAATCGATTTTATAAAACAGATATTATAAAGTCGATTGTGCGCGTCCACACTAGGCACATTAATTCGGTGATGTGCGTCTGTGGTCCGAGGCTAGCGTCGATTTCTGGAGCGGTGCACTGTGGGTAGCTACTGTAAAATAATGAGGCCAATAACGTCGATTTGCGTCCACACTAACCCTAAATCGATATAGTAATATCGATTTTAGCGTTACTCCTCTTGTTTTGTAGGCGTACAGAAATCGATTTAAAGAGCCCTTTAAATCGATATAAAGAGCAGTGTAGTGTGGACGGGTGCACTGTCAAATCGATTTAACGCTGTTAAAATCGGTTTAACAGCATAGTGTGGACCAGGCCCCTAGGGACACAGACTGCTGCGCGACACGTTGGACTAATCCCACTGAGACGAACAGGGAGGACGAGATGGGTTAGTTTATATTGCATTTCTGTAGCACCTTTCAGCCAAACAATTCAAAGCACTTTCCCAAGGGGAGTAAGCATTAGTCCCTGTAGTGGGGCTGCGGTCATCCCTCCCCTTCTGGGTCAGAGGCAGGCCACCCTGCCTCACTACATCATTGGGATCACTGCCTAGTCACAGGGGAACAGCGCAGGCATAAGTGTCCTGATCACCTTAATGGGCGAGACCACAACCAATCTATAGGCACCAGCCCTCAGGCCAGGGCAGAGCAACAAAGGTTTAGAGGCCCAAGCCCTCAGAGGGCAGGACACCAAACCGTCTAAGACTCCAGCCCTAAGGCAGAGCAGAGCAGCGAATATCTCCTAGCTTTGGCAGATGGTAGGCTAACACTGGCCACCTGGCCTACAGTGGGGAGGCTGCCACCCCACGGGTGGGGTGGCAGTGGGTGGGGGACCTGGGCCCATCTGACTCCAACAGGTCCCAGCCCAGGGCCCTAACAGTGGCGGAGTGTTCCACCCTAGGGGCAGCAGGGAATCTGCTTCAACATGCTGACTGCATTTCAGGCACCACTACAGCCAGACTGGAGTTGGTTGCCCCGGGCCACTTCCTACCCTCCGTTCTGGATCAGTGGCTGTCCTCCATCTCCCCTGGGGTAGGTGGCCAGCAGCAGTCCCAACAGCTCCCCTGTGGAAACAGGTTCCTCCAGGAGCAGGGCGTTTCTTGGCTTTGCAGTGAAGTCAGCAACCTGGAAAGAGCAGTATGCATCTGTCTCCCTTACTGTCTCAGCCCCAACTGAGCTGGATGCTTCACCTTATATACTTCCTGTCCTGCCTATCTGCTTCCGATGAGAGTGGTGAGATGGGTCTGGCTCCACCCACCTGGACACAGAGGATGGTTCCTCCCCTTCTGGGTCAGAGGAAGGCCACACCACCTCACACTCAGTGTTGCCAGCTCTCATGATACATTCTTAAAGCCCCAGCTCCTGGAATCATGTCATTCACAGCTTTCATAAAACAAAACAAAACAAAACAAAAACCTGACTAAGTAAATTTCTAACCCTCATGGTTGCTGGGATAATAATCAAAAACAGGAACCCTAAAGGCTCAAAAAACAGAAAAAAAAATAAAATCCCAAGGTTTATTATTTTTGAGCCAATCTCATGGTTTTGGGGGACTGATTCATGGTATGTGAACACTTGAGGTTGGCAGTGCTGGTCTCCCACAACTGCAGATGGGAAAACTGATGCCCAGAGAGGCAGAGCTGTTTGCCTGAGAACACAGAATCAGTGGCAGAGCCAGGAATAGAATCCCAAGCTCCTGCCCCTGTGGTTTACCTCCCCAGACCATGCTGCCTGTGATGGACAAACCAACCACGAAGAGATGATGGAAGGGGCAGAAGTGTAAGTCAAGACAAGAAAATGAGGATTAAAAACAACAAAATGGCTTTCTCCGCTCCCTCCAAGAAGAAAATGTTACAAACGGATACCACATTCGACCTTAGAAACTAAACTATTTCTTGTACCATTTTAACTGTATTGCCTTTCAATTAATGGAGCACGGCCTTGTTCTTAACAATACAGGGCTGCCCTGGCCTCCGTTCAGCAATTTACCAAATTATTTCAGAGTCTGCAGTTAAAATGGTTACCCACTTCACTGCCTTCAGGCTATGCTGGCTTTGCTCTAAAGGAGCAACTGCATCATCCCCAAGCTGTGAAGTTCCTGGAAATCAGAGCCCTGAGCTATAGCCAGGAAAGGGGGTTAGCACAATAGTGCACCAGTGACAGGGGCCAATCTAAAACTGAGCACAACTTAAATGAAACTAGCAAAACCCAACTGGTCCCTCGATAGCTGTTACCGGAGCTGTGCCTGGGGCAAGGGCTGGACTAGCCAGGGTTGTTACGAGACAAGGCTGGGGGGAGCAAATAGTTTATGGACTTTGCCTACCCCGGCTCTGGTTTCTGCAGAGGTCAGGACTGAAGGAGCAGGGAGGGTGTATGTGGGATGGAGAGACATTGACAGAGCTGCAGGGGGCAGGAATAGGTTATAGAGCACCTGCCCCTATGATGAATTCTGTCTGTGGCATCAATCCCCCCCTTTCAAATAGGGAAGATTTACTCTAGTTATTTAAAGACACATCTCTGCTCCTGGTCTGAGGGTGTGAGAAGGGAGAGTGCAGGGGTGACAAGGGAGGCAGCGATGCAAATTCAAAATGCTCCACTGGCTTTATTGGATCCCACTGGCAAAACAGGAAACATCCCAAATAACTGGCTTCATGTGCCAAGGCCAACCGGAAATGCAGGAGAGATTCCCAGATGCACGTTCCTGCTGATCCTTTATTCCATGCATGGAGCTGCCCTGGAAAAGGTGGCAGGAGCATGGGGGGAAGGAAAGACAGAAAAGCTGCATTTATCCCCCAGGGAGGGGGCTCCTTTAAAGGAAGTGGAAAGAACAGAGACAAAGTGCTTTTTAAGGGAGGGAGGCGGGGAAGCAAGAAGGGACTAGCAAACACTCCATCGCGCTTCGGCTGATGAAACTTTCCAACCTCTTATATACGACTGGCAGAGTCGCCCCAGCCACAGGCATCCTGGATTGCTGCAGGAGTTCAGTCAGCGCGTGATGTGGAGCTGGCCTAGCCGCAGCATTTGGTGGGCTGCTGCATGCTAGTCTCCAGAAGAGACATGGGAGCCCAAGTGCCTGCCCTGGAGTAGGCACAGGAGAAGACAATTCAGGCAGAAGCAAAAGGACAGATCAGCTCCCTGCAGCTGTTCAGGAACAGTGCAACCAACAAAGGGCTGGGCAGGGGACGTCAGGGTCTCTCACTGTTAAAGCAGCCTCCAGCCAGCAGGCCTGGGTGTTCTCCGGAGGCGTGTGTGTTACATGGTAGCACGGTCCATGGGTTTGGACGCCTTTGTTATGGGAACTCCGAGCTGAAGCTGGTCTCGAGGTGGAGATCTCATTAGCAGATGCAGAAGCCACCAAGCTCCCATCCACCATTGCTCTGGGGACGGATCCTGGGGTGGGGCTCCTGGAAGCACAAGGGCTTGTGGGCAGGATGGAGGAGGGGCAGGCAGGAGGCTTCACAGCAAGAGAGCTGCATGGGGTGCAGGGGGGACAGTAGCCAGGAAGAGTGGGAAGAGCAGTCGTCAGTTTCAGCTGCAGGGGTCTGAGAAAGGAGGAGAGAGCCCAGTCCAACCTCTGCCCAGGTGGTGTCTGCAGCTGTATGCAGCAAGGGGCTTCCCCAGCGGAGGAACCGCACCCTCCAGACTCTTCAATGGGCCGCAGCAAAATTGGCCGGCTCCTTCCACACTCGCTGCCGTCATCCTGGCTCCTCAGCTGAGAGTTTTCATCATGGCGTGGGCCTGTCTCAGCTCTGAAAGTGGAAGAGGAGATGCAAACAGCCAATGGGGCACAGTGACCTGGATCTCAGCAAGGGGCGCTGCAGCCAGTCGCCAATTCACCGGTCACAGCAGGGCAGAGAATACCTCTGCGCTGTGAGCAGGAATAGAGAAATGACACGACATGGAGACAGCTGATCTCTGCCCTGGCCAGTAGGGAGAGCAGCGGGCACACAGGAGAGGAAGCACTAGCCGGCAGGGTGGGGACGAGGCGAGCGATTCCAAGCTGCCCATCTGCTGTCTACTCACCTGCCAGTAAGACCCGGAACTTCTCTGCTGACATGCTCATGGCAAAGGGCTCCATCACACCTCGGTCCCCGTCTCGCACGGTGAACTTTAGGTGCACAAGGGGCTCATTGACCTGCTGGAGCTCACTGGAGCTGAGCGTCTGATCCACCCTCCAGGACACAGAGTCCAGATGGTTCACTGAGGACAGAGGTAGAGCCCGTCTCAGGTTTGCGCTGTCAGTGTAAAACACTCTCTCTATGCACAAGCCGGAAATATGGATTTGGGAAGCATTTTTCAAAAGCTTTAAGCAGCTTCCCCCACCCCTGAAATGCAGCCACCTCTGGTGTGTGCAACACAGCAACTGTCTTACTGGCCCACAGCGACAATGTAAGACATTACAGGAAATAACAAGGGAGTTTAGGTCAGTAGAGTGGAGCCCACCGAGATGGAGCATGGCTGGGATAACGCAGCTAACACCCCTCGTTGTAAAGATTCCCATGAGTCCAAGTGCTTAGCACCGCCTCAGCTGTGTCTCTCTTTATGGCCAAGAAAGATAACGCAGAAGGCAGAGCACCGCCTAGTGTATCACCTGCCCCACTCCCTGCTGCACTTGGATTGTTCTGGAAGTGAACTAACCTGGCCAGATCCTAACCTGTCGGGCTGGCAAGGTCACAGCCCAAGTGGGTCAAACAACAGGGTTCTCATCCCAGCTCCTGGCCATCCCCTCGGTTACTGCTGAAAACCCATCCACTCTCAGCAAACTCTGATCCTACCCCACAGTCCTCAGGAGCAAGTTTGTCCCAGGAAGTCCCAGAGGAGAATGGCTGAGAAAGTCCTATTGAACTTCCATCCATGGACACAGGGGAACAGCTAGAGGGGTGGGGGCAGTGGGTGCCAGCCTGTATCCCTGCTGAAGGACCATCTCCCATCCGCTGCCTGGAGCAGTGTCAGGTTTGCACAGCCGGAGGGGGAACACTTACATCTCAGGCTGCGTGTCCTCAGGCTGTCCTGCAGGGGGCTCTGTTTCTCCTCATAGGACCGGCACAAACCTGTGGCATGTTCTACAAAACAAGGAGACCAAGAAACCACCCACCAAAGAGCATCAGATCGGTCCCTGCACAACACGACTCTGGTTCCAATGGGCTCAGAAGGGACCATGGCTGCAAACTGCTGAGCTGGCCTGTTTAGCAGGGGGACTCTAGCAGGGTACTGACATTGGGGCGCACATGGGATAATGGGGGATGATGGTACCGTAGGGCATTTCAGTCAGAAGATGGCCCAGCTACTGCTCCAAAACCTTTCCTGCTGGTTGACACAGCAAGTTCTAACTTCTCACTGATGGAAGAGTGCGGGAGACACACAACCCAGCAGCAATCGCCTCCTCCCCCAGACAGCCAACATACTGAAGTCCACACAGTGCTGGTGGAAGGATACAGTTATCCAGGGTTACAGCCTGGTGCATGGCGTAGACAGGCTCTGCTCTGCTCCTCAGCACCCTCCTCTGGCTGACGTCGCACAAGACAGTCAGGCTGCTGCTACTGACCCCAGGGCTCCCCAGTGCGATGCAGCCCTCTCTGAGGGACCCATCCCCTGGCACTTCCCCTACCTTTGGGCAGCCCCAGCTGTTGCAGCTCGCTGGACAGAGAGTCGCTGTCTACGCTGTGTTTGGCTGCACTGGAGAGGATGAAGCTGAGCACGGCAATAGTGGCCTTCACGTCCCCGGACTCTGGAGAGAGGAGAAACCTTTGGGACTCTATGGCAGCAGGGTTCTTCCCTGCAGGGAGGCAGCTTTGTCAGACCCTTGCAAGGGTTCATCTCCATTGACATAGGATCCAACAGCCCTTGCCGTGGCCTGCCCTTTGCAGTTCATCGCCTGCAAGAGACTAGAGAAGGTGCTCAGACAGAGGTCACCTCGCACTGGGCCACGAGGAGCAGCAGGGAAACAGGCAGAAAGAGCTGGGCTCATTGTCACCAACCTGGGTAAGAAGTAGTGATGGGCAGAGGACTAATATGCGGGGGGAGGAGGAGTCAAAACAGGTTAGGATTTCAACAAGCCTGGGACAGGCAGGGGTTAAGTCTAACTAGAATCGATTGATGCTAGGGATCCAAATACTAATAATGGCCAAGGGCCAGAGGCGTAAGGGCTTGTCTTAAGTGCACACTTAGCTCATGGCAAGCTGGAGGTGTAAAGCTACCCTGCCGTAGCCAGCTGCGCACTGTCCGTGAGGACCCTGCTGCCTAGGGCACTTTCACCTACTGTTTCCAAGCAGGGCAGCTCCCAGGCGCGCTGCAGAACTCAGGGTGTGGAGCAGATTTGTTCAGCCAAAGCCTAAGGTTAACACCGCACAATAACCAGGCCAGTGGCGGTAAGACAGGGCCAAGCCACAACACAGCAACTCAGCCAGGGTCAGCTCATCCATAAAAACCAGACCAGACATTTCACACCATGGTTCCATCTGGCCTCAATCGTCCAGCCTGACCTGCGTAACAGCCCACTAGGCGCCCCTGAATTAATGCCTGTTTGAACCAGAGCGGATCTGGATTTAGAAATTGCCAGTGATGGGGAGCACTTGGGCAGTTGTTCCAACAGTTAATGACCCTGTAAAAACACCTTATTTCCAGTCTGAGTTTG
Source organism: Gopherus flavomarginatus (assembly GCF_025201925.1). Lineage (NCBI taxonomy): Eukaryota > Metazoa > Chordata > Testudines > Testudinidae > Gopherus > Gopherus flavomarginatus. The sequence goes on from NC_066625.1 coordinate 53,331,750, forward strand.
TCTAGCTTCAACTTCCACCATTGGCTCATGTTAGACGTTTGTCTGCTAGACTGAAGAGCCCATTATCAGCTGTTTGTTCCCAGTGCAGGTACTTACAGGCTCCCATCGAGTCACCCCTTAACTTTCTCTTTGTGATGCTAACCTGGCTGAGATCCTGGGACCCCGCCCCTCCCCTCTCCATTGCCACACTAAGACAGTAAGTTCTGCAGGGCAGGGACGGCGGTTGTTCAGCTGTCTGGGCAGCACCTGGGAAGTGCGGATTGCTACTGTGATCACCACAACCACCAGGCCCGGGGCACTTCCACACACTCGGGAAATGGTGTTACCCACTCCCACCCCCGACGCAAGGCCCAGAACCACCCAAAATATAAAGCCAGGGCAGCATTTGGGGTGAGCAGGGGGAACTCGTCAGGCTGCCGATTAGCAGTATTGCCCCCAAACAGAACAGGGGCAAGGACCCTGGGAGATTAGCATGGCTCCTGTGCTTGCTCACGAGCAGAGTATGCGGTCGGTTTCCAGTGGCTGGGCATTAACTCTTCAGGCCTTCACTGCTTCAGGACGTGCCTCTCCACTCGTGACCCCAGCCAGTGACACTTTTCAGGCACTGCGGCTAACAAAGCCGAGCCCAGCGCCCATAAACGCTGCAGGTAAAATGTTCTCGGGCCAGGCACTGGGGTGTGGAATGGGCCAGGGGGAGGTAAGAGTCAGCCAAAGCCTGGCCTAGCATCCCAAAACCACTGGCTTGCCGCAGCCTCCCTGCCATGAGCACAGACAGAGGAATGGCAGTTCTAGTAATGAAGCCAGCAAAGCTCCCTGGAAAGCAGGTGAGGCAAAGAGCCAAATCCACCGTGACAGCCTCACGAACAGCACAAGAGGAGCCCAGGCTACGGACACCCAACAGCTCTGGAAAGGAACAACACTCACCAAACCTGGCATCCGACGTTAGCTTCAGGATTTTTTCATACTGCAAGAGAAGAGCAACACCCAGGTCCATTAGCCTCAGGGGACCCCGCTCCCGGCGCACACAGCATGGTGCAGAATGATCACTGAGCCCTCGCTGAGCAGATCCCCCACGGGGCAAGCAGAGCCAGGATAAGGCCAACGCTCCACAAGGGGCGTCTGGTTTCGGGTGCACTTGGAGTCAACAGGAGCGGTGGGGGCTCAGCACTTCTGAGTAACGGGGCCGAGGTGTCTCAAGGTGGGACCCAAATTACTAGAAGCTGCTGGATTTAGCTTAAGTAACTTGCCCAAGGCCACATGGGTGATCGGGACTAGGACTCCTGGGTTCCTGGCTCCCACTAGCCCAAGCTGCCTTCACAATGGAGGGATACAGGATGGACCATTCCCACTGGCTGCTAGTGCTCCAGCCGTCTCCTATAGGGAACCTCCACGATCCAAACAGTGGGTAAGCTGCTGTCTGCGATGGGCGTTACAAATGGCTCAGCCCCATGTCCTCGAGTGGCCAAAACCCCTTGCTGGGAGACCTCAAGGAAATCCGCGTTGTCAACCACCAGCCACTCCTCTAGCGATGGCAGGACCAATAGGTGGATGAGGTGAAGCAGACCACACAGGACCCTTAGAGAAACAGACACTAATACTTACTAGTAAATACTTAGCAGCCGTACGGCCCTTTCCACCAGCAGATCTCCCTGATGGGGGAGTGTCACTGGCCTTATTTTACCGATAGGGACACAGGCTTTAGGCACCTTCCCAAGATCAGTGGCACAGCTAGGAATAGCTGACTCCCACTCTGATACACCCCCCCCTACACACACACACAAACACACTCCACTGCACTGCCTGCCCCGAGGCTGATCAGCTCGACATGGCCCACGCCACTCAGCCAGGGGAAGGGGAGACTTGAGTCTCTGCGATCACTGGATCCCTGCTCAGCAGGGCTGAACATGGGAGAAGAACGCCCTGCACTTACATCAATCCTTTCTCCCTGCAGGTCCTTGAGCACCTGGCCACAGATGAGCTTCAGCTTCACCGAGGACTGGAAAGGAGAGAGCAAGAAAATAAAACCCCACCGCAACGCTGGGCCCAGCGGGCACTGCCTGGCAGGAGTCTGAGCTCCCCTCAAAACACACGCTCTCTGCCACATCAGGGGGACCCATCTCAACCTTGCCCTGCCCCAGCCAAACCGTCACTGGTTTGGGTTGTTTTTAAACCACTCGCTTCTCTGCCACTTTGGGGAACACCACGGTTTGGATTCCAAAGAGATTCCCTGACTTCTGGATGCAATGGTCAGGCTAAAGCCCCAGCCAGTTCTTGTGCTGCACTGAGTATTGCTCGAACCCTCAATCAAAGCCTGTTCTATGTTCCTGAGCCTCTCCCTGCTCTCTTAGGGAAGCCCGGTCAGCCAGAGACAGGCGCAGAGTTCATGCCAGTCACTCAGGGACCTGAGCTCTCCCCCTTCACCAGATACCCTGAGTCCCAGAGCTCAGATCGGGATGCATCACTCAGATATTCCCATTGCTGCCCCAGGCCGTAGATACCCCTCTCGACAGCCAAGGCTTCATGTTGATTGTCTGGTTCACAGCACCTGATAGCATCTCTGGGGACGGTTTAAGAGCAAAAATTGCTCAGACCCCAGGGTGCTGGGCACCAGGTAAGATCCAGAAGAAAACAGAGAAAGAGAAGCTTCCACTTAACTATTTTGGCCAAGGTGCTGATTTCGGCCAGGACCCAGTCAGGACAGTCCAAGTCTCCACAGAACCGGAATCTCTGGAAGGAGAAGATCGGGGGCAGTTAGGACCCAGGTGGCCTTTGGGCCAGGGGACATCAGCGGTAGAGTATCCTTTGCAGGGCAGCCCAGCTCTTCTTGCCAGAGCAGGGGAACCCTCATTTCCCACCATTATTGCTGCCCTAACCCCACTGCACCAGAAGAGCCGCCCCTAGATTTCTATCCTCTCTGGGTACTTGGCTGCCCTTATCTTCAGTCGCTGCTCTGGCTGAGCCTGCTGCAGAGTCAGACGGCAGCTGGGTCGATGCGGAGCTGTATAAATAACTCTCCTCCTCAGGCCCTGAGTCCCCACCGTATAATACCCCTGCAAACTCAGGTGCAGCAGCTCCGGACACGGAGGTCATCAGCCTTTGGAACAAACTCCTAGGGAGAACGACTGGACACAGCTGGCCAAGCTCAGCCCTAGCACAAGGGGATACAACTGCCCTGAATTCAATGGCCTTCTCCCCAGGCTGAACTGGGCCCAGAGTCTGAGAGAGAGACTCATCTCAGAGAAGGAAAGAGATGGACAGGGCTGGGGTGTGCCCAGAGGGATCAGTCTGATGAAGGGGGTAGGGGTGAAGGTGAGGCAGGGCAGATGGCCCCTTCCTGCTCCTAATAGCTACCAGTTACACCACAGCTTCAGCAGTTTAACACAGCAAATGCTGGTACAGACCATGAGCCTGCATCCTGGAGCAGCTTCTTTATACCCGCTGCAGTTACATAGCGAGAGCAAGGGGACAAGTCTCTAACATCTCATGTATGTGTCTCAAGTCTCTAGCCTCTCACAGGCTACAGAACCAGGCATAAGCCTCTCGGAGCAGGGGCAGATGTCTAGGTTGAGGGGAGAAGGACAGCTGATTCCCGCTCAGGTGTTTAACATTATCATGGCTCTGAAATGATCCTTTCCCCATCAACTCATTCCCCTGCACATCCAGTGCTGAAGCCTTTACTACTCCCTGCTTTAGAAACACAGGTGCTGCTACAGCAACAGCCCATCCCCCTGCCCCCAGCCCTGGCCAGAGTTGGCTGCTTCAGAGGAAAGATGCATTACAAGGAGTTTTCACTTGCCCCATCCTGCAGTGCAGCACTTTGGGGGGGGGGGTGAGGCAGGGAAGGCAGCGTTTCCTTCCTGACCCCTGCAGGCTACTGGCCTGCAGCCTGAAGCATGAGATTCATTTATCCTGAGCACACTTAACTAAGAGAGGTATTAGAACTCAAAGGGCTGCCACTGTGGGTTCCCCGGGTCAATCACCTACTGTGCAAAGGGGCAGCTCCTTCTGTTTGCTCCAGCTCCTTCCCGGGGCCTCACTGATCTCAGGTCACCGGAGGGAGGGAGCAGTTTTTAAGCCAGACACAATATTTAACCCACCCCCAGAGGCCCATGTTAGGAAGCTGCTAACACCGGCCTGACTAATCCCAAGCACTGGGCTAGCAACGGGGAGTCCTCAGCCATGGCTCCAGCTCTTACCCGGAGTCCTTGCTGCCCCGGGGACACAGCTCTGCATCGCCCCAGGCCCCCAAATCCCAGCAAGGCACTGACACTCCCCAGCCATGCCCCACGCCTGCGCTCACCATGGTTTCCTGCTGCTTCTGCAGCGCCTGACCACGCCCACGGCAGGGCCGGAACCCATCAGCTGATCTCGCAGCGCGGTCAGCTGACCACAGACCCCCCGGCGCTGCAGCCTGTCAGCCGCTCGCTGAGCCGAGTCAGCTGAGCGCAGATTTAGTGACACTTCAGCCATGGAGGCGGCTGGATTATTGCACAGGCTGAGCCGGGGGCAGCTCTTCTCTGCTTCCAGCAGGGGGCGGCAGAGGCCTTCCGATCTGGTTCAGGAAGTCTGTTCCCAGCTGCGAAGCAAACACCGGAGATTGCCTCTGCCCCCAGAGCTACTCTGAAAGGGAGATCAGTGACTGAGCAACTGGATGTCCACTGGCCTGTTAACCCTGCTAGTTAAGGTAGCTGCGGCCCCCTGCTGCACAGGATGTTAGCTCGTAATGTATTTGTCCTCACAATATTACTTAGACTCATAGGGGTGCAGCCGCACGCCCTGGCTTGAAGCGGTTCCCTTTATATATAGAGTTTACAGTTGGGTTCAATGGCTCTCAGCACCCCCACTATATAAATTGTTCCAGCACCCCTGCTCAGAGGGAGGGAAGTACATAGCACGGAAGAGGAACTGAGGCAGAGAGACTAAGGGCTTGTCTACACTACAAAAACAGGTTGAATTTATTCAAGTTGACCTGTAGCCTCTGATTTTACAAAATCGATGGTGTATGTCCCCACTATGCACATTCCATCTGTGGCACACATCCCCACTGCCATGGGTAGCATTGACTCACGGAGCAATGCACTGTGGCCAGCTATCCCACAGTTCCTGCAGCCGATTGGAATTCCGGGTTAGGCTCCCACTACCTGATGGGACAAAAACATTTTCATGAGGTGTTTTGGGTACATATTGTCAGCCTCCCATGATGCACCTGGTTCCTACCTTCCTCCTTCCCTTCTCGAAAGCAATGGCAAACAATCATTTTCGGGCCGCAGATGCCATGGCACAACAAGCGTGGACCTCACTCATCTGTACACTGTTGTTGTGAACATCACAAACACCTCGCACATCGTCCTGCAGTATTTGCAGAGCCTAGCCAGGAGCAGCCGCGCAGAAGAAAGCGATGCCAGGCAAATAGCCGTGTTGGAAGCCATGGAACGGAGCAATGACAGCCAGGCTTGTTGACACACTGGAACACCACTTCTGAGCCAGAGAAACAAGCACAGACTGGTGGGACCGCATTGTGATGTGGGTATGGGATGATTCCCAGTGGCTGCATAACTTTTGAATGCATAAGGCCATTTTCATGGAACTGTGCGAATTGCTTTCCCCAACCCTGAAGCGCAGAAATACCAAAATGAGACCTGCTCTGACAGTTGAGAAGCGAGTGGCGATAACCCTGTGGAGGCTTGCAACACCAGATTGCTACCGGTCAGTCGGAATCAGTTTGGAGTGGGTAAATCTACCATGGGGGCTGCTGTGATCCAAGTAGCCAGGGCAATCAGTTCACTTCTGCTAAGAAGGGTAGTGACTCTGGGAAATGTGAAGGACATAGGGAACCTCATTGCGGCAAAGCCATCCACTAACTGTGGTAGGGCGATAGACGGAACTCACATCCCTATCCTGGCACCAGACCACCTTGCCAAAGAGTTTATAAACTGGAAGGGCTACTTCTAAATGGTGTTGCAAGTGTTAGTGGATCACAGGGGCCGTTTCACCCACATCGATGTGGGATGGTCAGGAAAGGTGCATGACATGCGCATCTTTAGGAACTCCAGTCTCTTCAGAAAGCTGCAAGAAGGAACTTTCTTCTCAGAATGGAGAATTATCATTGGTGATGTTGAAATGCCAATAGTTATCCTTGGAGACCCAGCCTACCCCTTGCTCCCGTGGCTCATGAAGCTGTACACAGGCAGCCTGGACAGCAGTAAGGAGCAGTTCAACCATAGGCTGAGCAAGTGCAGAATGGTGGTAGAATGTGCCTTTGGACATCTAAAGGGGTGCTGGCGCAGTTTACTCACTAGGTTAGATCTCAGCGAAAGCAATATTCCTATTGTTGCTGCTTGCTGTGTACTCCATAATATCTGAAAGTAAGGGGGGAAAGTTTCTGGTGGAGTGTGTGGGGGCGGGGTGCGGGGGAGGTTTGAGGCAGATCACCTGGGTGCCAATTATGAGCAGCCAGACACCAGAGCAATAAGAAGAGCACATCGAGGCACAATGCATCTCTGAGAGGCTTTGAAAACCAGTTTCATGAATGATCCATCACTGATGTAACAGTTCTGTGTGTTGTTCCTTACCAAGCTATCCCCTTTTTGCATGTACTGCCCTGTAAACTAAGCCCCCACCAACCACAGTGTGCACAGTGAATAAAGAGCCTCTTGTCCCCCATTTATGCATTTTTATTATGCTAACAAACACTGAACAGAGACAGCAATGAATAGCAATGACAACCAGGGTCTAAGGGCCTGATAACACAGGGAAGGAGGGGCAAGGACACATAGCTTACTACAGTTGCATTGTCTAGCAATCAAAGCTGTGGGAATGGGGGCCTTCTGCTCCATGAACCATCCCCTGGAGTTGAGTTCAAGGAGCTTCTCCCCCTCCCTGCCCCCACATTCTAGGATGTCTGGGAGAGGAGGATATGGAACTTGGTGAGGAGAGCAGCTGGTTCATCACTGGGTGCAGCAGGACTCTAAGGTCTATCTGCCTTTCCTGTACCTCAACCAGATGCCTCAGCGTGTCTGTTTGCTCCCCCATAAGCTGCAACATCTCCTCTTGTGCGTTACACTCGGCCCCTGCACGCTTTCCTGCCCTCTTGGTTGGTGCACATGCTCTCCGATAGCAGCCTCCATGCATTCAGCTGGGCCTTGTCAGCCTTGGAGGAACGCATCAAATCACAGAACATGTCTTCCCTTGTCCACTTTTTCGCCTTCTAATGTGGGACAGCCTTTGGGCTGGAGTGGAGGAAGCACCCAGAGAACATGTTGCAGCTGCAAGGAAAAACATACATTGTTGAAAACAAAAAGGTTAACTGTTGCATTGAGTGGAACAATTCACAATAGTAAATACATTCCCTGAGGTACTCAGCCAAATTTTGTGTTATGAAAGAAGAGCCTGTCAGTAAGGTACAACACATGGCAGCACGCTGGGCAGCAGATTTCGGTTTGCAGGCAGGCACGGTGAGCACACAAGAAAGGGTAGGCGGTGTCAGGGCACACCCAGGGAAATTTTTTAGTGTGGAAACTCTTGGCACATAAACAGGCTTTTCTGGGAAGCACCCTTTGCGTGGTTGTACTGGCCACCACTGTATCTCAATGGTTTACCTCATATTAAACATCAATCACAATTGCATTTAACACCTATAATGTTATTACAAGGTGCCTTCCTTGTCAACACTGTCCCACACCAGTGGGTCCTGGGAGGGGATTGGCTCCAGAATTAGGAAAAGGTCCTGGCTGTCGTGGAAAACGGATCGTCCGCTTGCCTGCTGTGCATTCTCCTCCTCTTCTTCTTCCTCATCAACAATGTTCTCCTCGTTGTTGGTTGCTTGGGGCCCCTGGGAGGTATCCACGGAGAGTGTTGGGATACTGGTGGGGTCCCTGCCTAGAATCGTATGCAGATGCTCATAGAAGTGGCATGTCTGTGCTTCAGCGCCAAAGTGACTGTTCACTTCCCTTGTCTTCTGATACGCTTGCCTGAGCTACCTTATTTTTACACAGTACTGCTGTGTGTCCCTGGTTTAGCCTTTTCCCCCCATGCCCTGTGCGATTTTGGCATAGATGTCAGCATTTCTTCTGCTGGTTTGGAGCTCCGCCTGCACAGACCCTTCTTCCCACAGAACAATCAGATTCAGTGTCTCCTGTATGCTCCATGCTGGAGTGTATTTGCATACCTGGGCAGCCATGGTCAGCTGTGGTTGGGTGCTCTCCACACTACTCAAACAGGAAATGAAATTCAAAAGTTCCTGGGGCTTTTCCTGTTTATCTGGCTGAAGTGCAGTGGAGTTGAAAGTGCTGTCCAGAGCGGACACATTGGAGCATTCTGGGACACCTCCTGGAGGCCAAAAAAGTCAAAATACACAGTGTTGTGTCTACACTACTCCTAATTCGACCCGGGAAGGTTGAATTTAGTGCTATTCCTCTCACTGAGGTGGAGTACAGGTGTTGATTTTAAAAGCCCTTTAGGTTAGCAGGAAGGGCTCTGTAGCGTAGACAAGAACATTATAAACTCGACCTAATGTGGGGAATGTTGATTTAACGACATTGTGTAGACCAGCCCTAAGGTCCAGATCCTGAAAGCTACTTTGACTCCTGCCTTCCCTTGATTTAAATTCAATGGAAGTTGGGAGTTTAAATATCTTTGAGAATCTGGGACTAAGTGACTTGCTCAGAGCAGGGCAGGGCAGAGATGGGATGGGACCTCCCCACTCCCAACAGCAGAGCCCCTTGGAAGAAGGCGCCTCTGCTCTGGAAGCCAGTGTCTGCCAGAGCTGTCCCGAGGCAGCGAGCTGGGCATGGAACAAGAGGCAGCAGAAATAACATTCCATGGGCCACCTTTCCCAGGAGACCTTCCCAGCCCCACTCTGGACGCAGCTAAGAAGAGCTCAGCTCACTCGGTTAGGCGCAGAGCAGGTGGATGCTGAGCTGTACTGAAAGTCGGGCCCTGCTTATCTGACCTTGTCACCATAGGAACCCACTGCCTCACAGTCACTAATGGATACACCCCTCCAAGCAGAGACATGCTGTCCCCATGTGAGATAGCAACATGGGGCTCCTGGGAAACAAAGCCTCACCCTGAAATGCAGCTCCCTACTGCGCACCCTGCCTCTCCCAGGGAGGCTCCTGAAGGGGACTAAAGGTGATTTCCAAAGAGCCCACAGGTCTGACCTCTCGCCCCCTTGGCTCATGGGAGAGTCTGAGATACAGCTAAAGGGGTCATTTGCTTCCTCACCCATTCACATCTCCCTCAGGAAGGCAGCAGCCCTCTTAGGCTGCTCAGCGCTCTTCATTTACTCTGCACCGATGGCAGAGTCACCTGGCAGCTCGGGCAGGGACAGGCAGCATCATCACAGGACCCCATGGGGTGACGGTTTGTGGGCAGGTGGGGTTGATGGGATGGACAGCCCGGAGAGGACAAGTCTTACTGTAAGTGACTCTGCCTCTTTTCCTGGTCTAGCTGGTCTCCAGTGGAAGGCACCAGAGACATCTACAGCTGTGGTGAGACTGGGAACTGTGGATTGCTTGGAGCAGTGGTTCTCAGCCAGAGGTTTGGGGCCTCCTGGGGGCCTGCACATAGGCGCCAACTTTCTCGGCACTGGTGGTTGCGCACTCCCCCCGCCCCTTTCCCCACCCCTTGCCCTGCCCGACTCCACCCCATCCCCACCCCTGTCCTCGCCCCTATTCCAACCCCATCCCCAAAGTGCCCGCCTTAACTCCACCCCTCCCTGCCCCTATTGGATCCCTTCCCCAAATCCCTGCCCTGGTCCAGCTTCCCCCAGTGCACTATGTTCCTCCTCCCTCCCTCCCTCCCTGCCCTGTGAATCAGCTGTGTTGTGGTGCAAGTGGTGGGAGGGAGGAGAAGCAAGAAGCGGCGGCGGGCTTGCGGAGGAGAGCTGGAGCCGGGGGTGACCATGGGGAGCTGCCGGTGGAAGCTGAGCACCCACCAATTTTTTTCCGTGGGTGCTTCCACCCACCTGGGAAAAATCCTGAAGTCTCATCCTGGGGCAGGGTGGGGGGAATTATTCATAACAGTGGGGGTTGAAGAGGGAAGTGGCAAAACCAGAGTCAGGGGGTTTTCCACTGAATACCTGCCTCAGCCCATCACAGCTAGGCTGGTGCACCAAGTGGTGGTCTATGATCAACAGTTCTGTAGGCGGAAATATAAAGCAATTGCTGCCCATCATACTAGGCAGCACCACCCCAAGGCCCTCTGTGCTGCACAAACACAACTCCCACTGCTCCAGCTGCAGCATCTGCTAATGCATGAAGCAGAGTGACCTCCCTATTGTGGGATGTGTAAGTGCCAGGGATGCAGCAGACGTTCTCGGTTCCAGTTCAAACCCTGGCTTTCCTCTTCCAGCAGCTGTAGAGCCTCTGGTGCTGGTGGGGTTAAGTGCAGCAGCTGCTACCCCAGCTTTGGCCTGTTTTACTCTGGACTGGGGATCTCAATCCTAGTGGCTGAAGGTTTCCCCCTCTTGAAACCCAAAGCAGATCTGAAATGAAGAAGGATTGTGTCCCAGAGTTTTTATACATTTCCTGCAGCCTTTTGGCCTGAGAAAACAGTAGGCTTAACTTCTCCCAAACATCATGTCAATTATCACAAGATAATTTATCCATTAAACAGTTCAGATACAGGTTACCACAACCTTCAAAGAGACATATAGACAATAATACTATTTCACTCAAGCGTCTTCCTAAATATTAATACTCCTTTTTTGATCTTTGAATCAAAGCTATAGCAATAAACAAGACCTGTTTGTTTACATCATAAGACCTGAGCAAACATCTACCCTTCTCTCTCTCAAAGCTCTATTTATTTACATATCTTCCTAACAAGTCTTTAAAGTTGGTCCATGGGTCAGGTCAGTCTGTGAGGTAATTAACTCTTTCTGGCCCTGTCACCTTTCAATGAGATATTATATTACACTCATAACATCACAGGTCCTACTCCAGCCACTCATGTCACCTGCTTTGTTGAAGGGACAAGCCTTGTTCAAGGAATCTGAGGCTTGGCTGTGAAGGAATAGGGAGTGCGGAGGATTGACCTGGGGATATTATGGGGGAGTTTTTCTGCTACTGTCTGCACGATGATGGGATATCAGGGTGTGACTTCATTTGAGAGATGATACCTGAGAATGTAACCTGAGCTCAGGAGGGGGATGGAGTCAGGTGACACCTTCTGCCCTGGAAACTGGACAAAGGCTGGAGGAGGAGCTGGGGGGAGGCTGGGTGAGACTCCTGGAGGGGGTTTCAGTTTGGAGCTGACTGGGGAAACAGAGGGAGCCCTAGGGTTGGGGTCTAAGCTCCTGGCCCCCCTCTCAAATTGGACCTGACTGAGGGGGTCTTATTGTCTGTACCTACAAGCTCTGGGTTGGACTGTGTTCCTGCCATCTAATAAACCTTCTGTTTTACTGGCTGGCTGAGAGTCACGGTGAATCGCAGGAAGTGGGGGATGCAGGGCCCTGACTCCCCCACACTCCATAACAACTGGTGGTAGAGGTGGGATCTACTGCACCCCATGGATGGCACTTCCTGCAGTAAGTGACTGGGGAGCAGTAAAACAGAGGGGGATTGATCAGGACCAGGCATGCTGAAGGCTCAGAGAGGAGCGGTTTCGGGGGACGAAGGAGCTACACTTAACCCCTGGGAGTATGTGACCAGCAAGAAGAACTGCTGCAGTAATGGGGTCCCCCTGATTACAGGGGTGGAGGAGTCTGCAGCTTGACCCTGGGAGAGAGGCAGTGGCCTTGTCTTCTATCAAAGCAGACACTGTGGCTGATGTGCTGCTGATCATTTTCAGTCAAGTGGGGTTCCCCAAGGAAGTCTTGACAAACCAAGGATCCAACATGTCAACCCTGCTCCGGTGCTTGTGGGAGAAATGTGGGGTCTGGCACACCTGGGCCTCACATATCACCCCCAGTCCAATAGGCTGGTGGACAGGTTGAATGGAACTCTAAAGATGATACTGAAAACCTTTATGAACCAGCCCACGCAGGACTGGGACAAATATTTACCTCAGCTGCTGTTCGCATACAGGGAGGAGCCCCAGGAGTCTACCTGGTTTTCACCTTTTGGACTGTTATATGGAAGAAGGGTAAGGGGGCCCCTGGACCTGATGAAAGAGGAATGGGAGGGGAAGGCCACTCCAGATGGAGAATCAGTGTTGGAGTATGTCCTGACCTTCCGAGAAAGGCTTGCTGAGTTCATGGGCCTGGCCAAGGAGAATTTGGCCAGAGCCCAGAGGAAACAGATGGTCTGGTATGACCGCACAGTGCAGGCCCGCGCCTACACTACCGGGGATCAGGTGATGGTTCTCATCCCCATGAGAAAAAACAAACTACTGGCCACCTGGGAAGGCCCTTTCAAGGTTGACAATCAACTAAATGAGGTAAATTATGTGGTGGAACTGTCTAACCGGGCACACCACCACTGGGTGTACCATGTTAATATGATGAAGCCATATTATGATGGGGGAATGTGGTGTTAGCTGTGTGTGGACATTGGGAGGAGCAGGGAGATGACCCGTTAATAGATCTATTCCCTGAGACAGGAACTGGCTCCTCCCTGGAAACAATTCCCCTCTCTGATCAGTTAAACCCTGTCCAGCAAGCTGAGATCAGAGGGGTGCTGCATCTGTGCCAACAACTGTTTTCCAACCTGCCATGACTCACTAATCTGACTGTTCCCCAGGTGCAGACGGGATCACACCTGCCTATAAGATGCTCCCTCTTCTGAGTCACAGGGAAAACTGGTCAAGACTTGGAAAGAGAGGTCAATGACATGCTGGCTTTGGGGGTGATCCAGCCATCTTCCACCCCTTGGGACCTCACCTGTGGCACTGGTCCCCAAAAAGGATGGGTCAATCCAGTTCTGTGTGGACTATCGGAAGCTTAATGCCATCACTGTAGCTGATGCTTACCCCATGCCCAGGTCTGACGAGCTCATAGACAAGCTGGGGGGGGGGAGCTTGCTACCTTACCACTATGGATCTTACAAAGGGCTACTGGCAAGTGCCACTGGATGCAGATGCCCAGCTGAAATCAGCCTTTATCTCCCCTCTGGGGCTCTATGAGTTCCTGACTCTGCCTTTCAGCCTCAAGGGGGCGCCAGCTACCTTCCAGCATCTGGCGGATCAGCTGCTGAGGGGGATAGAGAGTTTTGCCGAGGCTACATTGATGACATCTGTGTCTTTAGCCAGACCTGGGAGGATCATGTGTCCCAGGTTAAACAAGTGCTGGACCGACTCCAAGAGGCTGGGCTGACCATAAAAGCTGAGAAGTGCAAGATGGGGATGACCAAAGTATCTTACCTGGGCCACCGGGTGGGGAGCGGCTGCCTAAAGCCAGAACCAGCCAAGGTGCAGAAGATCAGAGACTGGCCCGCTCCCCAGACCAAAACACCGGTCCAGGCCTTTATTGGGATGGCGGGGTACACTCATAACGTCACATGTCCTACTCCAGCTACTCACATGTTGCCTACTTTGTTCAAGGAATCTGGGGCTTGCTCAACTACAGTGACTTTCAGATGACAGGTGATCTAGATCTGGAGGGGAAGTGGGAAGAGGGGTTAGGACCATCCCAGGGGACACTAACACCTGCTTAGTCTGGAGACCTGACTGGAGCAGAAATCTGGGAGCTCACCAAGTTCCTGGCATCTCCTGCAAACCTGAACACATCCACCATGAACTGCAGTGTGTCCTGCCTGGGCAATATGAAGGCTGAGGTGGTGTCATCTGATCTCCCATCCACCAGTCACCTACAAACAAGAACCAAGGGGCAGTAAGAGTCCCTGATCAGTCTTACCCACTGATGTCAATGACAGCATAGTAGGGAGAGGAGTCCGTTTCTGGGGTCAGGGTGGCCACAAAGAGCCTCAGAGCCACATGGTTCCCAGTACTGACATCAGCTTGGATATGCATGACCTCCCCCAGCTGGAACCCATTGGAGGGTCTCTCAGCACTCCAGTCATCTGCAAGGCAAGCTCACAGTGAGCAGGACAGACAGACAGGCAGGGCTGGGCTCCCCTGAAGTCTCCTCCCACCTACCATTCATCAGGCGCAGGGAGAAACCCAGCCTCTCCTCTGCAGACAGGGTGGAGCTGAAGGGAATCCAGGTTGGCTTGATGGCTTTACTGCTCACATTGTCCTTCCTGTGAGAGAAGCAAACCTCAGTCACTGAGCCAGATCCCACAACAGGGACTGAATGGGAGGGAGGGGACACTCACTTGGGATAGTGACACTCAGTAGGAATCACAGCTGGATTGGTTCTCAGGATCACTGGGTTGCTGGCAGGGATGGGGTTATAGGTCAGGCTTGTGCTGTAAACCAGGGAGTCTGGGGTCATCTGGGAAGAACTAGACATGGAAGGGTTAACACTAGCATACGGGGCATTTGAAAAGCCATTGAGATGAGCCTGAGAATGAGCCTCAGTCAGATGGAAACAAGAGCTCAAGTCTTCCAACAAGGGCCCAGTCAACTGGGAACTGCCTTTGGAAGGGCTGGACACTAGAAGCAGGGGATTGCAGAGCTCAGTCTGCTAGAGCAGCCATAGGAATACGAGAGCCACAGCAGTGCTATTTTACACAGCTCTACTCACTAGTTTCCTCTGTGCACATTGTGTAGGAATATCAGACAGTAAAACCCCTCCAAGTATAATCTGTTGACTGCTTGCAAAATACCGGGGTGCAATCCAGAGCAGTGGGAAGCTGTGTCACCCCTTGCCCTGTAACCAGCCACTAGCATGCAGGTCACCACCAGATGTTCTTGTGTAACTGCAGCCTGCCAGTCACATCTTGGCTCTCACCAGCCTGGTTCTACTGCAGGGGGACTGCAACACACTCCCAGTTCTGGACATCCCCCAGAAATATATGTACACATACCCTGCTGAAGGTTGGAAGAATTCCGCTTTGCAGAAGTGGTTTCACAACCTCTCTGGTAAGTATTTTTTTAAAACTGTATTTGTGTCTTTGGCCTTTTATTTTACTTCGATTTAAAAAATTGCCCATTAAAGTTGCTTATGTCATATTCCATTGGTTTTTTATTCCATCACTTCAATATTGGCTGAAGCTCATAGACAGGCTTCAGGCAGAGTCTGCTTCACTTTATAATGTAATACCTAGTTTATTTGAACTACATAAAAAGGGGGAGGAGTTTAAAAAAAACTTATTTTTGCTTCATAGTGTTTCATACTTTTTTGTTTCATTAATTGCACAAGCATTCACTGCATCATTAGAAGGCATTTCAGTGCTGCCTTTGAAAAATATTTAATACAAATATAGTAATCAAATCTACACTATTGTTATATTATTTTGTTTTTATGCTTAAAACTTTATTTTTATTTTTTCTACTGTACAGTGGCACCTGTACCACTGCAGCAGAGGAATATTTTTTAAAAGAAAGGCCCCTGACAATGAAAATTGTGACAATGAAGAGCCATCCTTGAAAATGAACTGTGTAAATGCCTCCTTAAGTAACATTGTCCTGCAGTCAACACAACAAAACAGACTGGATAATGATCATGGGTGGTGCGTAATGGAGGCTTGGGGAGGCAGGGCTCAGAGCTCCTCCGGGCAGCCGGGGCTCGAGGCTCTTCTGGCCACAGTGTGGGGCCCAGGGCTCCTCCAGTCCCAGCAGGCAAGAGCTGCGGGACAGAGCCTCAGGCAGAAGAGGCGGGACAGGGAGCTTCCATCCCTGACTGGGAGGTTCACGCGCCACTCATGATAATGATCCTTGTGCCAGGACACCAATGGCCACCAACTACACCTCTAAGAATGTCCTGTGTGCTCTGACCTCACCAGCGGACATAGAAGATTGTGTTAAACAGAGTTTTACCTATTCATGACAAGAAAAGCAACATCTCTACAGCCATAGATATTTCACTGCACAAAGAGGAACAAGTAACAACCAGTACAGCCCAAGATGGATTTATATCCTTCTGCAAATGGTCAGCGTTTCAAGTATGGTTGTATTTCTTTGTACCCCTTCACTGAAAGCTCAGTTGTAGAGGATTCTGTTTTTAGCTTTCCATGCCATCTCTTTGCTAGTCAATACACAATCAGAGCAAGAGAACAATTCAACAACAGAACATTCACTGAGCATGGCTTTCAGAAATGGAAATTTTTTCATCATGTGTTAAAACACAGTTGCTGGCATAAGTCAGCTTTCATTTCAGGGCAAGACTACTTGAAAATGAGGGTCAGCAGTTCAAAAAGTGTTGCAGATCAACTTGTTTCCAGTCAGGCTGTCATTAGCTGAAAAGCGCCAGTATATTGAAAGACTCTTAAAGGTCTCCATGCTGTGTGCAAGACAGGGTATTGCTTTTCAGGGGCATGATGAAATGCATGACTCTAGCAAACAAAGCCATTTTATTGAAATTCTTGAGTTGGTTGCTTTCAGTCAGCCCAGTCTTTTGAATTGACAAAGAAGCAGATATGGATACTATACCACTCACCAGCACCAGAATGATTTAGTCCATTCTGCTACAGAAGCCCTGAGAGAAAGCATTGTTGAAGAGGTCAGGCAAGCCAAGTATTTTCTGTCCTTGCTGATGAAACTAAAGATGCATCAAAAAGAGAACAGCTGTGTCTTCTTTTACGCTACTATCCAAAAGGAATCATTCAGGAAAGAGCTCCAATCTGCTTCCACATGGACAAATCTAAATGCTGAATCTGTTTCAAAACTGATTATTGAAGAACTACAGCATTTGAAGCTGTCTGTTAATTACACTGTTGCCCAGGGTTATGGTGGATCTTCTGTGCTGATGGGCATTTAACAGGAGTACAAGCTCAAATTCAGGAATGGATAACACCTGCCATTTATGTGCACTGCCAGACTTAATCTTGTCATTGCAGACATATGTTCCAGCATTGCCCAGTGTCAGAAAGTCTTTGCATTTGCTCAAGAACTGTATATCTTCTTTAGCTTACTGCACTAACTGCTTGTGACCCAAAAAGGGAACATTTCTTGATGATGAGAAACTGAAAGTAATTGCAGATCATTATGGGTCAACAGGCACTGATTTTGGCCATCTGGATGCAGAAGTTGAAGTTGCCAAGAAGCACATTCCACTCAAAAAATTGACTTAAATTTCCAAATTCTGCAATGTTCTCCGTGACTTACCAAGGGGTTCCCAGTCTTTGCTGCGTATCGTAGATATTGTGTTGAGCCTTCCAGTTCCTACAGCATCAAATGAGAGGCACTTCTCTGAATTCAAGAGAGTGAAGGACTATGTAAGATCCACAATGGGAGATGGGTGCTTAGGTGACTTGGTAATTTTAGCCTGTGAATGTGAAGCTTCAAACCACCTAGATATCAACCAAGTCATTGACAATTTTGCCAAGATGAGACCGTGGCATTATCCATTGTTTTAGATCATACCTGGAGTGGTTGGTTGGTTGTTTAAATAATTTGTTTCCCTTTAAACATTCTTGGAACAAATTAACTGTCTCATTTGGAACATAAGACATTTAAAAAACCAACAACAATTGCAGGGGTGAGCAGATTTTATTCATCTCTACTAAAGATAGTGCACAGAGTATCAAACTTGTGTTTCTGATATAATGCTCCCAAACTGGGACCTCAAGGTTTAGGATTGGGAATATCTTGCTGTATTAGCTCCTGATTGTTCTCAATGTACATATAAACTTAAAATACAGCTTTATTTGGTGTTTGTTTAGGTCTCTTTCTTTATATAGAAATCACATACAGTGCTCCTGCCAGCTAATTTCTAAGTTATTATCTGAAAAAAAACCCAAACCCCAAAACCTAGAGTTTTCAAGTGCCTAAGTAGCCCCTGGAATCACAGTTAAAGTTGCCTCCACTCACCAAAATCTGAAATGGCACTTCATCCCTGGAACAGGGAAATAGGACCAATGGGAATCAGTCCCACCTGTTAGTCAGTTCATCAGCTGCAGTTTGGGAAATTCTTGCCATGTTTTGATCAATGGAAGGCTAAGGGTGGGCTCAACCACAAAGAGACCCAGGATCCCTAATCCCAGATTTAGGCCTGTAAATCCTGGGTTTGGCTCCACGGTGATCCACAAACCACACAGCAAACTTCATAGGTGCCTAAATTCACTTAGCACCTATGTTTTTACAGTATAACGCTCCCTAGGTGCCCGTGTTTCAGTCTCTGGGCACGTGCACAGACACCTAGAGGAAGGCACTGTCTCCCCCCAAAGGGAATCATGAATGGGGGAAGTTAGGTATTCCACTGCCTAAATTGCATGTGGGGCCCAATCCAATAGGTGTGCTTAGAGGCTGCTTATCAGCTCAGGCCTCATTCACAATTCCAGCGTGACCCTGGCAGACCAGGTGCCAATTCATGCAAAGGCCCAGGCCTCATTGCACACTGACAAATGCAGAGCTGGAAACCAGTCTGACTCACCTGTGGGTTACGATAGTTAAAATAGATACTAGAGTTATGTGTTTAGATTTTATTAAATGCTTGTAGGATGCTGCTTGTATTAATCTTACCTATAATATCTGTACGCTACGTTATAAGGTAGTGTTCAATGCTTATGCTGTAACTATAAAAATATTTGCTAAGATTGTAAATCCCCCACAGCCAGGGAAGAAGCATTACCGCATGTGAAATACTTGTTCACCACAAGAGGCATTACCTCTTCCCCAGCAAGATAAAGACTTGCTCCCCCGCACAGCCCTGAAGAGGGTACAGTGCACAAGCCTTCATCCCATCACAGCTTGAATGCTGGGCGAAGGGTGTGACGTTGCATTATAATGCTCTATAGAAATATGCTTGTGAGTGTAAATATGACATAACTGGAATATGTTTTATGCTAGATATGCCATGTAACATGTCTTTGCAAAGATTATGTTCTACTGCCTGTATTCATCCTATTCGTATGCATGTATCATTTTTATATCTGAAGTTATGAGCATTGGCTCTATGCTTGTATTTAAAGTGTTTGCTGTAGAAAGCACCTAAGATAGATTTGGTCAACATAGTGTGAAGGGGTTATTCAAATAAATGGAAGTACTTGACTAACAATGGACCTTGATAGATGCCAATCCACATCTGAGCTTTCCTGGGAACATTCGGGCTAACATGTGGGCAACCTGGCCTGTAGAGAACTGAAGTCATGCATGGACATGTGACTTGCCCATGTGACTTCAAAACTCCATCTTGTAGCTGTGATTCTACACGTGGAGAGTGGGATTTCCACCCACAAGAGAGAGACTACATAAGACCCTGGAAATCCCTCCATTTTGTCTTCAGCTGACTCAAGAGATGGCCTCTCCACCCCCAAGAGATGTCTGAAAGGAACTGAAACAAAGGACAGTAACTACAGGAGTGTGAGCAATTGCTGGACCCAGACTAGGAGGAAGTCTAGTCTGTAAAAGAAATGTATTGGAGCATCTCTGAGGATGAGATTTACCTGCATTTAGTTTCTTACTGTATTAGGCTTAGACTTGCGTGTTTTCTTTTATTTTGTTTGGTAATTTACTTTGTTCTATCTGTCATTATTTGGAACCACTTAAATCCTACTTTTTATATTTAATAAAATAACTTTTTACTTAATTAACCCAGAGCAAGCAATTAATTCCCGGGGGAGCAAACCGCTGTGCATCTCTCTCTATCAGCGTTATAGACGGCGAACAATTCATGAGTTTGCCCTGAATAAGCTTTATACAGAGTAAAATGGATTTATTTGGGGTTTGGATGCCATTGGGAATTGGGTATCTGGGTGTTGGAGACAGGAGCACTTCTTAAGCTGTTTTCAGTTAAGCCTGCAGCTTTTGAGGGGATGTAGTCCAGACCTGGGTCTGTGTTTGTAGTAGGCTAGCGTGTCTGGCCCAACCAGGCAGGGTACTGAAGTCCCAAGCTGGCAGGGAAAACAGGCTCAAGGTAGTCCCAGCACATCAGGTGGCAGTCCCAAGGGGGTTTCTGTGACCCAATGCGTCGCAAAGGGCATAAAAATACCTCTTAAGGAGAACTTATTATTCCTTTGCTGCTTGATCTCTGAGGGGCGCAGATTTGTAAGCATAAGCAAGGAGTCCCCAGATGTTTTGCCTGGGTTACCCTAAAGGACATACAGAATCTGCTTATTATAGAAGTTGCCACTACCTTGTGCAACCTGACTGTAACTCATTTGTGTGGGTTTACCAGCTTTAACCTTCTAAATAACACATAACAAATGACCCAAGGAGTTGGGGGTTAGCCCCTTCCCTGTCCCTAGCTACAAGCAACACACACAAGTTAGCCCCTTCCCACCCCCATTCCATCCCCTTCCCCCAAGTCCCCACTCCTGCCCCGCCTCTTCTCCACCTCCTCTCCTGAGCACATCCGATCCCCCGTCCTTCCCCCCTCCCTCCTGGAAAGTCCTACACACCACCAAACAGCTGTTTGGCGTCAGGAAGCGCTGGGAGGTAGGCGGAGGAGCGGGGACGTGACACGCTCAGGGGAGAAGGAGGGGGAGGAGGAGGAGGTGGGGTGAGGGGAGCTTGGCTGCTGATGAGTGCAGAGCACCCACTAATTTTTCCCTGTGGTGCTCCAGCCCCAGAGCACTCACAGAGTCAGCGCCTATGACCACGGGGAGATACTGGGGTGATTGGGATAAGGCCCCTTGGTTGTATGAATCAGCAGGCTGTGGAATCTGCAAACCCCCAATCTTAAATTAATTTTCATTTGTGTTTTCCCAGGGTCAGAGCCACCCACCCTGCCAACGCACTTGGTCAGTGTGACCCCCTCCTCCTCAATGCTATGGGACCTCCCCCATTCCTGCCCCCAGCCGCTGGAAAAGCAGAGTGCAATAGCTGAGGAGTGAGTAGCTCCTCCCTCTGCTGCTGGCCTGAGAGCTGGGGGTTGGGCCGCTCCCTTGGGGCTTCTGCAGGGAACCAGAGATAAGGGTTACCCGGGGACAACTGGGCTAGCCAAGCCATTGTGGTGCAAAACTCCCTTCTCCAGACAGCCCGGGCAGTGGGATGGGATTGCAGGTGAGAGGGGTGCCCAGACTTCCCACACTCTGGTTCCAAGGAGAGGGGAGACGATCCCCCAGCTACAGCCTTTTTGGTGGAGGGACATCAGATCCAGCCTGCTCATGCTGAACTGAAGCACCAGGAGCCTCCCTCTGGGCAGGGGAGAGAGGAAGTCCCAAAGGAGTGGGTGAAGGAAGGGACACACCACATCCACCATCCCCCCAGGACCAGCTGGAATATTTGTCTCTCCTCTAGGAACCTGCCCAAACATTCCCAGGTCTCAACTCTGAACCAGAATATTTTCTGGGCTTCCAAGACACTGGATGGGAAACACCCACCTTCCAAGCCTGCACCCACTGAGCCAATCCCCGCCCACGCAGCCCCGGAGACACAGCGGCAGTCAAGCAAGGCTCCTACCTGAAACATTCAGGCCCCAGAAGCAGCTTCCAGTGTTAGCTGAAGAGTTCTCAGACCTGGCCTCTGGTTGGAGAGAAAAGACCCTGACCTGACGCCTGGGGGATGGGCCCCCAGACCAGTGTCTGCTGAGAGCTCCCCATGCTACGTGCTAAACGGGTCTGGGCACAGACACCAGAAGGGAAAACCCAGAGGTCAGCTCTGGCACGTCCCAGCCAGGGCCCCCCATGCCCACTAAGACACACATCATGGGGCCCCCACTCCCTGCTGATGAGTTCACCTAGTTCCCAGACCCCACCCACCTCATCCCCAGTCCCTGCTACAGAGACTGCCCCATTCTTACCCCTCCCCACCCCACCATGCCCAGAGCCCGAAGCTCCAGCCCAAACATCGCAGTCAAGGGCTAAAGCTAGAAGCGGCTCCTATCTGGGCCCCTGAGGTATCAAATCATGGGATCCCTCTGCTCCTTCTGGTGGGCAAGGAGGGCACCTCTGGCTGGAGACAACACCAGGGATGGGCCAACCCACACAGCTAGAAGGGGGCAGATCCCGCCATCACCCCCCCATCCCAGATCCTACTCCCTCCCCCATCCCAGCTGATTGTGTGGGGCTTCAGTGGGGCTATAGGGATGCACAGGCATGAAGGTGGTCAAGTTCATGGCATTTAAAGTGCCAGACACCTGGCCGCCCTTATGGCGTAGCCGTGCTAAGGCCCAACTCAGCGATCCTTGCTTAGCCCAGCACAGTTCTTCAGTAGCAACAGGGCCCTCCATATAGGTTCTTGGTCAATATGGTGCATTAATGGACAAATCCTCAGCCCAGGGCCCAGCCTGAGTAGCTGGCCCACGCAGTGGGAAGCCGGGCGGGGGGGGGATGAATCCCCTCTCCATCCCCCATGCCATGGGGTGGCTGCAGAGCTGCCCAGACAGCTCTGCTGCCAGGGGAGGAGGGGGGAGAGAACAGAGGGTGCCACACAGCAAGAAATGGGTCCTCCAACTCCACCTCCATCTCACCTCCTTCCCTGTCCTCACCCATTTTGTGCCCCAGCACACCCAGAGCTGATCCAGAACGGAGCTCTGCGTGGTGCCAGGGCGCTCAGTTCTCCTGCAGAACTCGGTCTTCCCTCCCTTCGTGCAGCAGAACCCCGCCGCTTCCCCAGTGGCCTCGTCCATTGCTGGGGCAGTGAAGGCACCATTCTGCCCTAGATGCCTGCAGTACTGTGCTTCCCTCCCCAGCACAGCCTGTTGTGGAGAGAGCTCCCTTTGCAATGCTTCCCTGCTGCTGTGACCCTTTCAAGAGCCGCTCCTGTGACTGGAGCAGGGCCCAGCGGCTTTGAGATACTTCACCTCACTTCCCCCACCCACCTGCCTAGTCGGGAACAATGGGCGGAAGGGAGAGCGACAGCATCCCAATAACAACAACATCCCAAAGGGAAGTGAGAACACTGCCATCCAGACAGAAAAGAGAAACACTCCTCACCTCGCCTCCCAGTGAGCTAAAGCCAGACTCCTCTCTGGGTTGGTGATGGCTTGGCCCCAGGAGACAACCTGATCCAGTTGCTCCCTCCTATGCTGGACAGATTATCTAATGTAGACCCTGCCCAGGTGACCACAGACCCTGCTCTGAGGCCCCAAGAACTATCAACAGTCCCCCCACTGCTCTGATGCTGTACAGTGCCCAGATTCCAGGAGGAAAACCCCAGAACTCCCCGCCTGCATCTCCCCACTCCTAAGCCAGGTCAGGACTGAGATGCGTGGGCAGGGCTGGGATCATGGGGGGGACAGGGAGGGGGGAGGCTGTGGGTCAGGACTGATGGGCATCAGGCCTGCATCTCTTCTGGCTAATGCACCAGGAAGCACTCCAGCTCAGTATTAAAGTGCATTAGCACAGGGTAAGGTCACCCAGCCCCTGCCCATGCCATGCCTAACCCTCCATTATTCCCTCTCCTTGGGGAGAAGAAAACCCAGGTAACAACATGTGTGAGAGGAGGGGGAGGGGGAGTCAGCTGGTGAATGCACAGCTGCAGGGGCCCTCGTCCCCCTCCACCAGCTGCTGATTCACTGCCTGGCACCTCTGC
The DNA here is from genome assembly GCF_025201925.1 of Gopherus flavomarginatus. NCBI lineage: Eukaryota > Metazoa > Chordata > Testudines > Testudinidae > Gopherus > Gopherus flavomarginatus. The sequence continues at coordinate 53,355,168 of NC_066625.1, forward strand.
CCAGCCTCAGCTTCTGAACTCGGGGAGAATGCACCATGAAAAACATTCTAAAGAGAGCAGAAGAGGAAGCTCCTTTTTGCAACTTGCACTCCTGGCAAAAACATCTGGCAGATGGGTGTCCTAGATGAGGAGTACACTGGTGGGTGCGCCGTGGGAAGGAAGACTGAAGGCTGGAAAAACCCCTCCCTTGTTCCTCTCTCACCCTGGGAGCATTGTCATTCCCAGCTGCAAGGAATGGGCTGATATATGGAGGTGGGACTTGTCCTCAGTTGACAGCATCATCCTTTCAACGCGCCTCCATAGCGATTCAGGGCTGGTGGAAGCATTTTGCTCAGAGAGGAGAAAGGCTCATGATCCACGTTATTGCTGTCTGTATTGTTTCATTATGAAGCTGGAAGAGGTTTGTCTGCAAGCCCATCAGACAGAGCGATGGCTGAGAAAGGCAGGGCCAGCGGGAAAGAGACACAATCTGTGGGTAACGTTCCTTTCTGTAGCATCCATCTAATCTTGCAGGGCCTTGTCAGAAAATGTCCTACTCAGAGCCAGCCTCGACAAGCACGTCAGCAGAGTCCAGACCTACCACCCTGTGCTGTCGTCATGGCAGTGCCAAAGGGCGAAACAGGGGAAGATCTTGTTAGTTTCTGCCTGAGAGATAGCACCAGAACCCCTGCATGACCCAGTGGAGAGTGCTTTTCCCTCAGAGCCAATGCCCTGCTGCTGAGTTAGCAGGCGCTGTGCTGCTGGAGTCACTGTATTTCAGATGAAATGAAAAAGCAAGGTCCTGTCTGCTAGTGCCCCTCAGCAATTCCCCCAATCTGCAAGCACCAGGCTGTCAGTCTCACGTTATTGCTTGTATTGCTGGAGGGCCTGGGAGCCCTAGCTCTGAAAGGACCCCATTGTGCTAGGCGCTGTACAAACACAGAACAAAGATGCTCCTGCCCCCAAAGAGCTAACCACCTCCAAAGTGGGTAGCAAGGTTCCGCCTCCCTAATTTCTCTCTGCAGTGGCAGCTGGAGACAATAATTTTCTCCCCTTCCTGTCCTAAACTGCTGCGCAACAGTGCTGTGTTTTAGTATGGACTTGAGTGGAATCCTCCGTTAGGCATGGCCAGCTCTGTATCACTCCCTCTGAGCCCAACACAGAGGGGGCACAGCAAAGGAGGTTGTGGCCAGTGTATCCTTGCACTTTAGCCATCTGCCTCCTAGCGTGGTCTCATAGGGGCTATTTCAGCAGGCCTGAGAATCAGCCATCTTAGGGCCCTTCCACCCCCTTTGCACGTTGCACCAATGCCAGGTAGCCGGTCCTGAGGATCTGGCCCAAACTGCAAGTCAATAGAGACTCAGGTCCATCGTCTCCATATTTGGTGCCTCTTTGGCTTCGTCCCACTGCTCCCCACCAACGGTCCCTTGACCGTCACAATGTCTTTGCACATTGACAGTGTATGCACTGATCCCCACTGGGGAGGTCCCTAAATCTCTCTGATTCTAGGGCCCCACACTCCCCCAATCAAATGCTGGTTCCAATCCAGACTGAAGAGGTGAAATACAAAAAGGTAATTGAGCTGCCCCTACTTTCTGTTCTGCTAACATCGCCCCTGCAAGGAGCTTGGAGAGGAAGCTGGTGGTTACACCGACTGCGCACTACACTTGGATGCACAGCTCGCAGGAACTTGTGTCGGGGTCCCTTGCTGAAGTGAGCTTAGTGGCATGGGATGAAGTTTTGTCTCATTGCAGAGTCACCCACCCATACCTGCCTGTTGGACTTGCATGTATTAGATCTGTTTGCTCCATCCGACTAGCTGTGGTAGTAACTCTGATGGCAACACTAGCGTAGACGCGGCTCTGGCATCTTTGCCATGCTGGTGTCTCGCTCGGCTCAGAGCAGGTCTGCATGATGCAGTGCCTAGTGCCACAGTCTGCACCAGAGATCGTGAAATTGCTACCACTGGTGGAGGTGAACCTCGGGCAGCACTGATGAGAAAAGGCCTTCAGTGGCCAAAGATGGCACTTAATGGACCAGATCCTGTGCTGGCGTACAGTGGCATATCTCCAATACTTTAAATGGAGCAATGCTGATTTACACCAGCCAAGGGTTTGGCCCTACGTGTTCAAAGCATTTATTCCCGGACAATTCCCCCAAGTACCCCTGTGAGGCAGGCACCAATGAGGTCTGCAGAATCGTTCCAGATCTGTGCCGACGTAGCTCAGAGTAGCAGCTGGCACAGCTGCTGCAAAGCGCGGAGCTCAGCAGCTTTGCATGGCTGTACAAAACAAAACCCTTCTGTTTTCCTAACCGCTTCATCTTTCATGCTGCCGTTTTAGCTCTGTCTGGTTCATGGTCCTGTCACCCTGTGCTCTGGTTGGTTTTCTGGGGTTGGCTCTGAGTCAGCCTGTGGGGGTGGTTTGAGAAGTGAGTAGGCCTGACCCAAACACCACCAAGCTTTGCAGGGGCTTGATATTCAGATCTCAGATTACTGCCACAGGCCCATCTCTTCTCAATCATAGACATGGCCTTGAAAGGTCAGCTAGGCCAGTTCCCTGCAGTCAAGGTGGTGCTCATGATTTGCAAGCCATTTGTCTGATCCAGATAGGGTGACCAGATGTCCCAATTTTATAGGGACAGTCCCGATTTTTGGGTCTTTTTCTTATGTAGACTCCTATTACCCCCCACCCCCGTCCCGATTTTTCACACTTGCTGTCTGGTCACCCTAGCTCCAGATACCCCAACCCCAACCTACATCTAGTAACCACCTGAGGCCCCTGCTCCCCAGATCAGAACAGCAGCATTTCAGCACCCCACTCCACAGGTATAAATGACAGCACAAGAAGGCGTGAAGAAAAAGCATCTTCCACAGACACAACTAGCACCTAGTCCAGGTTTGCCCTGATTCTCAGCTGCGCTAACAAAATATATTTATTTGTGGCCAATGAGCCAAATTCAGCTCCCGCTTCTTCAGAGTGCTAGTGATGATAATATAGTTGTCAGGCCTGTAGATTTGCCGGAGATAGAATTTTGGGTTTTGTTTGCCCATTTGACTTTTGACATTTGTCTGTTCTTACCAATATGTGTGAACAAAGACACACTGTGTTACATCTGCCCACAAGCAGATAGGGTGAAAAGAGATAGAGCTTTTGTGTTACTGGGTATGGTGGGAGTATACGAGCGTACACTTGAAGACTACCTCAACTCCTATCTCAAGACAAGGCCAGACAGGAAGGACAAGGAGGATGGGGGTGGGAGGAAGGCATAAGAAACAACAACAAGCCAGAGAAAAGGTATCCTTGCCCGGTACATACCCTCACTCCCTACCCCTCCCGCGGGATACAAAAAAGAGATGGTACCAAAGGCCCCAGATTCAAGATCCTCCAAAACAGAATATGACCATAAATTGTAAGGGGTGGGACTAGGGGCGTGCACTGTGGGTATATTTGGGCCTGGTAAGGAGGAGGAAAGGGGAAAAGGCTCTGTAGCATACAGAGCTGTGGATATGTTTTCTTGGATTAATCCCAATAAATATCGCATTGCCTGCACTTCAGACATCTGGTCTTCCGTTTTCTGGCTGCATGACAACAACCAGGGGAAGGATGAAGGGAAAGCCCTTGACACTGCTTATTCTGGCGTAACCCCACTGACTTCTGGAGGAGCTGCACCTGCTCTGCTGCCGACATGAGTGAAAACATCCAGTCCCATTTTTAGGCAAAGTTTCCGTGCTATTTCCACATTGATACTTGGTGACAAGCTCCAGGCAAGATGGGAAATTGCTTCTTGCTAGCTTGTAGTTAGACACTGGGGCAGACAACCCCTCATCCCAGTCCTAACCCACGTGCGTGACCTACAGCAGCTGAGACTGGAATCAGGGCTCTGCTGGGTGAACCAAAATGAGGCCTTCTCCTGCTTGAGCCAAGCTCATCTCAGCTGGAAGCAACTCCAAGCTGCATGCAGCGTGGGAGGAGAATGAGCACGGGAGTGCGGGTAAAGCCAATGTGGGTGACTGTAGTTGGTAGCCAACTGGCGGAGCAGTACTGAAAACCAAACAAACATGGGGAATGAATTCCTCTCTGCTCAGCAGGGATCTTTCCAGGCTGGAGCATAGACACACTGGCAGAAAACTGAGAGAATCCCAGGGTGAAAGAGTTCCCAGCTCACTGCAGAGGATTGTCTTGACATTTACAGCAGGAATTTAACAAGCAGCTTGTGTTTAGCTGCAAGTTCTGGGGCTTGACTTCGTTGTCAGGGCCGTCCTTAGCCATAGGCAGAATAGGCAGCCGCCTAGGGCACCACTAGGTCTGGGGGCACCGCTCTGCGAGAGCCTGAACAGACGGGAAGCAGTGGAGCATGTAAGAGCAGGGCTGCTGGGTCCTAGAGAGAGCCGAATGCAGCACAGTCTGAGGGAGGGGATTGGCTGCTGGTGTCTCTGGGAAGGGGTGGAGGAAGGAAATCACCTGTGAGTTTGACTCTTTCCCCTGGCGTGAGGTGAGGCAGGCTCGGCAGCTCTGGCAGTATCCTTTGTTGTTCCCCATAAAGTCCATTCTTCTCTCTTCTGCCCCACAGAGCACCCCCCCCGTTTCTCCTCCCCCACGGAGCACCCCTCTCTTCCCCCTCCCCTCCATCAGGGCTGGGTTGGTGAGGTGCAGGGGGGAGGGGAGGCTGGCTGGCTGCCTGCTGAGGAATGAAAGTGAAAGTAACTTGCTTCCTCGGCAGGCAGCCAGGATTGGAATGGTCGCACAGGGCTGGGCTGGGTATAGCCAGATAGCATGTGCAAAAAATCAGGACAGGGGGTTGGGGTAGGGTGAACAGATGTCCCACTTTTATAGGGCCAGTCCCAATTTTTGGGTCTTTTTCTTATATAGGCTCCTATTCCCCCCCACCTCCATCCTGATTTTTCACACTTGCTGTCTGGTCACCCTAGATAGGGGTAATTGGTGCCTATGTAAGACAAAGCCCCAAATATCAGGACTGGCCCTATAAAATCAGGACATGTGGATCTGATCACCCTAGCTGGGGAGCGCATCTCTCCCCCGGGCTGGCAGTGATCCATCTCATCCAGGGGGAGCTGCACAGGGCAGGATGAGCTGCTGTGGCTCCATGGGTGCCCCGTCCCTGAAATCAGATGCTGTGCTAACTTCACCATGGTCTGTTGGGCTGGCGGTGGTGCCAACTGGCGTGTGATCAGACCTGAGGGCTTGCTGCTGCTGTTGCCACTCTGCACCCCAAGACGTGGATTTTGGCATCCTGCAGTTTTCCACCTATCTCCTCCTCTACTGCAGCTGTTGGACCAGCAGGCTGGGGGGTGAGCCAAGCATGAAAGCAGTACTGTGTTGCCATTTAAAGTGTCATTTAACAACTTGGTTTGCCAAAAATGCTTGCTAACAATCTTGAATTCAATTTCAATATTTTTTTTTAAAAATCAGTATCTTAGCCAAAAACAGAAAATTAAGTTGTTGATAATTATTTGTGACAAGTTTGGTATAGGGAAGGGAGTGGGCCAGTTTTCATCAGAGAAACAAAAAAATGTTGACTGACTTTCCTATAGCCCTGTTACTGCTAAATAGAGCCCTCCAACAATGTAATATGCTCTTCTCCTTACTAATGTATAGAGCAGGGGTCGGCAACCTACGGCACACGTGCCAAAGGTGGCATGCAAGCTGATTTTTGATAGCACACAGTGGCGAGCTGAGCGGCTCAGCCCGCCACTGCTCTGGGGTTCCGGGTGCTGCCCCATTGGCACCCAGGGTCCTGGCCCCCGGCGCCACTCAGCACCCACTGCTGACCTGAGTACCCCCAAGGAACCCCAGGCTGGCAGCAGCTGAGCATGCTGGCGGCTGAGACCCCGGTTGAGCCACTCAACCCACTGTCGGCCTGGGGTTCCATTCACTCAGCTGGCAGCAGGCTGAGCAGGACTAAATTCAATGAAATAGGAAAACAAGAGCAACTAATGACAAAGTGCAAGAGTCTAGAGCAGTGGTCCCCAAACTTTTTCGTCTGGCGGGCGCCAGATGAAGGACCGTGGTGGCGGGCAAGCATCCGCTGAAATGATGCCGAATTTCAGCGGCATTTCAGCAGATGCTCATCCTCCGGCCAGTACGTGGGTGCACCGAGAGGCCCCTGCAGGCGCCGGGGCACCTGCGGGCACCGCGTTCGGGGCCCCTGACCTAGAGAGCCTCCTGAAGCATGGTGATCGTTTTGATTTAAATGGACTTGAACTGTACGAAAAATTGAGTTGTTGCCACATGCAAAATCGATGATGGACATTGTACAGTTTATTCATACCAGCAAACTTGTTGACATATATCCTAATGTGTACATTGCCACTCGTATTCTGCTGACAATTCCTGTAACAGTAGCATCAGGAGAACGGAGTTTTTCAAAACTAAAGCTCATTAAAAACTATCTCCGCTCTACAATGAGTCAGGAACACTTAACTGGTCTTGCTATTCTTGCAGTTGAACAAGACATCACTTTGTCTTTGTCATACAATGACATTATTACTGAATTTGCAACCAAAAAAGCCAGAAAGATTGCTTTTAATTAAAAACGAATCCTTGTTTCAATACCTCTCCATAGAAGTTTCCAATAAAATGTTGACAAATTAAAAAAAATGATATTATTTGCATCATTCTGTCAAATCAGAATTTTTTCTACAGTGCTACTTCTTTAGTGCTAGTCCATCCGCATTACAGTGTGCTTAATTAAGTTAAACTGGTTTTAATAACATGCATATGGCAAGTTTTCCAATACTGTAAGCTTACGTTTGTGTTGCTAAGAGCAAGACAGGCACGGGGGCACCAGTTTAATAATCTCGCCTAGGGCACCATAAATCTTAAGGATGGCCCTGTTCATTATCACCCATACCAGGAGCAGCCCTGGGATCCCCATGTGACAGGAACTCAGGCTAAATTAAACCGGCCCCCTCATGCCCTGGCAGCTCAATCCCAGAGCAGAGCAAGTTGCACAAGCAGTTGTGTGGTTAGCGATCAGTTGCATCTGCAAGACCCCACAAATCTGCAGCAGTATCAGCATCACTCTGCAATGAGCCAGGCAGGGGACAATGAAGGTCACGGCTTCCCCAAATAGAACAATCTGCTCAGATCAATCCAAGGAGCTAAGGGGCCAGATTCACCAGCATACTCCAGTTTTTTGCACCACTCCAGTGACACCAGGTCTTAAATTCTCCTTGAGTATTTCCCGGAGCCCTGGGGCTTCAGCCCTGTGGTGGAGGGGAAGAGCTCCAGGGCTCCCACAGATTTGAAAATATTTACCAGAGTTCTGCTCCAGACTGCTCCAGTGGAAGTTAAGCCCTGAGTGACAGAAAGCAGCTGGGGGCGTGGGTCTGGTTTGGGCAGGCAGTTAGTACCATCGTCTGGGGAGGGGTCCGGTATGGGTGGGGTGGGCAGTTGGTGCCGTCATTGGGGCGGGGGGGGGGCGCAGGGGCTTGTTGCGGGAGGTTGTCTGCTTTCAGTTATGCTCAGGGTAGAATCAGCCTCTAGCTGCCTTGGAAATTGGGAGAGCATAAAAGTATTTTAAATCCACCTCTGGCTCCTCTGCTGTGTCAGGCAGAGCTCTGGTACCGCTCACAAGCTATTCCATGCTATCATACCCAGTCCCCATGCAGGGGCATAGGGGGTAGAGGACAACTTGCGTCTGCTTCTCCACCTTGCATCCACTGCAAGGCAAAGCGCAGCCTGGCCCCAAATGTGTAAGGCACTGAAAGGGTTAATGAGCCACACTCAGCTACTACGGGACAACCAGACAAGGGTTTTATTGGAAAGATTATCCAGTGGAGACAGCTCTGCCAGGAGCCGGTGGTGAAACGGGGGCGTTGCTCCAAAACAGTCATGGATCTGGGGCTGTCGTTCAGCCCCTCTTTCCCACTGTGACACATGTGTATTCCAATAGTGCAGAAATGCCCCCTAACTTCTCCATTCAAGTTGAACAGGTCCAGCCCCCGGTCCTAGCCAAGCCAAGGCACCTCAGAAGGGGGCCGGGGGTATTTCTGGAGCTATTCTGGTCTCCGAGGGTAGATCTGGTGGTTTCACTTCCTCCCCAAATGCACTCAGGTGTCAACTCTGCTCCCCTCCTCAGCCAGCCTGAGGATTCACACATCACCTCCCAAGCAAAATGCCACACTTCCTGTTCCGGCTGACTCAGTGCCCATGTCATTCTGACTCAATAAGATAACCAGAACAGAAACCACATGCCCATACCATCCTGTCTGTCTGTCCCTGCCCAGATCAGTCATGGCCTGATCCTTGGGAGCAGCTTCTCCACCTGTATAGATCAGGTCATTCCTGGAGGCACGTTTTCCGCTGCTGAGCGACAGCTATCCTCTAGCTCCCTCGGCCCTGTTAGATCAGAGGGATGTGAAACTCAATCAGTGCTGAGCTGATGACGGAAGTACAAGTGGAACTTCACTTCTAGGTGACAGACCTATTCCTGAAACTTAAGGAGCATCTCAGCTGTGTTGACTCCATGCCTGAAAGGGGGAAGCCTCCATTCTGATAGCAATCTATAGCTGGGGAGGAAGGTGCATGAGTGTATGAACAGGCAGCTACCTAGGAGATCATGGTTAGATCTCTATATACTAGAGACAGGCCAAACCCTGGGCCACGTTACACCACCAACATACTGTCCCTTGCCCTTTAACTTTGATGCTTTGGATGGGATGGAGATCGGAGTCACGCTTGTTTGGTTCCCCTGCTGCACAGCACCACATACTCCATCAGAAACACATGGTCCAAGATGGCTGCACTTGGTCAATGAGAAGGACCAATGGAACCCAGGAAATGCTTTGAGATTAGAATCAGATACCACGACTGAGAACAAAATACAGAATGGAAAGTGCTGTGGACATAGCTGGCCCATTCCCTTGAAACCAGGTTCTCTATAGTGACCCCATCCACCCATGGCTTCTTTCTAACGCCTCTCCCCCTGATGACATGTCTTCCTGCTAATACAGCCAGTGGTGCTGGAACAGTTTTTGCAGTGGGGGTGCTAAAATGCACCCCTCTTACCCCTGTCTGTGCCCCTCACTGCCCCCTAGAGCTGGGGCCGGGAGCAGGGCCATGGCTCTGGGAGTGGGGGACGTGGACAGGGTTAAGGCGGCGGAGGCTGGGGCCACAGCGAGGGGAGGATGCAGAGCCTGGGCGTAGGGCTGGTGGCTGAGACCCCAGCAAAGCCCCTAAGCGCAGGGCCGGCGGCCGGTTGGGTCCCAGGCCTGCAGCAGAGCCCCCAAGCAGCAGGACCCCCTGGCTGGCAGGGGTGCAGGGCCGGCAGCTGGAGCCTCAGGTGCAAACCTGGGGGTGCTGCAGCAACCCCTGCATTCATACTTCCCGTGCCTCTAGATACAACAGCTCCTTCCTCCCAGCGCTCTCCCCATCCCATCGCATCCCCGGCTCCAGAAACAGCAATGGGCCTGGATTCACCAGTGCACAAAGGAATGTAGGAGTCCCATTGGGTCATAGGGAGTCGAAAGAACCATCAGCATACCATGTTGAATAACAGAGCCTGTAGCCAGTGAGCTGAGACAATGATTCTGCTGTTTCAACAGCTGATAACCCATAAGGAGGAGAGATCATGCAGGGTTCACACTGAGATCAGGGCAGCAGCTGTTGATTACAAAGCCATTCAGGAAATGACTCTTTCAGGAGAAATCCTGTTCTAGTGGGAGCAGGAATAAAAAGAAAATGATCCTGAAAGAGAACCTGGTAATGATAAATATAAAGCACATTTCCCCAGCCAGCCATCTCTTGCCTTATGTTTTCCCTCCCTATAAAGTTATGGATTGTTACAGTGCTAGTCCTTCATTATTTATTAGTGAGCCAATCAAGAGGGCCCAGTTAAGCTAGGTGCTGTATAAACACCAAGTAGCACATAGTCCATGCCCCAAAGAGCTTACAGTGTAAACTAACAAACTGGACAAAGGGCTGGGGAAAGGGAGAGAGAACTGGCTGATCAGCTGGCAGGTTAGCCTCCATTACACACCAGCCCAGGAAAGCCGAGGGCAACGGTCTCTGAGAGAAAGAAGTGGACTTTGCCCTGACGTCACAAGCAGATGTGAAACAGGGCTCACACGCTGGCCAGCAGTGCACACCTGCCAAAGCTCGCACATACTCCTGAGGAGACTCCCTCCCATAACGGAAGGATAATTAAGACTCTCCCCACTACAGGGTAGGATTTTTGCAACCTATGCTTCAGTGAGACATTTAGAGTACATCTACACTGTGACAAAAGACCCACGGCACAGCTGTTGCTGGCCTGGCTCAGGCTGCAGGACATGCAGCCTGGTCTCTGAAACCCCATGAGGAGGGTAGGTCTCAGAGCCCTTGCTCCAGCCTGAGCATCTGCAATGCAATTTGTAGCCCCTCAGCCCAAACACTGTGGGAACAAGTCAGCTGAGCTGGGCTCTGAGCCTGGCTGCCGTGGGTTTAGCATCACAGTGTAGACGTACCTTTAAAATCTCCGCTAGGATTTTAGGAAACCTCCTTCATCCTGACAGTCACCATTTTACATGCATTGGATCACGTACGCAGGAAATCCTTGCATGGCGAGCCAACAAGAGGCCTTGACACCCCATTAAATCCCACTTAAACCAGAGTTTAAATGATGCATGGGCCAAGTCCGATCCCCCTGCACAGGAGTGAATTTCACCTCCTGTGCTTGATTATGGGGGACATGGTCATAATCAATGTGCAATATGCTAAGAGTCTAGTAACATCCATGGGCCCCAGGCAACATCCTGTACGGAGATCATTATTCCTATGAGAATGAAAAAATATCAGGCACAGTGCCTGACTGATGGGCAGAGTGGGTCACTTAGTACATCCAGGGCATGAAGTCCTTCTGCATTAGCCAATCCCTTTCCTCCTCTCTCCCAAAACCCCACACCTCCTCAGCTGTATTGTAAACTGAGATAGGCCACACTCATCTCCCTGGTTCAGAGCTAGAGGTGCAGCCTGAGCCATTCCCATACTGTGAATAATGAAGGATGATTCACAGTGTGAAACTTGAGCTCCTAGACTCAGTGGGAAGTTGCTCTGTAGAGGAAGGTTTTAACCATGGAATTAGTGGAACACCCAGCAGAACGTGGGATCCTAGGGACAGCTCCAAACCACATCTGCCCAAGAAGAATCACTTCCCATCACATCAGTGCCCCCCCCCCCGCCCGCCCGCTAAGCAGTTTCGCTATGATTTCTATCAAATGTGCAATTGAGTCTCTATTTCGTCCATGTAATTATCCAGGCTGCACATGCAACCTGGGTCCCTGCATGCACAATTGTATGGACATGACACAGGCCAGCTGGGAGAGTGACAGCAGTCGTGGAGATAGGAGACTTGCCATGCATGCAGACTGTTAGCTGTACTGGTGCGGCGTCAGGCCCTACACCTCAGTGTGTGGTTAGACTTGTAAACATTTTCACACACCCAACTGCACGCACGCACACGCGCTCTTCTGAAATCCCACTGTCAGTTACTGGACTAGCTGCTCCTCTGGTCTCAGAGCACCCAGCTCAGGTGCTCAGCCTCTGGCCCTTACCTGTCTGGCAATTCTTCCCTTCTTAGACCAGAGTGGGCCCAGGTACACTCCCCCCTCATACCAGCCTCTTTTCACTCTTAGGCAGGAGCGTTTCCTTCCTGTGACCAGTGATCTAGCCCATCATCCTGAAAGATATTCAGGTCCCCAACTTGTACTGATTTCAGGGGACATTAGGAGCCTAAATACCTCTGAGAAGCTGACCCATAGTGAATGGCCTTCTTGCACAGGCAGTGAGTTACATGGGCCCATGGTGCCCATGCTCCACCAATATTCAAGAACATGGGCCTGGCTCCACCAATGTTTGGGCTTATATTTTCAGAGCTGCCCCTAGAGATGGGACAGCTCTGCTTGGACCCATTCTGGGCATCACCAAAAATTATACAAACCTGGTGCCCATTCCTTCTTGGGGGCAAAAGAAAGTCTCTTATTTAGCAGTTGGAACAAAGCGGCAGAGGAAAGGGATTTTAAAAACAAACAGCCTGCTTGCACATTTAGCCTCATCCAGGGGCAGCTCCAGGCACCAGCATGCCAAGCGCGTGCCTGTGGCGGCAAGCTGCGGGAGGCGCTCTGCCGGTTGCCACAAGGGTGGCAGGCAGGTTGCCTTCGACGGCTTGCCTGCAGAGGGTCTGCTGGTCCCGTGGCTTTGGCAGACCTCCCGCAGGCGTTACGCCGAATCCGCGGGACAGGGGACCTCCCGCAGGCAAGCCGCTGAAGGCAGCCTGCCTACCGTGCTTGGGGCGGCAAAATATCTAGAGCCACCCCTGGCCTCATCTAATCTTATGTTTCACAACTGATGAGACAGGCTTTGCCCTTACATTACAGGACCAGAATCAGCTCACAAATCTTGTGTCCTAGCAAGCCTGAGCCTCCCAGGACCCCTCTCCCAGTCACCCCTTCCAGTGTGCCCTGCTACTCATCCCCCATTGCTCGTCTGGGGTCTCAGTCTAGACCCACCATATTCAAACTCTGCCCCCATCCCACCTCCATTCAGCAGGAGCAGCCATGAGGGCTTACCCAGGAGAATGCCCCTCTGAGACACCCATTCAGTCTCAATGGGTTATAATCACCAGCCTGACAGCTATCTCTCTCCACAGCCTGTTGATAGTATCTGATCCTATTAGGAGCCAAGCAGACACATCACATTTTGGGATGCAGATCAACATATGCAATTAATAAAAAGAGCTAGGACCATATTTCATCACACCTGCCTTTAAGGCTCATATGGTTAAAACGTGAATGGAGCAAAGGGGGGAAGTAGGTTATGCCATTCCAAACAGCCCTACTAACCTTGATAGTAAAAAGGGAGAACTAGAAGAGAAAAGAGAGGACACGCAAACAGGGACGAAAGAACAACAACAAGAGGAAAGAAGGAAGTTGATTTCTTAAAAGAAAATATTTGCATGTGCTATGCAGGAAGAGATCTCCCACTCCCAGCCAACTCAGAGCTCATCTCATGTAAGGTAAGTGACTCCTGTTCCCAGGAACCAGTGTCTGCTCTCCGACCCAGCAGGCCTCTGACTCCTACACTCAGAAGAGGACATGGAGACAAGCACTTTGCACTGGGTGGGGCATTCTGGCCACTATGAGCCAAGGGCAGAGGTGTATCAAAGGGAATCTAAGCTATTGTCATTTACACCTCCTTTGTGTCCCGTGCCCCCCCCTCCCCCGCAAGCCATTAGGTGGTAGCTTTTGGGGGGCTGGCACCATCTTTCTGGTGGTGTTTGTACACCAACAAGCACAATAATAATAATTATTAGTAGCCCACAAAGCTCTTCTTGAAAATCATCACTACAGCTGATTATGTCACTCCCCAAAGCAACATATGCTACTGTAAGGTAGCAGGCCCAGTTTCCAGCCACAACCCCAGCACAGCACAGAGAAAGAAACATGGAACAACCAAAAAACACTAGTTCTGTTCCCAGACTGGGCTGCGACCCTTACTTAGCCTTTCAGGCGGCGGCGGCTGCTGCAACTCCAGGCAAATCCAGTCTCATCCCTCTCCTAGTCTACTGCCAGGGCCCTCGTTTATATTCCCTAGCTGGGACCCATCACATCAGCCTCACTCACTTGATGCAGGCCAGCTGGGTCCCACAATTCCCAATACCTGTCTGCCAGGCTCTTCCCCAGAACAGGGCAGGCTGTTCCCCAGCCCCATTGGCTCCTCAAGGGGCAGACAGCCCTTTTACAACTGCCCATAGCACCTCCATGCTGGTATAACTAACTGCATCTGCCCTAGGAGGGCTTGGATTGTATAGCAATCCCGGAAAAACTTCCCTATTGTATGAGACTATCTCCAAAGCAATTTAGCTCCCCTCCCAGCAGAAGACAATGATGCTAACACTGAGGGCTTGTCTACATGGGGAAATTGATCAGAATAGCTGCTGCAGAATAAGTGTGTACACCCAAGGAGCAATTCCACAATAGCTATTGTGCTCTAAATCCTCACCCCACCTCTAAATCCTCACCCCACCTCATTCCAGAATAACTTCCCCACATGGACAAGCCTGATGACGCACTTCTCATGTTCAAAGCCCTTTACAGACAATACCTAATTGAAGTTTACAATGGCTCTTTGGCATAAAGAAGCATGGCTTTTCCCACTTAGAAATGGGGAAATTGAGACACAAAGCGGTGAACTGAACTGCCCAAAGGCCACAGAATAAGGTTGTGCCAGAGCTGCAGTTAGACATCTAGACTCATCAACCACACCTGTCTCTATGAAACAGGAATCAAACCGGATGTGCAAAGTCTGTTCCACACCCTCAAGCCCTCGTTCACCCTGTGACATCCAGGAAACAGTGAAGCCTTCACTCTCCTGCCTTGCCTTGATTCGGATCGCATCATCCAGCATTCCTGGCTGTGTCACAGACAGTATCAGCCACAGAGACATACATACCAGGCAGCCTGCATACTCGACACCCTCAGTCACCAGGAAAGTGTCCAGCCACAGATGCGGTACTCCAGGAAGCCTTACTAAGAGCAGGATGGGGATGGAGTCATGCTGGCTCATAGCTCTGGTCTCCTCATAGTTAGCTGTATACCAGGATCACCTGTGTTGTCAGCCTCCTTCCTGTCCATCACTCATGCCAGCAATGCTGAACCTGGAAAGGGAGGTCACAGGAAACAGGAGACCTCGTGCATTTGCCAGCTCCTACCTCCTATGCCATGTGCTGCTCTGTCCCCAGGGGCAGAAGTTATCCCTTCTTACATGGTTTGTAATAGCCATAGCAATAGCTGTGTTCAAAGCTGGGTTGTTTGTCAGCGCTCTGCGGAGGTTCTTATCTGGTCCACATCACCTAAGCACATAGGCACCGACTCCCTAGGGGCTCTGGGTCTGGAGCACCCATGGGAAAAAATACTGGGTGCTCAGAAGCCACCAGCCATAGCAGTTTGGCAGCGCCCCCAATTAGCTGACGGGAGGCATGGGGGAGGAGCTTGAGGGAGGATGGAGAAAGCAGCGAGCGGGCAGGAACCTCAGGGGGAAGGGAAGGAGCGGGAGGGGGAAGCGGAGTGAGGGGGTCCTGGGAAGGAGGGCGGAGTGAGGACATGGCCTTGGGGAAGGGAGTGGAGCGAGGGTGGGATGAGGCTGAGCAAGGGTGGGACCTCAGGGGAGGGGTGGAATGGGGGCGGGGCCTCAGGGCACAGCAGGTGTGGAGGACCCCCAGGGAAAAGTAAAACTCAGTGCCTATGCCTGAGCACCTCATCTTCATTAATGAATTTATCTTTACAACAGCCTGGGAGGTAGGGAAAGCTGAGACCCAACTACAGATGGGGAAACTGAGGAACAATGAGGCAACATGACTTGTCCCTGGCCACACAGGGAGTTTTTAGGAGAAATGAACAAAGGTCTCTGGGAGTCCTAGGCCCAGAGCCTCAAGGGTAGTGAGGCTTCCAACTTCTAATGATTTCAGTGGATGGTAGGAGCTTCCCTGCCTGTGAGGAACTGGGCACCACAAGAACTTGCAGCCCAGGAGCCAGTGTAACTTCCACTCCCATCTGGAGTGAGGCACGCAGGGCTGAGGAGTTTCCCTGAGTGTTGTGAGGGCTGATTGCAACCTTGGCAGGAGATGGAGAGAGTGACATGGGACCCTAGACTGGCTGTGGCCCTGCAGGTCAGGGCCAGGGGCAGCAGGACTTTGCAGGCAGGCTAAGACCAAGATCTCGGTGCTGTGCTCAACCCTACAGGTAGCCAGGTCGTCAGCGCTCACAAAACCTCTGTGGCTGTAGTAACACCACACATTTCCTGTGCCCTCCAGGCAAGGAAGGCCAAGCACTTGGCAAATATTGCAGAACAGCTCCTCACCACACCCAGGCTGAGCTAGAATAGCATGCTCAGGCCAATTCGACCAGCGGGGACCTGGGGCACAGAGAAGGGAAGTGACATGACTGAGGTCACAGAGCAGGTCAGTAGCGAAGCAGTGAATAGCTCCTAAAACTCCTGATTCCAACCCTAGGCTAAAGCACAAGCCCACCTGCCTTATGACACAAGGATTAATTAGTGGGTTCCTCTGCTCTCTCACAGTTTCCAACATAACAAGGTGACAAAGAAAGCCCCTGTGGGGGGAGGGGGGTTTGGCCCCACACAAACTCCTCTTTCCTAACCTGACAAGACCCCACTGTTTCCCCACAAGGAAGAGGAAGCCAGAGACCACACGGTGGGAGTGGTAACTGTCACACAGGAACTGCCGTACCTGGCCTTGAACTGTGAACAAATTTGTCACTTAAAAATAGGCTCAAAATAGCTGCCATGGAACAATCAAGTCATTGTCTGCACGAAGGGGTGATGTATGCGGTTTTCCTCTTCCATGGTCTGCCTTTTTCTTTGCTTCCAAAGACAAAAACAACCCTGCCATGACCCAGAGAAAAAGCTTTGTGCTTTTTTTAACAATCCCACTGCTCTTTGGAGTATTATCTGCATAGGAAATACATGTGGTGCCATGGAAAACACTGCTAAGAACCCCTGTTTCACACCATGAAGTGCAGGAGGTCTCAAACAAATTCACAGTGCTTGCAGTTAAAACCATGTACTAACAACACTTACACTTACTTATTTGGAATTAATAAAATAAGCTTTTCAAGATCAAGTATAATATGTACTATTAATAATACCACAAAAGTTACACAGTTATTACTAATTATATCATTTAAAAAAAAACAGGTTTGTTGTAACAAAATTTCAAACCTGAGTACCCTGGTGACCATACTTGCGAACCCCCGAGCTAGGGTTGCTTTCGCTTATTAAATGGAGAGGATAACACTGCTTGCTATACTTGCAGCAGATGGGGCCTTAAATATGTCACAAGGAGCTGGGGGGCAGCCCCATGAGGAGGCCCTAGCTGAAGGGATGTGCCAGGGCAGGCAGGAGCATGTCGGGGGCAAACGGGGAATAGCTGTAAGGCTCACTGGTGCAGTGGATTCTGGGCTGCTGCATGGCCCTTAGGTAACCCTAGGGAAGCTTCCTAGAGTGGTCTCAGGGCTGCTCTAACTTCCATCAATGACTGTTTTGGCCCTCGCAGAAGCTGGCTCTCTATTTTCTGTCCATCTCCATTGCAAAGATAGTGCTCAACCTGTGAATCAATGGGTTGCTGTCCCATTAGCCAGCCTTGCAGAAAATTGTCTCTAGCTAAAAGAGAAAGGGGAGCATAGGAGCCAGCCAGTCTGGTGCCTGGGACAATATGTGGGCCCCCCACACGTAATCCGCAGCAGAACCCCACCCCATACCATAGAAATGGACTGGGCTTCTTACCCTGAACAGATGAACAGAGTGTAAACCGGTGCAATGTTATCTTCTGCAAGCAGCCTGAAAAAACAGCTGTGAGAGGTGTGCCCGTCAGCTCACAGCAATGCATTGTCAACTCTGAGACCTATCAACCTCCCTTCCCCTAAACTATTCATCATTAAAATAATTATAGTGATTTCATGGCTGATGATTTTTAGCAGGTTGTGCTCATATTTAGCTAATGTGCTCACCCCACAATCCTAAACTGCCTCCCACACCTCCCCAGGTGACCAAACCCCCAAACAGCTCCTAACCAGATGCCCAAACCTCCTGCTTCCCCTTGAAAACAATGCAGTGAGTCATTGGCATAGTGGAAAAAAATACATGAACACAGTGTAAAATACATTGACTTTAACAGCAAAGGGGATAACACTGAGGTTGCTGCATTGATAGAATTATTTATATTCAATTTTTGCTTAATTAGAAACCCTCCCGTTTGTGATGTAAATGACAATGGTGATGCAGAATTTCCACGCTGCTGCACCAGAGTGTTGCCTGGGGTTAAGCTCACTGCATAGCACCCAGGTTTGATCCGGAGAGCGGCAGCACTTCATTGCATGTTGAGGGCTACCAGCGCCTCACCAGTTTGCACTGCATCGCCCCAGCCAACACCTGCTGCTACGAATGCAGAATCTAGTGTGCAGAGAGATGTGCAGAGCTGCACCCTCAGCTGAGGGGGCTTCCTCACTGCTTCAGCAAAGGTGTGAGCTCCCCTTCCTCTAACAGCATTCAGCCCTCTGGTGCAATCTCCAGCCTCCACTGACCCTACTGGCAAGGCGTGTGGCTCCCTCACACCACACAGTGCAGCTCCGGGAGGTGTGAACCGCAGAGCTTAGTTAGAACTAGCCACATGCAAACATTTCTAAGAATAGACAGTATGAAGGCCCCCTTGGCTTTAGCCACACACTGTAAAGCCAGGGCTCAATGGGGGAAGAGATAGCTCAGTGGTTTGCACATTGGCCTGCTAAACTCAGGGTTATGAGTTCAATCCTTGAGGGGGCCATTTAGGAATCTGGGGCAAAACTCTGTCTGAGGAATGATCCTGCTTTGAGCAGGGGGTTGGACTAGATGACCTCCTGAGGTCCCTTCTAGCCCATGATTCTATAAGACTGAACTGTGTTCTTGTGACTGTTAAAACACTGGCTAGTACTAAGGTCTATCCTGTGCAGCTGAAAGGCCCCATGGAACTAAGTGAAGCTCATTGTTATGAACATTTCAGACCAGGCTCTCAGCTCCCTGCAGAGCTGTGCCATTTTACCCCCGTGAGGCACCAGCCCAATGCCTTTGTTGCCAGCAGTTCTTCAGAACAGGCGTATTAAGCCATGTCTACACTCCAGCTGCCCCAGCATCACGGCCATTGCTGTAGTGCAGAAGCTTCTTAAGTTGCAGGAATCAGGGTCTTTTCCGGCACCATAGTTAATCCATCTCTCCGCAAGGCGGTAGCTAGGTGGACAGAAGAATTCACCCATCGACCTAGCCGTGTCTACACTGGGGTTTAGACTGACCTAGCTAAGGTGCCACGGCATGACATTTTTCACCGCCCTGAATGACGTAGCTAGGTGGGTCTAATTTTAAGTGTAGACCAGGCCTTAGAGCCAATTATTTGGTGTTTACCACCTCCAGCCAGTAAGACGTGGACACCTAGCATACTCCCGGGCCTGACTACACAGGGGTTCCTGGATCTCGGCACACAGCCTAAGATCACGGGAATCTCGGAGGGTGGGGCGGCAGTGAGGCTGGAATCCCCTGGCCTCACTTCAGTGCCCCAGCACAGTACGTTTTGCTGGAGCACTGAAAGCAGCGACCCCCTCTGGCTAAGCTTGGCTGAGGCTTTGGCTGGTGTCACCTGTTCTTGTGCAAGGACAAGAATTATGCACGCACTGGAAATCACAATAGAGCAGGAAGAAATACCATGTGCCAGATCCCTGTGCCTTTCTCTCCAAAGAAGGAAGCAGTCTGTTGCTCAAGTCTCAAACTGGCCAAATTGCAGCCCATTGTAATAGTACATGTGGGGGGAGGGGGGAGAGAGAGCTGTTTGTGTTAGTTAACCGGGGAGTTTCTGAATGAGGCCAGCAGGGAAAGGTGATTCCTGCCTCACACCATACATGGAGCTAGAGGGGAGCAGCCCGGAGGTGACTCACAATGGTATGACGGCAGGAGGCCCACAGGAAGGACATGCCAGCTGGGCACACCTGATATGTTGTGAGTGACTCTCTGCAGCATCATCCTCAGCGCAGGTTCCTGTGGGGTGACATTTACATGCACACGCAGTATCCGTCCAACTCAAAAGTCAGCCCAGGGGTTTTGGCATAAGTAACCCTCTGAGATGCCAGGTGCATCTGTGTGTAGCTAGCCTCACCCACTGCATGCACCACAACAACAATGCTGCTATTTATAGCATGCTCAGTGCTCACTCAATCAAAGCTAGCACAGGCATGGCTCCTTGAACAGGGATTCACGCCTCCAGCTGCAAGGGCCACAGCCACACAGGGCAGGGTCCATCCCCTCCATCCAGGGCCGGCTCCAGGATTTTCACCACCCCAAGAGGCAGAAAAAAAACCAACCAAACAACAAAGCCACGATCATGATCAGCGGCAGCTCCACCGCGCCGCTTTCTTCTTTGGCGGCACTATGGCAGCAGGTCCTTCCCTCCAAGAGGGACCGAGGGACCCGCCGCTGAATTGCTGCCAAAGAGCCCAACATGCTGCCCCTTCCCCTTGGCCACCACAAGCACCTGCTTGCTGAGCTGGTGCCTGGAGCCAGCCCTGCCTCCGTCAGCTCTGGCCCCCACCCCCTGCACCCAAAGTTGCTGTGGATGCCGTGTTTTATTGCTGCGCTGGGATCCAGCATGGCACACGGGGCCATGTGGTAACAATGATGTGGACCCCACCCCCGTCTCCTAGTCCCACCTCAGAACCCTGGACCGTGGCTGTTTCAGGCTCTTGCCAGAGGGAAAAAGGCTCAGGGCTAAATCCTGGCATCGATCTGCATAAGTCACAAATCAAACACTCATGCAGGCTTTTCCCAGTGCGTGCCCTCACGTCCATTTGCAGGGTGAAAGGATGCTGTCACTTAGCACAGAGTGAGCACTTGTCAGCCATCGCACTACCAGTGCTTTGGAAAGATGGGCCTTTTTCATTGTCAGGGAAACTGAGGCACTTAGAGGTGAAGTGAATTGCCCAGCACCTTGGGAGAGATCACACAACCTGCTTAAAAGAGGAAGAAACATATCCCAGGCTATGGGAGGTCTCTTGGGAGAGGCAGAGTGCTTTAGCAGATAGTGCACTGGACTGACTCTTGGGTGAATCATGGCACCTCTCTGTGCCTCAGTTTCCCATCTAACCCTTTGTCTGTCTTGTCTCTCCAGATTTTAAGCTCTTCGGGGATTACACGATATCTCTCACTGTCTGTTTGTTCAGCACCTAGCACAATGGGGCCCTGATTTCAGTTGGGGGCCTCTCCGTGTTACCACAATGCACATAACAACTAAGCCTTGAGTTGCGTTTGGTTTCAGAAGCCCCTGCTGCACATCAAGGACCCTGGGGAAGACGTCTCTGACAATGTTAGATGTCAAACCACCTGTAAATGCACTGAGGGGGCAGATTCTACCCTCAGCTGCATGCACCCATTGACAGCGGCGGAGGGCTCAGTGTGAGTTGATCACTGAGGTCATGCCCAAGAGCAGAATGTTGACCACAAACAAACTTGTTTTGCCAGCTGTGCCCCCTCCAATTACTGCCTTTATTTAAAGAGACGGAGCCAAGATTTCAGGCTGCGATTGGCTGGTTTTGGTTTTTGCTGCATTGTCTGACACGTGCGGAAGCTTAACTCACATTCCACCCCCATCTCGCCCCCTCACCCTGCTGGTTTTAATTTCCATTTGACTAACAACAACTTCTTTTTCCCATTTCTCATTTAGCACAAGTTTTTTGTTTCATTTACAGAGACATTGTCCCAATTACTGCAGGTCAGCCGGGGTACAGGAGTTTCGTTTTGCTTAAAAACTACAGTTCTTTGCTAAAATGAATACACATGGCATATCAGAGTGGTTACTGCTACAGCCAACACACAGAAGCCCCTAGCCTGCAATCGAATCCATGCAAGGCCCCATGGGTGGCCAGTGAACCTTGCCTTCAAGGAGGTTAGCCCCCAGCTCCATTCCTTCCATCCAAGGTCCTGTCCTCACCACCAGAGGAGCTCCGGCTGGCCCGCCCCAGCCACATCAGCCCGAGCACTGGCACTAGCCACCCCTGGCCCCGCAAGCCTCTGACCGCCAGCCTCAGCCCCAGGCTCCAGGCCACCAGCCCCCACTGGCTTCAGGGAAGAGGGTGAGTGAGGGCAGGGCTTGGGGTGGAGCATGGGCAGGACCCTGACCTCAGTTAGGGGGTGACTTAGCCTCCCCTGGCCTTTGATACCCACTGCCCATGCAAGGCCCCCACACCCCCACTCTGAACTCCTAGAGCTTCACATAGGTTTTCATAGATTCTAAGGCAAGAACCACCATTGTGATAATCCAGTCCAGTGGTTCTCAAACTTTTGTACTGGTGACTCCTTTCACACAGCAAGCCTCTGAGTGCGACCCCCCCCTTATAAATTAAAACCACTCTTTTATATATTGAACACCATTATAAATGCTGGAGGCAAAGCGGGGTTTGGGGTGGAGGCTGACAGCTCACAACCCCCCATGTAATAACCTCACAGCCCCCTGAGGGGGCCTGACCCCCAGTCTGAGAACCCCTGATCTAGTCTGACCTCCTGCACAACACAGGCCAGAGAAGTTCCCTACAATAATCCCTGCCCAGAGTGTATCTTTTAGGAAAACATCCAATCTTGATTTAAAAAATTGCAGTGCTGGAGAATCCACCATGACTTTTAGTAAACTGTTCCAATGGTTATTGACTCACTGTTAAAAATGTACACCTTATTGCGAGCCTGAATTTGTCTAGCTTCAACTTCCAGCCATCAGCTCATGTTAGACCTTTCTCTGCTAGACAGGGTGACCAGACGTCCCATTTTTAAAGGTACAGTCCCATATTTAAATCCTCCTGCAGCTGTCCCAAGTTTTTCTTCAAAATGAGCAAATTGTCCCCTATTGTCTATCTCCTCTCCCCCACATCAGTACTGGCAGGTCCTGCTGCTGGCCAGATCCCTGCTCGCCAGCCACCCGCCCACCAGTGGTCAGTGGGGGATCCAGTGGCAGATGATGGGGGTGGGTGTGCAAGGCTAGTAGCAGGGTGAAGCTGCAGCATGTGGGGCTGACCGCTTCCCCAGCTGGTCTGCCAGCACAGCCCCTGCTGGGTGCCAGCTCGGCTTTGCCCCTGTCCCATTTCCAGCCGGTACTGGCTGTGCACTGCGAGATGCGGTGGCTGGTGAGTGCAGGCAGGCACCAGGTGGCAGCTGGTTACATGTCACCTCTGCTGGTCACCCATCAGCCCTTTATGTGCTCCCCCCTCACTGTCCTTTCCCTGCTTTGCCCCTTCACCCCCTGCATATCTCCCTATCTCCTCCGTACCCCCCCGGCGGGCATGTCCCACTCCCAGTGCTGTGCAGAGAACCAGCCCCCACTGGAAGCACTCAGCTCACTGAACAGCCTGGCCTGCAGGCTCCTTCCTTCCCCCACTGCCTCTGGCTGGGCCAGTGCCCCAGGAAAGCCCAAGGTCCTCCGGCCTGGGGTGCTGGATAGGAGGAGCCGAGGCCTGCACGTGCCAAAGTCCTGCACAGCGCTGGCATGGGGAAGCATCTCTACCCCTCAGCTAAGCTCTGAAGTGGTGAGGGGGAAGCGATTTCCAGCCTGTTTGTCCCCCAACCCCACAGGCTCCATAGCAGGCCCCAGGTAGGGGCTCAGCACCCTCTTCACCTGGCCCCTAGGGCACAGGGCTGCTCTGTCCTCTAGGCACCCTCCCCTGCTGATCCACCTCTGTGGCCCCATTCTCTGAAGCCTCTGGTGCACAATGCATTCTTAGGGCTTAACCCCTTCCTATCCACACTGGAGGTAGGGAACAGGAGACAGCTGGGTTATGTCAGTGACCAGCAGCAGCCTAGAGGTGTTAGCTGCCTTTCGACACTATGCAGGCAGGAAGGGACAAGCTGCTTTCAGTCATGTGGGGAGGGGCGGAAAAGAGAGTTGAGCTCAGCAAACCCACAGGCCAGATCATCCCTCTCCTCCTCCACCCAGCTGGAAATAGCTCCCATCCCACACAGTGCCAAAAGGCTGCTGCTGGCCACATTCTGGTATGAACCCAGTGAAAACGTGACACCAGGAGTGGTGGGACCAGCCCAGGGGCCCAGCCAGACATGGAGGACGGAGAGTGCCAGGCAGGGAGGGTTAGGACTGTCAGTTATCCCCCACCCCATCTGAGAGAGGTGTACAAGACTGCATGTGCGTGTCACCTCTCCCCCTGTGGAGGGGGTGGAGTAGGGGAGTGTGTGTAACCTCTCCCTCCTGTGAATCCTGAAGCATTGAGAATAAGAAAGCAAATAAAAAGAATCCAACTACACATTTATTTTTAACAAGGGCTCAGTCAACTTAATGTTCATTTGAACATTTGTACTGCATAGTTTGGATTGATTACCATTGAACCTGCTTGAAGACGAGTCATTTTAGCAGATGTCCTGTACTCTGCACAGGGAAATATGGTCACCTTATCTGCTAGATGGAAGAGCCAATTATAAAATATTTGTTCCTCAAATAGATACTTATAGACTGTATCAAGTCACTCCTTAACCTTCTCCTTGTTAAGCTAAATAGACCAAGCTTCCTGAGTCTATCACTATAAGGCAGGTTTCCTAATCCTTTAACCAGTGTCATGGCTCTTCTCCAACCCCTCTCCAATTTATTAACATCCTTCCCAAATTGTGGGCCCCAGACCTGGACACAGGATTCCAGGAGCGGTTGCACCAGTGCCAACTACAGAGATGAAACTAATCTCTCTGCTCCAACTCCTCTTCAGGTATCCAAGGATCACGTTCGTTGTTGATTATCCACCACGGCTCCCAAACCTTTTTCTGAGTCCTTGCTTCCCAGGATAGAGCCCCTCCCCACACGTCCTGTAGGCACAGCTGACATTCTGTGTTCCTAGATGCATCTATTTACATTGAGCTGCATCAAAAACACACATGGTTTGCCTGTGTCCAGCTTGCCAAGCATGCCAGCTCGCTCCGTATCAGTGACCTGGCCTCTTCATTATTTACAAGGCTAAATTTTTGTCTTCAGATCCACTTCAGCACTTCCTAGGAGCACGGATAACCTAGCGTTCGCCTCCACCAGTTACCACATGTTCATGTACAACTCACCCTGTCTACATGCAGGAGTTAAAACAGGTTAGCTAACAGGTTTTCAACTGTGACTTTTATCCTAGTGTGGACAGGTCCCCCACACAGGCTCTGTTGAACACATTTATAATCATGTTTCTGGTGGACGTGTAAGGTAGGGCAGGGAGTGGGCAGCTATAATTAGATATGGCAGCAGTGTATGGATAGGTGGCATGTCATGCTCCAGCTGCTGCCGAGGGGCTCATTCCTGCAGAGCACTGAGCCCTCTGCCCCATCTCCAGCACAATACCATGTGTATATCTTTCAGCACAGGCAGTTATTTAGGTTTGCCTGTGTGCATAAAGTTCTGTCTAGGAACCTTGCTGGCTTGGGGTCTAAACGAGCAACGAATTAAGCAGTGAGGTTCTGGCTGGCTCAGGATAGGCTCTGGGGTATAGAGCTTTTCACCTGTGCATCACCTCTTCAGATCCAGGTCAGTGGTCCAAAGGCTATTCCTTGCTGGCGGCTATTTGGTGACGCACATGACAAAGTGCTGTTCTCAGCACTGCCCCTAGTGGACAGGTCTCCATCTTGCAACCTGAATTAACGGTGTCCTAACTTGCCCCTTGTTGGCAGTCCCAGCAATGGGGTGAGATCAGAGGAGCTCCTAGCCGCTCCAAAGGCACAGGTGGAGTGAGCTGGTGGGAAAAACATGCTCTGTGGATAGCAGCACACTTCACTCTGTGGGGCTGGCACCTTGTCCCAGCTCAGAATTCACTTTTGAACAAACGCTTCCCCTTTTCCATCACTGCCCCTGAATTCCAGTCGTGGATCTGCAGTGAGATAAACATCTCCCCCAGCTCCCAGCCCCTCTCTGTTCCTGGCTGCCCCCCTTGCAACGTAGTGTGACGGGGCGACTTCGTGGCTGTGCTCTGACTCAGGCAGGGCGCTGGTGTTTCGATTCCTTGGCTTTCTGGCTTCCCAGCAAAGCCATCTTAGCCACACTAACCAACAGCCAGGAAGAAATGTCGTATTGCTGAGAAGTAGAATTTACCCAGAATACCTATCATCTCCACCCCATTCCCCAATGCCCCTCCCCGGCTGTTTCTGCTAGGTCCAATGATGGTTAAGACTTCCCACATGTAGAATTGCAACCCAAGGACACCTCAATACACATAGCCACATGCCTGGATGATCTGCTGACTGCTTTGCTGAATCGGGGCCTCAGTTTCCTGCCCAGCAGCTCTCTTTCCACATGGCAGGACCCCTCCAGCTAAGAGGGGCTGTAATCATGACCACACTCATGCTTTGGTTAATGAAAAGTCACAGTTTTATTGAGATGCTTTTTTTGGGGGGGAAGGGAGGTTAAAAAAAATCACCCTCTACAACATGATGCAAAATTAACTTAGAAACATAATAAATAGGCCTTTTAATAGTCACATTATTATGATACTAAAGTGCTTTGAGAAAGAATTTAACAGGACCAGTGTATACGACGCAAGAAAGGGTTTACAAATATCAGAAAATGTAGTGCAGCAAAATATGCTCCATGGCTGAGTGGCCAACACCCAGCAAAATGACCAAGCATGTGACACCCACAACCTAAGGAGAATTCTCCTTATTTCACAGTTTATCCTTATCTCACTAGTTGAGCTGAAATGATCAGACACAATCAACTGTGGGGGGAGGGGGGGACCTCCAGTCTTCTCCTTTCATTAGGAGACTGGTCTCCGCCCATCCATCATGCACACATCATGGAGAGAGGAAGCCACAGAGCAGATTCTCTGCTAGGGTAAATCACAAGTCAGTGGAGTTACACCAGCTGAGGACCCAGCCCTTGTTTTCCTTCTAGCATCACTGAGAAGGCAAGACACTTTTGAATAATTTTGATGAGACAGACTTGGGTATCAAGGTCTACATTTTGTCCTCACCACAGCAGCTCCCAGCAACTTTAGAGGGACATGTGTGCATGTCAACAAGGCCAGAATTTGACACCAGAACTGGATTATTTCCAGGAAAGTCTCCTCATCCATCCATCACCACACTCATCCCCATGGTATCCAAGTACCTCTTGCACATCTTTCTCCTTTGCACGCAGCCCTGCTTAAAGCCAGCTCACGCTCATGAGAGCTACATGTGGGTATTGCTGTCTAATCTGTCCACAGGCAGGGTCACTAGTGCTGGTTCCTGATCCTTTTTTCTAGTGTATCAACTCAATACAAAAAGGTTAAGCAAGTAGAAGTCAATATAAGGTATAAAAAAATTTTTGTAACCAAACCTCTGAATAGAGATAGATGCAAAACCACCCCCAGTTTGGAGGCTATTTTCTATGCTGGGACTGTTCAGACATAGCTTTCAGCTTTGTGGCTAGCTCCTCTCATGTGCAAGGCTCAACAAGATGCCAGAGCAATTTGCCCCCTGACCTCGAGAGAAGTGCAGATCCAGAACTTAATAGGACTCAGGTCTAGCACTAGCGTACCTG
The DNA here is from genome assembly GCF_025201925.1 of Gopherus flavomarginatus. NCBI lineage: Eukaryota > Metazoa > Chordata > Testudines > Testudinidae > Gopherus > Gopherus flavomarginatus. The sequence goes on from NC_066625.1 coordinate 53,382,213, forward strand.
CTCACACTAAGAACAATCACAAATGATTGTAACATCCAGGTGACCAGCCACTTATATACCCAGATGATCAACTAACACACTCACATAGAGGTGCTCAGCTACTGGATTTTACACACACAAGTGATCTGCTTTCACACTCAGAGATATTTACATGCACACACACGTACTTGACGGAAATGCATTTCTCCCACACTCCTGGGAGGGGTCAGAGAAACGTCTCCTTTTTTGGTGAGCAATACTCCAGCACCCTGGAGTTCCATAGTGCTTTAGAGTAACTGTGGTGTAGATATTTGGGCTCTGGATGGAGCCTGGGCTCCAGGATCCTGCGAAGGGGGACAGTCAAAGATCTCAAGGTCTACACCACAAACAAACAGCCCCTTAGCCCAAGCCCCGCAAGCGGTAGTCAGCTGGCACCAGCCAGCGGCCGGTGTCTGATGGCAGTGTGTAGCTATACCCTTAAAGAGGAGAGGAATCTGCTGGAGACAAGCCAGGAGACTTGCCTGGGCAGGTTGGGAGTGGACTAGATAACGGTTTCCAAAAATGGAACAACAAGAATATTAGACAAGACCAACAAGCCATCAAGATGTGCGGTTCCGGGATCCCCTCAGCCTTGATCCTCACCACATGCCCAGAGTCTACGGGCACCCAGGACAACTGCATGAATAAATACAGCTCATCCTCTGTATGTGTGCACCTCTCCTGACTCATCCCCTCTGGTGCAGCCCGACTGAATCTTGTCCCTGCTTAGTTGCACTCTCCCTGCCTCACAGGCCGCTGCTGTCCATAGGCGCTGATGCCTTCTGGCGCTGGTGGGTGCTCAACCCTGCTCTGCTCCCAGCCCTGCCCCAACTCCACCCCTATTCCACCCCCATTCCAAATCAGCCCCATGTTACTCTTTGGTGGCATTAGCTTCAGTCTCATCCTGCCCCATCTCTTTGGTGGCCTCAGCTCCTGTGCTGCATGGAATCAGGAGAGGGATCTGGGCTGATTTCATCCTCTCCATTCAGTGTCCCTAAAACACAATCTGGCATGAAGCTGCCATGATGGAATCGATGGGCACGGACATGTGGGGGATGGAATCGGTCTGCTTCAAGTGGAAGGGATGCCACTTACGAAGCTGAGAGGGGGCCAAGGTGCACAGAGATGAATGTCCAGAGAGCAGCCACTGGGATGGGGCAATCCCTTCCTTGCTCAAGTGCTGGTAAGAAGCTGAAGAAGATCAACAGTAGTCCGAATGGTGAGTCATGGCCCACTCCTTTCACTGGAACAGCCGGGCAAGAGCTATCATCTGCAGGAAGCCCAACCAGAAGGAGGGGGAGGTGGCCACAGCCTGGCTTCTCTGCATCAAAGTCTGGGAGGGCGCAGGCTGCTTCAGCAGCCATTCCTTCACGAGGGTTTGGGAGAAGCCGTTCTCCTCTGAGATGCAGGTGTAACGCCCGTAGTGGTCGTGGGTCATGTTCTTGATGAAGTGGATGCAGGGCCTGTGGGTGGAGCTGCAGTTCTGGATGCGGCTGCCATTGTGGTGCCACATGTAGGTGGCAGCGTGGGATTCGGTGGGGCAGTGCAGGAAGTAGCGGGAGAAGAGCGCCACAGTGACGTTCCGGTAGCTCTCCGGGCTGTCCACTGGCAAGAGAAGGGAAAAGAGATGGTTGTCCCCAAAACATGGTCCAACATGAAACCAACATTTCCCCCTTACTCATGAGGGGAGGGGGGAAAGAAGGTCTCAGCCCACCCACCTATTCTGCATGTCCACCCAACCTGAATACACAAGACTGATCTGAGGGGAACATTCCATGGACTTCAAGGGGCTTTGCAAGGCCAGTGTTTGGAGGCCCCCTCTTGCCTTTTTAAAAGGCCCCAGACCACACCCAGGCAGATTTTAGAGGAGAAAAAGACCCCCCTCTGTCCAACCCCAGCATCCCCCTGAAATAAGTCAGGGCCAGTTGGGTGCCTGCAGAGTTCCCATCGCTATCAGTGGAGCAGGAGACATGCACGCAGGAAGGGAATGTGGAACCTGGGTTTACAGCAGCTGTGAGGAACCATTGCTGAGAACAGCGGGATGAAGGGTTACTATGGATGGTGGGGGCTGTACATAGGGTGGTCTGACTCCAGCTTCCTTTGACTTCAGGTATTTTATAGTGGTTAGTTTGGCTGTGCCCCACTTTCCTGGGCAGGAGTGCATCAGACCTGTGTGTCATAGATTCTATACTGCTAATAGCGATTTTCTAGTTCAAGTGGCAAGGGCCCGTGCTTTCAGAACAGGAGGAGCTGAGCTCTAGTCCTGAGGAAGTTGAGTGGCCTCACTTGGCACTGTGCTTCGTGCCATGAAATGCTAGGGGCTTTGAATCCATTACTTATTTAACTACAAAGCGGTATTAACACAACCCTGCACATAACAGGAGTGAGAGATTCAGTCCTTCTCACCTGACTACAGGTACTAGCTGCTTAGTAGCTTCAGCTCCCTTCCCACAGAGGGGAGAGCAGTTTGCGCATAACAGCGCTTACTCTTAGCCACTAAGGGTCTGTCTTCACTCCAATGTTAGCCGGGCGGGGGGCGGGAATCAGTACTCCTGGGTTAACCTAACACCAGATGTGAGCAGCCACTGCAAAGCCTTGCCCATGTTAATGCATCCTCACTGGTGCTGTGCTCCCCCATGGGTTGCTAGGACTTCTGGGGTCCATTCCAGGATTCCTAGCATTGCAGTGAGCTAAGCCTCTCTGATTCTTCCCCGTGAGTTGTGGGAGTCTGTCTTGCTGGGCACAAGGTGGATGTGGGGAAGGCAGTGAAGAACTACCAACTCGCAGGTGCATCCTCGCTGCAAAGCGGGCAGGTTACCAACGCCAGTGAAAGCAGCACCCAAGCACTAGCCTGCACCCCCTGCCGAGCCAGCTAGCCTGGGTGCAAAGCACTGCTAAACCCAGAAAGAGGGTTTTGCATGTGGATGGGAGGGAGGTTGGGGCAACACCCAGGAAAGAGCCTGAGTCAACTCTGCAGTGAAGGCAGATCCTACAAGGTACAATCCTCCCAAGGGAGGTAAAAGAGTGCATTAGAAACCTTTTCCTAAGACATTAATTACCTACCCTACCCGTGCCCCAACTGCCCGACTTTTCCCAAGAGCAAGTGGCTCTAGAAATCAAAGAGCAGCGCTGATCGTTAAAAGTACCTTCCTGCTGTTTGAAGACCGAACGGGGACATATTTCCAGTGAGGACTCCAGGGTCACATTCTGTAGCATTGTCCTGAATAGAAGGGAAATTGGAACAACCATTAACAGAGAAATAAGGGTCACTAAGTTGTTTATATTGGATTTCTTTCCTGGCCTTTGAAGATTTCTCTCCTGGGGATCAGAGTTGGTCCTATTCCTTCCTGGCCCACCAAGTGACTGGGTGAAGGGAGAGAGAGACATTGTACCATGCCCAGTAATCTCCTCCACACACATTCACTCTGCACCAGTCTTTTAGGGCCTGTCTACATTACAAAAACAACACTAATCCCTGGCTCTTATCTAGTGCATTTTATCAGTAGATCTCAAAATGCTTTATCAATGGAGATCAGGATCATTATCCCCATTCTGCAGATGGGGAAACTGAGGTAGAGCAGGGAAGTGACTTGTCCCAGGTCACCCCACAAGCCAGAGGCAGAGCCAGGAATAGAACCCTTGTTTCCAAAGTCTCAATCCAGTGCTGTGGCTGCTAGGCCATGCTGACTCCACTGTGTACACAGGACTGTGACTAAATCACCTTCTTGTCTGCGAGGACAGGTAAAGCAGGTTATAACCATGTTGGAGAGCCAGGTGCCAGCCTGGGTAAAGCCATTAGTAATACTTAGTTCTGTTTGCATTGGTAGATCTCAACAGATCAGGCTGTGATACTTTTCCACTCCCCTTGCACTCTTCCATGGGAGAAACTACACCCAGTAACACCTGGGCAGGTAAGTGCTCTCCATGTACACAAGGATCTCAACTGCTTGTGGAGCAATGGCCCAGAGCATGAGCTGGGGTCAGTTGGTGCAGCTCCATTAACTTAGATATTGCTATATTGTTTTATGTCGGTGGAGGGTCTGGGCCCATGTGAACACGGGTCTCACAGGCTGACGCAGAGGTAGGTAGGTATTATCCCGTTCTCATTGCTGGGCACTGCTGCATTCCACCCCAGAAGTGGGTGCATTTAAAACAAGGAGTGAAAGCTCCATCTAGGCTCAGGATTAGCCAGGATCGTGGCCAATGGATAGAGTGCTTTCCAGAGGAAAAGCTAGCATGGCTAGGTCAGCTTCCATGCTGCAGTCACAGGGTGTGATTGCAGCTCATGCAGATACACCCAAGCTAGCATTAATCCAGAGCAGGGAAGCTGCAGCAGGGCGAGCTCTCTCATAGCCTGTCCAAACCCACCCAGTACCCTGGGGAGCTCCTCGTGGAGCAAGCCAGAGCTCAAGCTTGCACTGCTGCAGCCTTGCTGTTCTGGGACCCAAGCTAGCTGGATTGTAATTCGAGGTTGGCTGTTTGAGCGGCAATCCTACCAGGTGATTGCAGTCTGGATAGGCTTAATGCCTGTGCTGGGCAAAGCAAGGGGGTGTTCAGGGTCAAGGTGTGATTATTGTCACCAGCACTGACACCAGAAACAAGCAATAAAACAGTGAGCAAAGGGAGACGTACAGGTTAGTTTTAACGGAGACACATTTCCCATCTGCCCATCCGCAATAAGGATCCTTTGCCATGACGCAGCTCTCGCAGCTCCCGTGATACACTTCGCACATGTCCATGGGCACCTGGACCACCTCGGTCGGCGAGCTCACATAGAGCTTTGCCTGCATGGGGAAAACAAGGCAGAGCTATTACTGCAGCAGCAGTTCCTCACACCAGGCGCCTTCCCAAACCCCTTCTAGTCACAGAATACTCTTCATTCCAAAGGCTCTCAAAGCTCTCAGTGGGCTAATATGTGCACAACCAAGGAGCACTACCATTGCAATGCAGCCATCTCTGGGGTGGAACAGCAGACAGCACGGCGATGCTACGCAACAAGCAGGGAAGTGAAGAAGAACGTAACATCCCACCAGAACTGCAAGAGGAAGCTGAAATTGCAGCTACCCAGGTTGGGATTTGGAAACTGGGCCCTGGGATTAACACCCAGCTTGGAAGGCAGCGCCGCCACCAGCAGCAGCGCAGAAGGAATGGTGGTATGGTATGGGAGTGTGTTGTCAATTCTGTGGGGGGGGGGGGGAGGGAGGGGAGTTGTCAGCAGGGGTCCCAACAAAAAAAGCCTGAGAACCCCTGACTTCGAGAAATGTCCTTCAGTCCTATGGGAAGCTGGTGGCAGCTTCAAGATACAGACAACCAAGCCCTGATAGGAAAACCAGGCTGTTTCCAAGTCTGGTGCCCAGATTCTGCTGCTTGTATCACTGCAAGTGGACTGCAGCCTCCCAGAGATCTCCTCTCCGCTGTGGGGGGATGGGAGGAGGCCAATGCAGAGCAACAGAGGAAGGAACTCACCCTTCTATGATCCAGGGTCATGGCCAGGATGGGAGCTGGCTGTTGGAAGGGCTGGATCTCTAGGACGTTCAGGACGCCATGTGGCATCTCCACCATTTTGTGGATATACCCTTTGTCTGCAAGGGACAGGAGAACACAGGTCAGCCCACAAAGCAGGGAGACTTGGAAAAATAGGAGGATGGTGCCAGGGCTACGCAGGGAGTGGGGGAGAGAAAAAGCAGGGTGAAGATCAATGGCCCTGGGTCTAAAAGCAGAACCTGCCCTTTTCTGCAGCGCCTCAGGCTGCATGGGAAGACAATGCCCTCTTTGCGAAGTTTGGCATGAATTAGTCACAGGAACCAGCAGCCCACTGGAGCTTCCCGCAAGGGGCTGATTCCAGGGCCCTGACCGCTGCTGCTACAGATGGCAAAACAATGGCGGCCTTTTCGGAAAGGGCTCGGCAGGGCAAAAGCACCATCGGGAATAGGGCCAACAAAGGCTGGTCCTGTCACTGAGTGTGCTCAGCTCCATACCCTGCAGCCCCTGGGAGCTGTGAGACGTGGCAACGGGGAGCCAGACTGGGAGAGGAGGCCCTGCTGCTAAGAGCAGGAAGGTGTGACTGTCCCTGTAACACCACGGAAAGGAAAATAAACCCAACCCAGATCTTTCTCCATCTCGAGGAATGTGACTAGACCACAAGTCTGGCCTCTCTTCCTCCTGCTCATGAATCACATCATACTGGGGGGAAAAGGAGGAGTACACACCCTCCTGTCCTTTTCTGCGTGGATGCAGACCTCCCTGTTCAACGTCGCAGGTGGCCGGAGAGTTGCATGCCCTCGGATCCTGCCACTACAGCACCTGCATGACCCTGGAGAGTACAGCCCACTGAAACTGAGGGTATGGCTACATTTACAGCTGTACAGCGCTGGGAGTTACAGCTGTCTTAGTACAGCTGTGTAGGGAAAGCGCTGCAGTGTGGCCACACTGACAGCTACCAGCGCTGCAGTGTGGCCACATTTGCAGCTCTGTTGGGAGTGGTGCATTATGGGCAGCTATCCCAGCGTTCAAGTGGCTGCAATGTGCTTTTCAAAAGAGGGGGGTGGGGTAGAGTGTGACAGGGAGTGTGGGGGAGACATAGAGAGTGGATTTTTGGAGCTGACACTGTGCCAGCTCCCCGCCTTGCAAGTTCTAAGGACTGGAAGATACACAGCACCAACCTTCAATCATTTTAAAAGTTTCGATCCCTTCCCCCAGCCCTCTCTTATTCACTAAATGCAAATAGCCTTCAGACCAGATAAGCAGCTGCTTCAAAACGGACTCTCCCCTCCCCCGCCCGCCGTGTTGCTTCTCTCCTCAAACAAACACTAACATTCCAAAGGAATCCCCCTGCCTGCCTCTGCTCGAGCAAACGAGCTATTTGTTTTTTAGGGTATGGCTACACTTGGAGATGTGCAGCGCTGGGAGTTACAGCTGTGTTCGTACAGCTGTGTAGGGAAAGCGCTGCAGTGTGGCCACACTGACAGCTACCAGCGCTGCAGTGTGGCCACATTTGCAGCATTTGCAGCACTGTTGGGAGTGGTGCATTGTGCGCAGCTATCCCAGTGTGCAAGTGATTGCAACGTGCTTTTCAAAAGAGGGGGGTGGGGTGGAGTGTGACAGGGAGCGTGGGAGGGAGAGAGAGAGAGAGAGAGAGAGAGAGAGAGAGAGAGAGAGAGAGTGGATATTTGGAGCTGACACTGTTCTCAGCTCCCTGACTTGCAAGTTCTAAGGACTGGAAGATACACAGTGCCTACCTTCAATCATTTTAAAAGTTTTGACCTTTCCCCCACCTGTCTCTTATTCACTAAATGCAAATTATGCACTCCTAAATAGTCTTTAGACTATATAAGCAGCTGCTCAATACTACCCCTCCTCTCTCTCCTCAAGCAAACAGCTGTGAACATTCCAAAGCAATAGCCCTGCCTCCGCTCGCTCGCTGGAGCAATGAGCAGTTGTGTTTGTTTTTTAGCTAAGTAGCTACGGGGAGATCGGAGTTCAGCCATTCTTCTGGTTTGTTGTGGACAGGAATTCTGGGATACCTCGTAATACCCTGGAGGCCAATAACAGCGCTTTTGGTGGCTACACTTGATGACCAGCGCTGCATCACCAGCGCTGGAATCACTACACCCCAAGCAAACCAGGTGTACAGCCAGCACTGCAACCAGGGAGTTGCAGAGCTGGTCGTGCTTTGCAAGTGTGGACACAGAGTCAGTTGCAGCGTTGTAACCCCATCACCAGCGCTGCAACTCTCCAGTATAGCCATGCCCTTAGATAAGCAGCTCCGGGAGCCCGGAGTTCACAACAAAACAGCAGAGTGGCTGAGAAGGCATTCTGGGATACCTCCGAATACCTCGGAGGCCAATTACAGCGCTTTTGGTGGCCACTCTTGCGGAGCAGCGCTGCATCACCAGCGCTGCAATCCTTATACCGCAGGCAGAGCAGGAGTACAGCCAGCACTGCAGCCAGGGAGATGCAGCGCTGTATGTGCCTTGCAAGTGTGGATGGTGAGTAAGTTACAGCGCTGTAAACCCACCACCAGCGCTGCAACTCTCCAGTGTAGCCATGGCCTGACAGTGCTGCAGTGGGGCCTGGCAGGGCTCACAAACGCTGCCAGCAACCAGTCCGCCTGGGAGGGCACTGTTGTCAGAGGGAGGAATACCAGGCTCTATGGGGTCACTGTGCAATTGGGGAGGGGTGCTGGGAAGGGAGCGCCACCTCCAAAGCTAGTGATCTTCCAGCCCTGCTTCTGTCTCTTGTCCTCATGCCCGAGCCCATTGATGCTTCTAGGCAGGGACAGAGGGGTTGGGGCAGATAGCACAAAGGCACTGCCAACACCACCATTTAAAATCAAGAGTCAGGGGAGCCCCGAAAATAAACAGACAAAACTGTGGGTTCTTCAATGGGCCTTCTGCTGCTGGGTCCCCTTTCGAGCTCTTCTCTGCAATCAGGAGGGCTAGAAACTTTACATGTGCATTTCAGCTTTTCTTTTTAAAACAATGATCACTGGACTCCAGGAGCTGGGGCTTTAAAGAAAACCCCAAGCATTAAGACTAGCAAGAGCAGGCAATGATGCAGAGAGGATTCAGGAGAAGCAGTGATACTGGAAGCATGGGGAGGAGACAGCTCAGTCCTGAGCGCATGATGATGCAGAATCAGACATTCTATCTATTCACCTAGTTTCGGTACTGTGATATTGGGGGCCGCACAAGTATCTGAATGACTCACATTCCTTTATGTATTATCCTCACAGCACCCCATGAGGCAGGGATCTGCTATCATCCCCACTGTACAGATGGGTAACCGAGGCACAGAGACACTAAGGCCCAGATTTCAAAAGTAGCTAGGCACCATCCTTCCTATCCTGCTGGGCACTGATCTATCAAGTACAACAGTTTGCAGCAAACCCCTCTAATAGGGAACTGGGAGGACTCTGGAGTCAGACATAGTTCTCTGCATTCAGCTCAGGGCACTGGCTAGATCAGAAAGTCGGGTCTGTGGTGAGCAAAGATCCAGCCACGTCTGCCAACGTGCATCTGATCAGGGCACTTACAAAGTGAAACTAAACCACCAACCAATAACTTTTCAAAGGGTTTGGGGTGGTTTTTTGTGGCTGGAAAGTTCCCATGGTGCTCAAATGATAGAACAGCAGGTGGAAACTGGGGAGAGGGAGTGAGTGCTGGCTAGAGGTTTCTATGGAAATCCTGAGGGAACGGAAAGCACGAGAGGGAAATACGGGGATACGAGTGTTCATAGAAATGGCCATATGTTTCAGAGTTAGGAAGCCAAAGCTCATGTTCTGTGTCCTGAGACTTTTCTCAACCCTTGAGATTCTGATGAATCTAGACGTGTTTTACATCCTCCCGACTGGAAAGTGGTTGGAAGCCACTAAACTGAGCTGCGTGGAAAACCGTTTTCTCATCCCTCCAGTATTTTCAAGGCTTTGAACATTTTTCCCCATCTCAGGAGAGGGACAAAAAGTTGAAATCTCAAAAACATTTGCAAACCAAAACCAACATTGAGCCCATGTCAACCTTGGCCTTAAACCTTTTTTTTTTTTTGCTCCACTAAGCTTAAACTTCTAAATCAAACAGGACCACAGGAAATGGGTGAATGGGGTTTTGGTATCGCAAACGTCAAAATGAAACATCTCAACACTTGTGAAAGTTTTTTTTCTTCCCCCAAAGATTAGTCAAAGGGGAGATTCATCAAAACCAACCCTGTTTCGCAAACATTTTCCATTTGGAAGCATTGGCGGGTTTTGACAGAAAAAAAAAGTTCCCAATCAGCCCTGCGGGTGGATGCTCTGCTGGTGGGCAGGGCAGGGCAGGGAGACAGCCTTGCCTAGCCCACCTTCCCTGCTGGGAACCTCCGCTCCTCCCCCCACTGGCCTCTGGGAAGTGCCCACCTCTCCCCTCTGCCATGCCCTGTCCCCAGGGAGGAAGCAGACCAGATTGTGACAGCAAGAGGGCAGGAGCTCAGAAGTGGCTCAGTGGGGGGAAGGCAGGCCAGCACTTGGAGGACATGGACATGGATACACACACACAGAGGAGATGGGTATTCTGAGCTGCTGCACCTCGGTATAGTCACCTTTGCACAGCCCCAGTATTCAAAGGGCGGGGGATGGGAGAGGGTTTGGATCTGGGCCTTTGCTTGGGGAAAAGGTTCTTAGGTCACCCTATGCCAGGCTGCCCAACCCTAGCTCTGTACCGAAAGCCCCAAACAATAAGCAGCAGGAAGGGTCTATGCCTGCCACCCACTGCCAGCTTCCCCAGAACCAGAAGATGGGCATTTGCAGTGCTTCATTTGTAATGAAAGAGGTGCCGGGGCTCAAGCAATTTTTTTTTTCTAAACTTTCATAGCTGATGTGGCAAGCCCAGAAGTACCGGGGCTCTGAACTGCCAAGTCTAGAGGAACCGGGGCTCAGCCCTGGCTGCCCTTTGACAAGTCAGCACCTACCACAAAGCAATGTTACAGCTACCACAGAGCACCAGAGCAGTGGGTATTAAATAGATCACTCACTCTCACACACACACCCCTTTTCCAGCCTGTGCTAATCACGGAAAGAGGCTCCACTAGGGCCTGATCTTCAGCTGGTATAAAGTGAGTCTAGTTCCACTGAAGCCAATGATGGAAGGAATCAAATGGAGCTACATCCCTTTACACCGGCTGAGCACGTGGCATGTGATTGCTATTTAGTAAAGGGCCATGTTTCAACAAGTAAAACCCAAGGCGCTGCACTTAGTCACGACAAACTATGAAATACAGATGCTTCCAGCTCAGGGCCTTCTATATCAGGGTGTGCTGTAAAGAACAGCCTAGAGGTAGGGATGTGTATGTGTGTACACCCATACCGATTCCACCCTGTAGATGGAATCGGAACTGTTTACCTGTGTGTCAATGCCCTATACTGCTAACAGCTCAGAGATTCTCCTTAATGCTTTAGGAGCAAACTGCTATGCGTTCTATTCCTGCAGTTACTGGAAATTTCCCAGTGGCCATGGGGTGTAGTGCAGGGACAAATATAGAGTCCCTAGATGGCCATGGATTAGCTCCAGTCCAGTGCTCCAGAAGGGGCTGCCCTGCCTGGGTCCTGAGGGTAAAAGGCGGAGAAAAATGGTCAGTACCTGTCACCAAATAGAGGACGTTGTAGGTGTGCCCGTCTCTCGCCTGGATGTGGTGCACCCCGATTTCCTGGTAGCGATTCTTGTTGTGGAATAGGGGTCTATTCCTTGGGGCAACAGGCTGCACTCTTTCCTCCACCTCCGGGTGGAGGTCAGCTATTTTGAAAGTCTCAGGAGGGGTATGATTTCCGTCCCAAGGGCACTGAGCCAAGAGAAAAAAAACCACCACCACATTATCAGGGCCATCCAGATCCACAGGGACACAAAGACATGGGGAATTAGCAGGGGAGATGGCTCATCCAAGGGAGCCCCGGGACAAGGAAGCTGGTTACCAGGGGTGTGCTCAGGCACCTGTGCTCTGCTGTGTCAGCAGAAAAGCCTCTGGGGAGAATCCCGCAGCACAACTGTGGCATAAAGCAGCCACAGGCCACCCTTGATGCCTGGTGCATGCCTGGGGGGCAGGCTCTGGAGGAAGTGGGGCTATAGCACAAAGTGCTAAGGCAATTCTAGGCAGCACTGCAGCCTGCTCAGGGTGGGGTGCCTAAATTTTGGCCCCCGGCACAGCTCAGACACAGGAAGGGCTTAAACCACCATGCCACCTGCTGGGCTGGAAGGTTTGTCTCCAAGAGGCACAAGCAGCCCATATTTCAGAGGTTGTCCCTGGTTCCCACCAGGGAGGCATTAGCTAACTGAGGAGAGGGAACGTGGTTTCTGCAGTGGCTGCAATCCCAAATGCTCCAGAGATGTCAGTCACACACACTCAGTGTCTCCCCGACCCCTGTGCGGACATGCTAACAGCCTGAGGCATAGGAGAGCCAATCAGCCCTATCTTCTCATGCATTGGTCATAATCTTATCCAGCCCTGTTATATCACAGAATATCAGGGTTGGAAGGGACCTCAAGAGGTCACTTACACCAATCCCCTGCTCAAAGCAAGACCAATCCCCAGATTTTTACCCCAGTTCCCTAAATGGCCCCCTCAAGGATTGAACTCACAACCCTGGGTTTAGCAGGCCAATGCTCAAACCACTGAACTATTCCTCCCCCCCATACGTTAAGGACTAAAATGTGCCACTGTCACCTGGCCAGGAATTTAGATTGTAAACTTGTTGGGGCAGGGACATCTCAGCGGACGCACCCTAAAAGTGTGGGGGGCCCCACAGGTATCCAAGCACCCCCCTGAGGTGCTTTCCCTTCACTACTCATTTCCCCTCTTCCCCGCCCCTCCCCCCAGAGGCCCTGCCTCCCGCTTACTCCTCTCTGCCCCCTTCTCCTTCTGTTGCTCGCCCTTAGTCAGAAGTGAGAGGGCCTAGCCCTCCTACTTTTAAAAGTGGGGGCGGGAGCATGGCCTCCTGGCCCTCCCTGTTCTGGTACCCCTGGTACAGCACCTAGCATCATGGGCTCCTGGGCCCACACTGGCACCCCAGGCACCATGTGACTAGAACTCATCAGTTACCTCCATTTTACAGGGGGAGAAGCAGGAGCGGCACAGAGAGATGAGGGGACTTGCCCAAGGAAAAGTTGGGAATACAAGTCAGATCTTCCGCCTCCCGGGGCTTTAAGCATCAGACCACCCACCCAGAAGGCTGGCTGTCGCTCACCTGTCCAGGACGGATGTGGGGCATGTCCTTAGTGTAGCCTTTGAGTTTCGATGTTCGGAACACAGTGTCAATGTCACCGATGGTGTAGATGCAAACGGCAGAGTACCCCCTACAAGCAACGGAACAGAGGATCAGGGCCTGGCCACCATTCTGCTACTGCTCAAATTCTTAGCCATTGTTTCTCCCAAGTGGGGGAGGGGAGGGAGCGGGAACGTTTATTACATAACCATCGATAGGGACACTTCTAACTATATCCCAGACATGTCTCAGCCAATGAGAATGGAGGGATAAAGCAGCAGATCAAAGTCATGTGACAGTGGAATAGGAGTCATATGGGCCAGGATATACTAGCCAGGACATCCTAAATCTGAAAATGTGACTCAGGCAAAACTCCCACTGAAATTAACAGGGAGGGTGCCAGGGCTGTGCTTAATACAGAGATGCTGAAGTCTCTTTCTTCCCCAAGGGAAGATTGTCTATCTTAGGTACTTCTATGGCCCCGTTCCTGGAACCTCACCATCTTTAATGGATTTATCCTCACAACCCCCCTGGGAAGCAGGGCAGTGCTTTATCTTCATTGTACAGTTGGGAAACTGAGGTACAGAGAAACTAAGTATCTTGTGCAAGATCACATGCGAAGTCGGCACAAAGCAAGTGAGTCTGCATTGAGGAGGAGGGAGGTCAGGGCTCCTGCAGGGGGAGAACTGCAGAGTGAAGCTGCAAGGAAAGGTGGTCTCCTGCAATGGTCCCCCAGGACAGGACATGTCCTCAGGAAGGAGGGGCTGAGCCCAGCTTAAGCCTGGGTGAACGATTGTGTTTGAAAAACGCTTAATAAAAACCCAGGCCCTTGCAAGGGTTGTGACTGAAAGAGACTGAGGAGTTTGTTGAAGGAGCCCTGGTGAAGAGGGAAACAGGGACAGGGCACAGCAGAGGTGTCCCTAGCCCTGAAGGGGCACTTGGGGGGCAGCCAACTCCGTTACACAATGGGATCACATTGTGATGTGGCAGCAAATGCAATACCACTGGCATCTTCTCAGCATGCTGCTACCTCAGCATCCAATGATACTGCTGTCAATACAACAGCCTCTCCTGACGGACCAGCAGGTTTGGAAAATAAATGCTTTAATTGCCTTGTGCGCTCAAAAATTGGGAGAGTGCTGCCAATTTCAGGACATGCAAACACAAGCATCGCCAGGGTCACTCTCCTGGATCTCACAGAGAAACCAGATTTTCAAGAAGTGTTTGCTCAGCACCTAGCCCAGTGGGACCTTGATCTCTGAGAAGAGCCTTTAGCCACCCCCATAATACTTTTCTCTTTCTCGCCCCCTCGCCCTCCCATCTCTGCTCCAATGTTCTGGACATCTCAGTGGGGTCTCAAATCAGCAGCATTAAGCACCATAATGAGAAACAGCAGGGGGAGAGTGCAAAGCAAGATTCCTTGAGCAGGGATTGATGGAGGAAGCGCCATACAGGAGCACGTTAACCCTGGAGCTAATAGTTTGTCACAGAGCTGACACTTGGCCTCCTCACCTCTGTACCCCTGGGAAGATGTGCCCCTGAAAGTCTTGACTCATGCTGGGAGAAAGCAAGAGAAACAGACAGGATGGAAAGGAGCATCAGACACCCAAGGGCTAGGCATCTCACTGAGAGGGCTCACCTCAGGATTACAGAAAAACAAAATAGCCCACAACATAAATACTACAGGGAGTGAAGGGAAACACTATCAAGGTTAGGACCCAGAGTGGGTCAAGTTACTTGGGTTAGGTTAAGACATGGAGACCGTCCTCGCTTCACTCAGAACTGGCCCTAGTAGGGGCAGCCAGCCCTTTTTATCTGGCTTGCTGGGCCCTGATTGGCCTTTGCCTGCTCCCACCCCTTCTAGGCACCAGTGGATCATCTCTCTCTGGTTCTGCCTGCAGCTGATCATAGGAGGCCTCTCTAGGCAGCCCCTAGCTGTCCGAACTCACTGCTCTTCCCTCCCAGCAAAGCACCTTTTGAAGGCGGAGTGCACCAAGGTGTTGGGGTCGCCAACAGGGAGCAGTGAATGCCTGGTACACCGCATCACAGGGCCCCAATCCTGCAAGGCATTGGGGCCTTGATGGGGATGAAGGTGCTCAGCACCTCCCAGGGTTGGGCCCACAAGCTGCCTTCTCTGATGGTGTGAGGAATAAAGCCACTGGTGGCAAACAGGAGCAGAGGAGCTTGTGCTTTCTGTCTCATGCCTTTCCCTCTCAACTATGAGGGAGCTGAGGTGAGTGGACCAGCTATCTAGCAGTCAGCTCCTGAGGTGCCTTTGAACACCCCTCCCCTTGGCTCTGAGGCGGTGACCTGTGTGGGCAGAGATACTCACCAGCTGTTGGAGAAGAGTCCATACACTCTGGTTTCCCTCCAGTTCTTGTCTGACGGGACAAAGAAGACATCTTGCAGCAAGTTGAAGTTGCTCTTGGTGGCTGGGTCGACGCAGACCAGTGTGGCCTTCAGGAAGGTGGTCCACTTGGAAGCAGAGAGGGAGCTGGTGCCCCCTTTGTCTCCCTGGGGGACACAGCAGAGCCTCAGAGCCCATCCCAGAGGAGGTGGATGCAGAAGGGAATCTCTGGCACACTCCCAGCCCCTTGAATGGCTCTCCATTATCTATCGTACTTACATGGCCCCCCCAATCACCACAGCATGTGAGCACTTCACTATCTTTAATGTGTTTATCCTCACAATACCCCTGTGGGGTAGGGCAGAGCTGCTATCCCCATTGTGCAGAGGGAGAAAACAAAGGCACTGAGAGACTTGCCCAAGATCACACAGGAAGTCTGTGGCAGAGCCATGTCCTGATCCCTGGTTTGCATCTGGGACCACCAGACCATCCTTTCAGCTTGCTCCCTTCCAGGACTTCACTTCTAGGCGGGTCAGAAATCAGGGGGTGGTAACAAGCAAAAAAAATGACCTATGGCAACCAGGTTCTCTCTTCACCTCCAGCACTGCTTTGTAATGCCCACAGCAATCTCCTCACCACATGGCCACACCAGCTCCCCGGAGCAGGGGAACTCATGGAAGCAATGTATTGGCTCCCATGCTCTCTCTAACCCACCCTGCCTGCTCTGTACCTTGCACAGCTGTGCCACTCTGGAGACTTTTAACGGGGCCTCGGGACTCCTGTCCGGATTGTCTTCTCGAAAGAAATAGTAGATCTTGTCATCATGGCGCTCATCTTGCTTGATGACAGTGGCTTTCACAAACTCTGGGTCTGGAATGGAGGAGGAAGAGCCGTGAGAATGGGACAGACAAGCAGACATGTCCTAAGAATCTCTCCTAATACATGGGCACCTGTGACAACCATTGCCAGGGATTGAACCAGGGACCTCTAGGACTTAAACAAGTGAACGTCTGCAGCTGGAGCTGAAGAGCCATGCTTCAAAGCCAGGAACTGAAACCAGTTCAGCTCAAAGAGAGACCACCCCTGACACACTCATCAGTGGCTTTCCCCTGTTCCAATACCCTGGTTTTAGGCTCTGGATCTTGCCTTTTGCAGCTTCCTTGAAATGTCAAGGCTTTGGAGTCCAGCTCAGTCGAGTCCCTAGGCTGGTTAGCATGGAAGGAAACCCGTTCCATGGAGACAACGGAGTGCATAGGGGAAATGCCACGGCATGGAAAAGGAGGCCCAGCGGGCTTTGCAGTTGTTTGTGTTTAATTAGGGAAGACCGGAAGGCTGGTAATGATGCAAGAGCCCTATAAATACACCTCCCTGGCTCCATGATGTCAGCTGGAGGGGAGCGCTGAGGCTCATTACTTCATGTCCCCCAGCATGGAAGAGCCTGATTACGTGATGCCTTGGGAGCATCTGCTTTGTTTGCTTCTGCTGGCTCTGTGTCTGCACTTGACTTGCTGCCATTTCTGGCCCTCATCTGTGAGGGGGATAAAATCCCCTTGCCAGGTGGAAACCCCTGACTCTTCCCTCTGCCAATCCACCAGCCGGGGATGAGGGGGCGGGGGAGGGGATGCTTTCCAGGTTTGGATTCGTTACCAGGCCCCTGGCTGGAGCTATAGGAGGAGCAGCTTTTGGGCTCCACCAGGTGCCCATTTATGGCCAGATGGGCAACTGAAGCTCTCTGCTCTGTTGCCATGGACAGGCAGTGACTGCAGCTGGCAGGCCAATTAAACAGCTGCATTTCCTTCCGGCTTCAGACATGGGAGGCTGCCTCCGCTTTTTCAGTTCTTTTTACACAGCTACTTCTGTTTCCCCCCCCACCTGCCCCCTACTCACGCTGGAGGAACGGTTCCTCTGCAGCCACTGCCCAAAGCATTTTGCACAGCACTGGCATTTAGTCCCCATCATTACAGGGATAACTTCCCCAGTCCAGCTAGAGCAGGGGTGCTGGGAGTTGCTGTTTCCCTGTTTGCCAGCAATGGCCAGGATCGAACAACAGGTGGAAGTTGTTTATCACTCTAAGGACACCTTATTGTTCAGGGCTGCAAAGAGCAGGCCAGGAAATGCTTTGATTTCCTCTGCTCCAGTGTACAGCAGCCTCCCCACAGCTACCTAAGGAGACTGCCTTGCCTGCCACAGTCCCACCCCTGGCATGCTGCTGCTGCACTGAAGGACTTGTCCCCAAGCCACTTCCTGACCCTAGGCAACTCCAGAGCAGCAGATAGGACTACAGCAGGGGGCAGAGGATGCAGGATGGCTTGTGGAGAGAACTAGGTGGAGACACCCTTACATCCCAAGATCATTGTCCTGCTGGGCTTCGCCTGGCAGGTACCGCTAGTCCCAGGGGCTCTCTGCCATACTCACTCTGCATCACTGTGTCGCTGGTGTAGAGCTCCCCAGTCCCTCGGACCTGGCGAAAGCGGGGTATCTTCCCATTGTGCTGGTGCAAGCTGATGGTAGAATAGATGGCTTCACCTGCAAGATGGGAAGGATCGTTTGCAGCTGACTGGTTTTCAGTTCTGCCAGTACTCGCCTGGGGAGTATTTTTCCCTCAAGGGATCTAGTACAGGTGAAAGGAGCCGGGGTGATGACCCTGGAGGGCGGAGTCCCCTCAGATCTGATGAGCAGGCCTGGCCTAGGTCATGGTAGTGCCAGCTTAGCCTGCATCAGCCCTGGACTAGCAAAGAGCTCATTCTCCAAAGCCCACTCATGCCGTGGCTTCTGCGCCAGGCCAAGCCCTGCCAGTTGGGGTGGGGGGCTGGCTTTGGATATAGACACTTGTCCCCTGCGGGCCAGAATCAGCAGCATTACTGCTTAGCTAAGGAAATAAATAATTCAACAAAGCCATGTGAGCAGCTCTGGTTTCCCAGGGGCAGAAGAGCAGGGGAAGGTTTCAGGGGAGAATGGCATTCACAGCAGCCTTGGACCGGGCATGAGGATGAGCTCCCCACTCCACTGCCTTCTCCCCTAGGCATAGGGCTCAGTGCTGAGAGGTAGATGTGGGGGATGGGAGAAAATCAAGGGCCCCAAGATGAAGTGGAATTTAATCTGGTGCCTGGAAGCCAATCACAAGGGCTAAGCCTCTGTACGCCTGCCTGGGTGAGGAGGATGAGGCCGGGTCTCCTGCAAGAGGGCAAGAGAACTCACCGGCCTCCCTTCTTTGGGCAAGTGGATGAGGCGTTGGCAATGCCAAACTGCCCAGCAGCTTGGGCACTGGAGTGACAGGGGAGGGTTTGCAGGGTTACTGCCCATCACCATGGACTCTGACCAACCCTGGCAGGACAGTCCCAGGTTCCCTCCTCACCCTGCTCCAGAGATAGGCTCTAGCCCAGCCCTGAGGTGGCTCACCATCTCCTGAGGGGATCCCACCTCCCTCACTGCTGGGCTTCTTCAGCTGCTCTGATGCTAGAATTAATGGGACTGACCCTGCACTGGAGGCCCAGGACATCACCCAGTTCCTGGTTGGAAAGCAGTGCTCACTTCATGCTCATTCCACCTTGAGCTTCTCTCCAGCACGGAGATCTAAGGCCTGTCCTCTGACCAGCACCAGGCCAATTTACAGACCAGCGATGGTACGGCATGAAGACAGCACCGTTCCCCCAAAGCCTCTTCCCCAGGATCACAATCACTTAAACAAGGCAAAGCCGAAGACCCTGGGCAAGCCGCCCAACTGGTGGAAATCAGCGTGGCTCTACTGACTTCAGTGTTACACCACTGGGGACCTGGCCCTGTGGTGCTACGGGCTGAAGAACAGACACAAGCATTTGGACTTACCATCAACAAGGACTAGGGAGTTCTGGTTACGCACAAAAGGAGCCAAGCCCTGTGCAGCCACTTCAGATTTATTCCGATCGGCCTGGAGAGGGCAGAGGGAACAATTAAGAGTCATTGTTGGTAGGAGGGGTTCTGGCACCTTGTTGATTGCGTTACTCTGCTGGGAGAATACAACATCTGTTCCAAGTCCCCTCTGGGGCAAGAGATTACCTACCCCCCAGCATCTGGACTTGGCATGTGCTCTGGCTGCAAGGTGTCTCATGCAGAGCTAGACTGGGTTGATGCACCAGGAAGTTCAGGAAAGATGTTTCCTGTGAGTTAAGGCTGAGGGTGAGGGGGGTCAGGTCACATGCTCCAAGAACAACTCTGGCATCAAAAGCTAACCTGGAGGAACATTTACAGACAAGCGCATTGACTTGGCTGGTGTTCTCCTGCATTCCCCTTTGCTGTTACTCACTCGAGATGCATGATCCTGCCTGTCCTCTGCCACAGACTGGGTTTCCCAAGCAGGAGCAGAGAATGGGTTCTGTCATGGACTATTAAACTCAGCTTCCACATAGGCTTTCCCCACATAGGCTTCAAAGCACTTTGCAAAGGAAGGGGAGTGTGATCATCATCTGCATTTGACAGATAGGGAAACCGAGGTACAGACAGGCAGAGCAATTTACTCTGGTCACAGTGCAGGTGCGTGGGGACAGAACCCCAGGTCCGATGGAGAAAACACTGAACTAAGCATCAGGTGACCCAGGTTCTAGACCTGCTCACCTGCAGGCTGAGCGACCAACTCCCTGGCTTACCAAGTTCCAGCAGGTCGGCTTGCAGGCATTTGTCCCACAGATCAACAGCGCGTCGTGGTACTTGCCAATGAAAGTCAGGTAGTTCTTCTCCTCCTCCTGGAAAAGAAAAAGGGGTGCAAGAGCCACAGTAGATGGTTTAGTGACTCCCAGCTGCTCCAAGCCCAACCTTAGAAGCCCTGATAGCACCACTAAGCTGGAGGAGATACCAGGATTTTTCTGGGTATTAAAGCCAGGAGGGACCGTTCCCCGCTGTATCAGGAGGACAGCCTAGATGATCACAACACAGGCCAGAGAATTTTACTCATGAAGGGGACAGTAGGATTGGCAAGCCCTCCAGAGCTCCAGTGTGGGACCCTAGCCACCCCCACCCTGTAGCACAGAACTGACTCCATCTCCTAATTATACATTCCCCACATTAATGGAATTTGGTGACTTCATGTCTCCTGTTCATCCCCGTCCTGCCAGAACTTCCCACTCTGACCCCCAGTTCTTCTGACCCATGTTCCCCCTGACTTAAGCCTACATCCTCCACCCCTGTAAGTTAGGGTGACCAGATGTCCCAATTTTATAGGGACAGTCCCAATATTTGGGGCTTCTTCTTATTATAGTCACCTATTACCCTCCTCCCCGTCCGGATAATTCACATTTGCTATCTGGTCTCCCTACTCTAAGTGCCCATAAAGGTTATTTCTACACTGGGTGGCTTAGGAGTCCTACCGCTGAATGGAAAAGGCACACTAACAGAGTGGAGGTGAGAGTTACAAGGGCTCCTCTGGGCTATCTGGAAAACTCCTGATATTTCTCAGAGACTAAATCCACCTAGTGAGATCTCCAGACTTACTGGTTTTTGGCAGGCTCCTGAATCCTGTTCTGGGAAGTCCTCCTAGAGAAAAGGAACAAGCGCGGGTTAGTTCCTGCCCTTGCTAAACAACTGTCTGGAAGTGAATGACAAATGCTGGCAAAGTTCGGTGAACTCGTGTGCCACCCACGGACTCAGCTGGCCTGGAAGACGGGAGTGGCTGCATGGCTGGGTCAACACCGATAGTCGGCACTTTCCAGATGGTTCCCATGTGGAAGCTGTGGGTTGGGAGCACTTGGGAGACTGGGCCGGTTCAGGGCTGGGTCTGGGAGTTTGGGATAAATGGAGATAGGAGCAGGGCTGCAGGTGGGCAGAGGGCACAGCTGGGGGAACTAGTAGTGGGCTCAGGTCAGGATGATGTCAGAGGGCTGTCAGGAAGGACTCAGGTCTCTTGCTGGGGGAAGTGAGTAGGCATCAGTGGCTGGTTGGAGGAGGAAGTGGTAAGAGGGATTGGGGTTTTCAGAGGGTTAACCAGACTGTCCATTTGTATGACAGCAAGAAGGGTGGTGTCTGTGCCTGGCCCCACAGGGGTTAACTTGCCTGGGGGGAGTGGAAGTGCATGGAGACAACTGGAGAAGACATCTCCCATGCTCCCACTGCCCAGTCCATGGTATAATTCGGAGCCCAAACCCCATTGGTCTCCATCATCAGTGATGTCACTGGTTAGTCTATGTGACATCAGAATCACTAATGCTGAGGTCAAACACTGGCTGGTCAGATCCCTGGATAGATTGTGCAGGGTGGTTATCCAGAGGGATTAAAGCATGGGGCTGGGTGTTGAGACACTGGCCTTCTCTTCCCAGCTTTGCCCTTAACCTACTGGAGGAGGTTGTGCAAGTCACTAACCTGCCCTGTGCCTCTGTTTCCCTAGCTATGCAATGGGGAAAACGTGGCTGAACGATTATACAGTAAGCTTGGATGGCTAAGCCATGCACATCTGTAAAGCCTCCTTACCACGTGGCTACTGGAGCTTTCAAAGTCGAAGTAATAGAGCTTTCCCTCCGCTCCCACCAAGAGAGAAGAATTCCCCTCTTCATGGTAGAGAGTTATGAGATTCTCGTGCTTCTCCAGCAGAAAGCGGCTCTCCCCTAGGAAACACAACAAAAAAGAGACTAATCAGGAGTGTCCATGAATCCAGCAGGATCGTTGTCAGATTACCAGCCACCCTGCCCCACTGAGGAACAGGGAGTACACACACTGATTTACACCTCTCAGCTAGTTACTCTCTTGCCACATGGTAAACCCAGCTGCAGAGACACACCCAGATCAAAGAGACAGTCACCA
The DNA here is from genome assembly GCF_025201925.1 of Gopherus flavomarginatus. Taxonomy (NCBI): domain Eukaryota; kingdom Metazoa; phylum Chordata; order Testudines; family Testudinidae; genus Gopherus; species Gopherus flavomarginatus. Next base: position 53,404,067 of record NC_066625.1, read on the forward strand.
GGTGCAATAATCAGCCCATCCGCCAGGTGTGGCGTTACTATCTAGTCTGATACTCGGTGCCTTTCAGGAGGTGGCCCAAATGCCCATTGCACACCCACATGTGCCACTCTGCACTGTGGGGTGGAATCACTTGCCCTCACTCGTGCACCAGCACAAGGCTGGAGGGCTCTCCTCAGCGTCCTCCTAGCAAGTGAAACTGCAGACACGGCGCACTTTGGAGGGAGTGTGTGCCAGTGATTAGAGCAGCCTCACATATTTACTAGCCCCGGCCTAAAAGCTCCTACTCATGTGGTACAATGAGACAGGTGTCTGGCCTGTGAGAATTAAAATAAATGACTTTCCCTCAGTCAAGGACAGCCAGGCCAGGTGGGGGCAGAGCAGGCATCTGGAAATCGGGGCTCCTGGCTTCTAGTCCTGCTTTTCTGTGCCCTCCCCCATTGTACCAGAGCCCCACAGCATATTGAAACAGAGTAACTGCTACAGCCATGAGCTGGGGCCCTGTGTGGGGTGTGCAGCACATAGAGACACTGTACTGTGGAGCAATTCACGCTGCGGGTGGGGCGGGGGTTAATTCGGGTCAGATAAAAGCATCTGAGTTGCTGAGGGCTTAACTCAGCTGTGCCCGCTGGGAGCTAGAGGCCTGACGATAACCAGCCACGTCTCCACTTTTGCCTAGCAAAGGTGGGCAGTGCCCATCTCCTGGCACTGATCACACTGGCGTGGTTCAGCCTCCAGCACAGAGGGCCCTGAGCCAAACCCCTGCAAGCCGCAGCCCCGATCTTCGAGGGCACACAGAATCCAGCCCCCACCCCCCGATCCACAAAGTTTTGCAACTGGCCTCTAGCACAGGCCAAACTCCCAGATCCAGCCACCCCAAGATTGGGGTGGAGGACGGGGAGACAATCCAGATCCAAATGCAGGGGCTCAAGTCTCTCTACCTACCACACCAACAGCCACCCTCACTCCCACTAGCACACTGGTGTCTGTCAGCTGATGTTTCTCACTTCCAGCTCAGCATAAACAAAGAAGAGAGCTAGAGAAGGCAGAGACAGACACAGGAAGGGCAGGGAGGATCCTGATGCCCTTGCAGAGCCTGATGGAAGGGAGGGGTCAGGATTATTTGATATAGGAGAGCAGCAGATCAGAGTGGCTAGTCACTGAGGCCATGGCTACACTAGAGAGTTGCAGCGCGGGTGAAGGGGTTACAGCGCTGCAACTTAGGATGTGGCCACACTTGCAAAGCACGGCCAGCGCTGCAACTCCCTGGTTGCAGCGCTGGCTGTACACCCAGTCGTGCCACGGGTGTAGCGATTCCAGCACTGGTGATCCAGCGCTGGTCAGCAAGTGTGGACCCCACCAGCGCTTTTATTGACCTCCGGGGTATAAGGAGGTATCCCAGAATTCCTGTCCACAACAAACCGGAAGAAAGGGGGAGCTCGGAGTTCAGCCAAACTGCTTATTTAAAAAACAAACACAGCTCCTGTTTGCTGAGCGAGCGGAGGCAGGCAGGGGAATTACTTTGGAATGTTCATAGCTGTTTGCTTGAAGAGAGAAACAGCACGCTCACACGGCAGAAGGGGAGGGGGAAGTCCATGTTGAGCAGATGCTTATCTGGTCTGACGGGTATTTAGGAGTGCATAATTTGCATTTAGTGAATGAGAGAGGGGTGGGGGAAGGGGTCAGAACTTTTAAAATGATTGAAGGTAGGCACTGTGTGTCTTCCAGTCCTTAGAACTTGCAAGGCAGGGAGCTGAGAACAGTGTCAGCTCCAAAAATCCATTCTCTCTCTGTCTCCCCCACGCTCCCTGTCACATTCCACCCCACCCCCCTCTTTTGAAAAGCACGTTGCAGCCACTTGAATGCTGGGATAGCTGCCCACAATGCACCACTCCCAACAGCGCTGCAAATGCTGCAAATGTGGCCACACTGCAGCGCTGGTAGCTGTCAGTGTGGCCACACTGCAGCGCTGGCCCTATACAGCTGTACGAACACAGCTGTAACTACCAGCGCTGCAGAACTGTAAGCGTAGCCATGGCCTTGACTCCAAAGCAGCTGGGTTATTGCTCTTCTTCCCAGGCACCGCTAATTGCTAAGTGCGCAGTGCATCTGACCCTTCTGTGTACAGAGCAGGAAAGAGGATTACACAGCTGCTGAGAAACTGGGGAAGGAACAGATGAGATTACAAAACTGCAACCCTCCCAGGCAGATGGAAACAACATGGCCAGACAGCTGCAGATTAGCCTCCTCTCTGTCCGTCCTCCCACAGGGCCAGAGTTGGTTCTTGGCTCTTAATCATATACTGCTCCCCCTACAGCAGCTCCCCGCAACCTCAGAGTGCCAGGTAAACAAATTAACCAAGCCTCACAAACCTAGAAACTAGGACACGCCGCTTTGCACATAGAGAAACTCAGGCAGACCAAGCAGTGACAGGACCTTCCCCGCAGCAAGTCAGTGGCAGAGGTAGGAACAGTCCCCGCTCTGCTGACTTACAGGCGCCATGCTCTAACCACTAGCCCGCACTGTTTCATTTTGCTGTGCTCCCACGGCTCTTTCCCATCCAAGATCTAATAGGTCAGAGGCAGCATGGGCTGGGTCAGGCCCCTGACACTGCTGAGTTCTATTGCTGACACCACCAGTGGCCAGGCACATGCTGTCCAGCACTGCTGAGCCAACACTACCTCTGAAAAATCAGACTGTTGTTCCATGGCCTGAGGGGAGCCCCTCCTGCTCCCTGTGCCTCATAAGGGTAATAAAAACTCACTCAATAAAATGGGGTTTACGAAGTGTAGTGAACTTATCAAGCCCAGTCCCAGGGGTGAGGATGATTGCTATTTATTCTTTGCTGACGCAGCAGTGCGCCAAGGGTCATTAGTGTAACGGCTGAGCTGCTGCAAAGAGCCCTTCCCTGGAGAGGCTGTAGTGCGACTGCGCTGGTTACAAGATGGGGAATCCTCATTGCCAAGTCAACCTGCGATGATCACCCATCCTGGGATTCGTTAGGTTCTGCTCCAGCTGGGCTGAGTTTAGAGGGAAGCTCTGGGCTGCTTCCTCTCCCGGGGGCAAGGGCCCTCTCCTGTTGATTCTCATGTCACAGCTGGGTTCTCTAGCAGAGTTCTCCTCCCACATCTCCCTTTGGTGCCTGACCCTTCATGCCCAGAGCCACAACCGGAGCAGAGAGGCCTGCGAACTCAGCCTCCAAGTGGGGGTGATGTCCCTGGGCAGCGTAGCTGCATCTGTGCCCCCTAGGGGGTGTCTATAATATAGTCTAAAACAGGGGCATGCGCTAGTCAAATCCCTCCACCACAGCCACATCACTGCACGCTGACTCGGATTGCGAACTGCAGGCTGGACACAAGACTTAGTGGGGAGCTAAACGGCAGCCTTGATGAAGAACATAAAGCCCCTGGCCGCCATCAGAAGTGGTATTCCCCACCAGCACACAAGGATTAACAACGAGTGCACTGCACAACTTGTACCCCACCCCGAGTTGCAGCACGTTGTTACAGGCCAGAGCCTTCCTTGGCTGGCCAGGTGAACTGTTCTGCTTGCTAGTGAGAAATCTCTCTCTGCTCTCCGCTCTTCTTCCTCTATTGCAGCGTAGCCGCTCCTTTCCGCTCTGAGCTTCCTCCCAGCGGTGCCCTGCCACTAGCAGCGGACAGGAGGATCCTACTTTTTCCTAGACTGGGGGCTGGGGCCGTATCACCATCTTCTCTATTAAGAGCCAGGCACACTTAAGTTGCTGTGTCCAAACTACTCGGAGATCTGTCATGGTCCTGACTGTCTCTTACCCTGGCCATCTCAGTGTCCTGTCTACGCTTGGGCCTGTGTCTCTTTAGCTAGGTTCGGGGCTAGAATCCCAGCTTAGACAAAGCCCAATGTGTGCGGCCGTGTGGGAAGTCTGCACTGATGGTGCCTGTGCTTTGCCCGACAGAGGGTCTACCGACACCACGAGAGCTGCGTATGGGCTAGCCTGCCTCGCTCAGTGAAGACAGCTGAGAGAGAGTGCGGCCTGGTGGAGACTCTGGGTACATACTCGGCTTGCTAGCCCACGCTGCGCTGCTGTCTTCACTGCTAGTATTACCCATGTAATCTGGCTCAGGTGGCTAGCCTGGGCCCAGACGTCACTGTGGAGACAGATTGGCTGTTGGGTCTTACACCAGCAGGATGTTCACTTTCAGCCCAAGCGAGCCCATTCTTTGCTGCTAAGAAGAATCAATCATCGGTGCGCATTGAGCCTCGAGTACAGAAGGAGGGGACAGGGGAGAGTCTGCAGCCCACATGAGCCAAGGGGAAAAAAGGCCCTCCAGCAAGGAAATAAATCCCTGGCACGTGCCTCTTGATTGACAGAGTCAATGCGCAGTGTGGGCAAAGGGCAGGCTGCACAGGACCAAGCTTCCTGCCAGGCGCCTTCAGCCACTGCACAGGCTGCCAGCCTGTCCAGCACAACTACAGTACTCAACAAAACAGAGGGCGCCTTGATTGTTCTGGGGGCTGCATTGTCTTCTCTGTGCTTCCTCCTCAAAAGCAGCAGCACTTGGGATTCCAGCTTTGTGAGCTTCCTCCCAGCAGTGCCTGATCAATGCCACTCAGGAATCGAGCAGAGTGATCACCTCTCTGGTATGACCATGTTAGTGTTGGCCAAGACTCCAGCAGTGGCTTGTCAGTGCCAGATCCCAGCAGTGTGAGCTTCCCCATATCACTGCCCATTTGAGTGTGGGCCCCGCTCCACTGTAAACCCCGTATTGGACCCAACACATCTCCTACTGAGGCAGCGTTGTTCCTTCAGGTCACTACATGCTGTGCCATGATGCTGCGACAAGACCTGGACAGGTCACCCCTCCTCCCTGCAAACAGAAGTCTCACCTCACCCTGCAGGCTAAGCATGCAGGAGGCAGGACAGAACCATGAGAACGTGTGCACTATCCCTGAATATCCACAGCAGCCTGTATCACCGTGCCCCAGCCCCCTAATTCTGCATCTTCACCAGACGGGTTAAATTCCTCCTGCTCAGCCATTTGTACCGCCCCGTCAGCTTCTAGCGCAACTCTCTGTGGCTGTGCTGATCACCGCTTACTGTCAGCCAGTTTGGTCAACTGCAAGTCAGTTCTAGGAAGCTCACTGCCCACCACATCCAGATGGAAAATGCAGCAAACCTCGAGCATGCGGTGTTGTGCAAGTCAATTGCAATCACAAAAGGGGTTGAGGGAAGAGGTCCGGGCAGCTCTGGTATAGTGCTAGAAAGTACCATCCTTTCACAGCTTGGGAGGGAACGGTTCATGAGGCTGCCTGCACACAATGCTCGTACAAATGCAACCTGCTTGCTGACATGACCCGGTTGGGATCTCCTCCAAAATTTGCCCTCTGAAATCCCACAATGCTCCTTGCCCGAGCACCGCCTGTCTCGTGACCTGGGTGGCTTTGCAGGCCAAGTTGCTTCTTGGCTGATCCCTCTTTTGCAGATTCAACAACTTGGGCATGTTCAAAGCGTTGGGTCCACGTTCACTGCTGAATCTTCACCAGACTGAATACAGATAGAGACATTGAAGCACAGGGAGGTGAAGTGATTTGCCCAAGGTCACCCAGTGACTCAGTGGTGGAGCCTGGATTAGCACCCAGAACTCCCGACTCCTGACCAGTGCTGGGTAACTACTGCGCAAAGGTGCGTCCATGTCTTTCTTAAAGTGTAGTGCCCATAATAGCGACCTCAACTGGCTATATCAAGGTAATACACTACGTGTGCCTTGGCTCCCCTAGGGTTTTCCATCACCATAGCTACGGCCATGTAAAATCCACTCCCCTTTTTGCAGGGAAGACAGAGCCTATGTGCCTGGATAAATAAAAAAAGAGGAACCTGCTCATCTTATGCTACCAGCATACCCTAGCTCTTACTTGGGGGTCTAGTGACCTTTTTCCTCTTGTGTAACATTCATCTTTGTCCTACGTTCAACAGCTGACCTAGGGGAATACATGCTGCCTTCAGACTTCCATTTTCCTTATGCAGCACAAGGCTGCTCACTTCATTTCTGCTGACCTCAATTTGGCTTTTTGCAGTGTGGGTGTTTCGGGGACTGGGTTTAGTTGAGCTCAGCCATACTCCACAGCTCTGCTCAGACCCAAGCTTCCACAAAAGCTAATGACTTGTTTCCCCTTTGAGCAGTTACAATGAAAACAATCATTTTGCTGGCGCCAGAACAGTAGTAGTTTTTCTTTCTGCCAGATGCTTCAAAAGGGACAAACCCAAAATACACGGGCTTGCCAAGAGCCATAAGTGCTTGACTTGCAGCTTTGTTTGGACTCATCTACTAAACAGGGTTGAACCTGTCTGGTGCTTGAATAGGAGAACTCCAAGAAGATCCCAGGTCCTGGTACTCTTCTCTCTGAATTGGCACTATCCCCAGTGCACCCAGGAGTGCAGTGCTGGAAGTGCTGCCATTTGACGGATTCCCCGTGTGACTTGGGCATTGATTTCAATGGAAATCAGGAGCCTCAATACATTTAAGGATTTGGGTGTGCCTCAGTTTCCCCCTCTGCACAATGGGGCTAGTAGTTCTGCCCTGCCTCACAGGGGTGTTGTGAAGAGACCACATGCCACAGTAATGGGGGCCGTATAAATAGACTAGATTTAAAGCCTAAGGCTTGCTCACAGATGGCCATTTAAAGATCTTGTGGCGCTTTTGGGCAAAAAGGGGTGCTACCCCCAATATCCTGGCCAAATTCCAACTTGATAAGCTGCAGTCTGTATTCCTGTTGGGGTTCCATTTTAATTCTAGCTGTGAGAATTTACTGTCATGCTACAGCTACCATGATCCACTCCCAGAGATGGCTGCAGGTCAGAGGTAGGTGGGTTGATCCCCACTCATGCAGTCTCTAAACACCCTGGGATCCTTCTGGGTGAAAGGTGCTAGGTTGTTCTTTGATTGAGAGACCCAAATCCTCCCCAAGTCATGCTCTGCTTTTCCATGCACAGCCCTGGATTGGCATTTTCAGAATCTGGTAGGGGAATCACCCCATGTGTGTTCTTGATCTCATTTCGGTAGAGTGGGGAAATAAATAGCAGTTCCCAGGAGAAGACTGACCCCTCAAAGGAGACAATGCCACGAAGAAGGCAGCTCCTCACCCACCCTCCAAATTCCCATCCACTCTGAGATTTTCTCTGACATTTTATCTGGTTCACACAAAGCCCCAGCCAGCTGAAGAATCAATGGAGCAATTGTCATTTTAGATGCTAACCCGAGTGGGAGAATGCATACAAGAAAGGAAAGCTCTGTGCTTTGCAGGGAAAGCAGCTAAATCAGTTGCTGGCAGATACCATGACCTGAGCACAACAAAAGAATAGGGGGGTGAGGGAGAGAGAAAGAACGATAATGGGGGTAATGGAGAAGCAGATAAGGAAAAAGAAGGTGCTCCCATAGGAAAACGCCTCCCATAATTAACTAACAAGAAGCAACCCATCCAAAGAGCAAATACCACTTCTCCCAACTGCTAAGGGAACTTGCAAACATGGTCAATTGCACAGGAAGGGAACCAAGAAACAGACTAGCTTCCATCAACCTGGGGCTGTTCATGTTAGTTAGCTAAGCTGAAGGGCACCACAGCGGATCTTCAGTCTCAGTCAGCTGTCCTTGCACATAACTTAGTAGGAATAAGCACATGATTGTTCTTTTAGCTACGGGGAAGTGAGGAGGTGACTGGCCTCCTGGTCCAAATGGCCCAACCTTAGCGGGGAGTTGCCTTGATCTGCTCCGTCCAGGCACAGAGGAACGTAGGATTGGCCCAACTAGACCAGATCACTGGTCCATCCAGTCTGGTATCCTGCCTCCAGCACGGACCACAACCTGCTCCTTCACAGGCAGATGAGCCCCTTTCACACCACGCCCCCATACTGCACACGGCCAATTGTAAAATGCTCCAGCCAGATTTGGGGATGGGGAGATTTATTTTCTGACTCCCCACCCCCCGCCTCCCCAAATGTAACCAATTTATGCTCCGAAGCCAGAGCCAACGTGGTCTAGTAGTGGGTTAGGTCTGCCGATCTCATGAGCGTAGGCGTTCAGAGTAACCAAGTTCTACGGCAGGCTCACAGGTGGTTTGAGCAAATCACTCCTCCCTTCTGTACATCAGGGTCCTTAAAAGAGGGATATTAGCTACCTGCCCCCTGGATTTCAGGACGACGAAGTGGCTGTGTGTAGAGGGTGTCGATGCTCCTAAATGCAAAGGCTTTAATATTAGTCTCGGCTACAAATATCACCAGACATTAGTACAAGTATTAGTGAGTCGTTAATTCATTGGTGCTTTAAGAGCCTCAGTTGGAAATTCTTATTATGGCTCAGATACAGTCGGTTGGCAGGACTTCCCAGTCCTCGATTTTTGTTCTCTCTTTTTAAAAATAAAAAGAACCATCAACATCCTGGAAACCCCTTCAAAGGGGAGCAGTGCAGAGGGGCTCATTTAGAGAAAGATCTCAGTAGGGGGAATCTCTTTTCGTTCCAGTAAAACCACACACAGAGGTCAGCTGCTCTATTTATCCAGCTCCCATTGCAGTCGTATCGGACATGTCACAACACAGGCTGTACTATTATCCCCATTGCATTGACGGAGAATTGAGGCAGAGTGAGACTCAATGATGGGCCCAGGGTCACACAGCAAGGGTGCTGCACTAACCACTGATCCATCCTTCCTGCCCAGCATGCACATGGGTCTATGGACGACGATAGCAGGGAATTTGCTCTGGCACAAGGCTGTGTTCCGCTTGTGTTATACTGCGGACAAGTGACCCAGGGAGATGTCAACTCACTGCTGTCATCAGTGGTGTAGCTACTGCCAGGCAGGGTGAGCTAGGGCAGCAAGCTAGGAGCAGCAGCCAGTGATCAAAGGAGAAGGGAGACAAGTGATGTTTTCATGTGTTCGGTCACAGGTTTCCCGATGAGTGGGAGACTGGCTCAAGGACTGACTGGATATGGCTCTCTGCTCAAAGCAGCTCACTCAGTCACTGGCCAGGGGCCCAGAGATCTCTGCTCAGCTGGACCTGGTCCTGCTACTGTGTCCACCCAATTGTGTGCTAAGTTCCAACCAGACCCAACTGACAGCACAAGCCACACTCAGGACGTGATCCAAAGGCAATGGGCCTGCACAGGTGGCATGGATGATCTGGCCTGCGGACCCCATATTGCCCAGCTTGGTTCTCAGATTCCAGGAGTCTGTAGAGCTGGCAGGTAAAAAAAAAAAAAGTCTCCTCTTTACTTGTGACCTGATCTGGTATGATCAGGGGTCACTGAGAGGCAACAGGGACAAGCTCCCCCCCATGCTGTTCTGACAGTGTCACTGGTTGGTGTAAACCTGACCTTTCTGTGGAGCTGGCCTCGCGACAAGAGAATGGATTCACCCCTCCCCAGGGGCCAGAACAGGCCATGATCTGGTTGGTGGAGGCTGGGGGCACGGGAAGTCTCCCAACACAGGAACTGGGTCTCAAGGCCCAAACAGACGGGATGTGGGGGGGAAGGGAGGGGAAGAACTGGAAATGGGAGGGGGCAGGCTGGTGTCACAGCCCAATGGCAGCAGGGGATGGGCTGCAGTAATTTTGGCCTTTGGAATAGACCAGGAGAGGGAGGGGGCAGAATGGCTTAAAGCCACCATGGTCCCACCCCACTGGGCTGGGTCTGTGTGTGCAGCAATGCAGCGCACCATCGCCCCTCCCACATTTCCTTTTAGCCCGGGGCAGTCGGAAAGGTTAATGTCAGTCTCCCTCAGACTTCAAGGGACCATCATGATCATCTAGTCTAAGCTCCTGAATATTGTAGCCACAGATTTTCCACACACCTCCTCCTGTAATAGACCCTTAACCTCTGGCTGAGTGACTGAAGGCCTCAAATTACGGTTTAAAGGTCAAGTTACAGAAACTCCACCACTGACAGGAGTTTAAACTTGCAAGTGGCTCATGCCCCATGCTGCAGAGGAAGGCAAAAAAACCCATGGTCTCTGCCAATCTGATCTGAGGGGAAATTCCTTCCTGACCTCAAATGTTGCGATCAGTTAGACTGTCATGAGACTAGGCTCTCACAATGACTTAAACCTCGGGCCAGGTTGAGCAAACCAGTTTGTGTGGTCGCTGGCTTCTTCACTTCAGAAAGTGAAGCTGGCTTATCTGTGTCTTGTGGTCCCGTCATTTCTCTGAGAGAAGCCCCTGGGACCGGTCTTCCTCTTGCTTCTCTTCTCAGCCTCTTGGGCCTTCCCACGCTCCCCCAACTCCTGGTAGAAATGGGCCATGGAGCTAGTTTGGGAACCAAATGGTCCCCGAAGGATTTTGGTTGGGTTCCATCTCTCTGGTCAGGGATTGACTTGGGGTCCTCTTGAGCTAAAGAGCCAAACCCTCAGTGGGCTGGACATGGGAAACCTGTCACACTCCAGCCTGTGGCTGCATCTCCCTGCCAGCATCAGTTCATACTCTGGTGAGAGAGCCAGTAACTCTGCACCCATGGAGTCAGCGCCTATGACTCAGAGCATGGGGTTGCATCCCCATCCATCCTGGCTAATGGCCATTGATGGACCTATCCTCCATGAACTTTTTTGGAACCCTGTTATAGTTTTGGCCTTCGCATCATCCCCTAGCAATGAGTTCCACAGGTTGACTGTGCATTGTGTGAAGAAATATTTCCTTTTGTTTGTTTTAAACCTGCTGCCTATTAATTTCATTGGGTGACCTCTAGTTCTTGAGTTATGCGAAGGAATAAATGAATAAGGAAATGTTACATTCTCTACACCAGTCAACATTATATAGACCTCTATCATAGCCCCACTTAAGTCCCTTTTCCAAGCTGAAAAGTCCCAGTCTTTTTAATCTCTCCCCATATGGAAACTGTTACATACCCCTGATCATTCATGTCTAAAAAGCGATCAGTCCTCATGCTTCTGCTTCAGGATGCTAGCTATGCAGCGACTGTCTGGGGTGGGAGGACTCTTCCATCAAAGGCATGTTGCTGCAAAATTCTCCCTAGCAGGAATTGCTATACCATCCTCTGAAACTGGCTAGTGGGCTAGATGGACCACCAGTCATGGCAAATCTCATGCCCCTCCTGTGTAACCATACAGCTGAGCAGAGGGGCAATTCCATTTTGGGGAGGATGTCAGTATTTTGAAATCTGGTTTATTCCGACTCTATATTACAACAAAACATTTCGAAACCCTCCGCAAAAGGGAAGGAGCTGTGCAACCTGCAAGTCCTCGACCCCAACGCAATCTGCTCGATGGGCTGCCCCCAAGCAATGGGCCCTAGAAGCCTGGGAACTGATGGAAACCTGCCTGGCAGGCAGTGAATGTGCTGGTGTTCCGTCAGAACTGCATTAAAATCAGACGGTCTCTGTAAAAAGGGTCAAATTTGCCAAATCAGAACAAAAAAAGGTTTCAGTGGGATTTTTGCGACCTGTTCTTAGAATTGTTCTGACTGGAGAGAGTTGAGTTTAGAATTAAGCCATATACAGAGCAGCATCATTTATAAGAACACAGGAAATGACTCACTAGAACAAGCCAATGGGCCCTGAATTCTGGTACCTTGTCGGATAGGGGCTAATACTGAATATTTCAGAATACGCAACAATGACCCAGTGCCCTGATGATGCCCCTAATTGTGCCATACTATACTATCCTTCTTGACTCCAGCTGGGAAACCAGCTTGGAAGTATGAGCATCAATAACCCTGGTAATACTCGACCTTCCACACTCAAGGGATGCACAGCAACGCGTCTCCATGGGGTGCAGTGAGTGTATTGCAGAGGCATCAGCCATTACTGGCCTGATTTTCAAAGCTGCCAAGCAAACCCGAGTGGGGGTCACAAGCGCTCATCCCCTTTGAGAATCAGGCCACATGCAGTCTGCTTGGTTTTAATTAGTCCATATTTCTATTCCAGTAGTTCCCAGAGGCCACCTAATCAAGGTCAGGGTCCTGTTATGCTAGCGACTGGATAGCAGAATTCACATACAGCCCTGGATCTTAGCGAATCAGTTTCAATGGAGGAACAGAACGGTGGCCTGGGATGCCAGTTTAAGTAATATCACCCCAGCTGTTATAGAAAGGGCATCAGGACCTTTTGCTTCCATCTAGACAGCCATTGTCAGAGGCAGGGAGATGAAACTCACCACAAGGCATGACAGCTTTACCATAGTGTGACCCACCTAGCGTCATGAGGTGGGTGCACTGTGTGCCACTTTGAGTCCTATCATGGGATGTCAGACCCTGCAGGGAGAGTGCTCCCACCTAAGCCTCAATCTCTTTCTGTTCTGCTCCCTCACAAGCACATTTACTGCGTCCTGTAGTGCCTGGCTTTATTCTTTCCGGCACTAAATGAAAGATGAGGGCAGGAAGGAAGGAAACACTTCAGGACAAATCGGAGGCACTTCACATCTTGGCTTCAGATTTCTGGATAAGAATCCCAGGGAAAGTGCTGTCCTGGGGGGTCTAAAGCCCACATAAATCAATGGGGATGGAGGGCGAAACTATGGCAGGCTTCTGAGCTCTCACCAACTCATCTAGTGCTGGGGATTTTTTAAAAATAAAAATAATAATAAAATAATAATAATAATAATCCCAAGGAAAAGAGACAGCTAGCGACAGAGCAGGGATTTGGGAATTCTGTGGGAGTCCCCACTGTGGCAGAAACCCTCATAAATTTCCACCAAGACAGACGGATCAGAGCCTTACATCCCTTCCATGGTGCCAAGTCACACATGGCTAAGCCCCTGCACCAGGAATGAGGTCAGAGGTACCAAGTACATCCTGCATTGCATGGTTGGAGACAGCATTTTAGTAAGACTATTGCTGGTGTATAAACAGAGTGGAGCTGCGGACAGGGCTGTCCCATCCGGACTCAACCCACTTCAATTGGAAGGGCTCAGTATAGCCAAGGTACGGGCAGGGGAAGCAGCCTTGGGATTCTGGCCAGCACAGCCCATCTGCTGACCTGTCCCTTGAACTTTAACAGGAAATGAAGTACGAGCCTGTTTTAGACATCCTCAAACAAGGAAATGCAGCAGTTCAGCTGGTGCCTGTCGATGACGTGCAGAGCAGGCTCTTTCCTGCTGCTGTTTCCCTATTTTCCCCTACAAAGTAAATCTGAGAGATAGCTACAATTTACAGGTGCACACCCCATTTATTGGAAATTTACAAGGGTTCCTGCCACAGTGGGGACCCCACAGAATTCCCAATCCCCACTCGGTTGTGATCAGACTCATTTTAAAAAATTTGTTTTGAAGAAATAATTCCTAGGGTTATTTTAAAAATTCCTTGACTCTAGATGAGTTGTCAGTGCTCAGAAGCCCACCACAGGTTTGTCCTCCATCCCCTCCAGTTTATGAGGGCTTTAGAGCCACAGGACAGTACTTTCCCTGGGATTCTTATCCAGAAGCATGAAGCCAAGGTGTGACGTCCTGGGACACCCCAATCTTGCCAGTGAAGGTGGGTGGGGTCTTCCCCTTTACAGCCATCTCATTTGGAAATTCAGTTCATCGTTGCTTTTGCTCTTGACTTCCATACTTACCCGAGTACTTCCTAATCTGTAATGCATTGTCAAAAACACCCCTGGGACTGGGAGGCCAGGCTCGGCTATTATCCCCACTGTATAGATGGGGAAAAAGTCCTGGAGTGGCTCCATGACTTGCTGAAGGTCACACAGGGTGGCTGTGGCAGAGCAGGGAGTTGAGCAAGTGCTCTAACCACTGAACAATCCTCCCTCTCCTTAGCTCCTCTCTGCTGTTCTTATTTCTCTCTAACTGAATTGGAGCAAATTAAGGCTGGGGTTTGCAAAGGAGCAGGGAGGAGCCCAACCCCCCAGCAAATGTCCATAGAGCTTACAGCAATATAGCCTAAATACCCCCAGAGGACACCTGCCACCAGAAGATCTCAAAGCACCTTCCAGCAGTGAGTAAGAATTCTTAACCCTTCTTCTCCAGAGGGGGAAACGCAGGCACAGGGTGGTGAAGGTGACTTGTCCAAGGTCCATCACTGATTCAGTGCCAGAGCCGAGACCAGACCCCAGCTGGCCTGAGCCCCAGCTACGTGCTCCAAGCACCAGGCCATATTGACTCTCTGCTGTGGCCAAGCATGTGGGGACTATAGATCAGTAAAGCTTGGGCCCCATACACAAAATGAACATGTACTGAGTGCTGGGCATGGCTGCCACCTTGTTTCTCATCTATTGCTGAAGGGGGGTTAGTAGATAGTGCAGCAGGGGCTCAGATTTATCCTTCTTGCTCTTCACTGCTCAGATTCTTTGCCGCTGCCTGTTGATCATGAGGCTCTTCCTGGAAATAATAACAGTGGCACCTGCCTTTATCCTCCCTGTCTGGGAGTCTAAATACAAGAGGAGCTGGTGACTAGCTGTGGGGACGTTTATTTCTGCCAACTTCTGTCTGCGATTTTTAAAAGCTGTCAGCGCCCCATCCTCCTAGACAGATGCAGAGCAGAAGGGGAGAGGATCAGACCAGATGGCTGCTCCTTTACCCGAGAGAGTCAGTGAAACTTGTGGCATATGAACAGCATTGGCTGATGAGAGTCTTAGACATAACAATGTGCTGCCAATACTGTAACTGGAGGCTCCCACAGGAGCATTTCACAGAAGTGTCCCAGGGTGGGTGTGCAGCTGGGATGAGGGTACATCTCTGAGCCCCAAGGAGGAACCCTCCGTAGCAGGGTTGGTTAGTGATACCTAGAGAGGTGGGACCCCAGCAGAGGTGAGGGGGGGAGAGAGATCCAGCCCAACCCCTCCTTCAGCCTGGTGATGGCATTTTTAACTCAGGGCCTCTCTGTGGAATCAATGACCTTGCCATGGCAAATCAGTCATTTGAATTTAGGAAAGATGTTGACACATTTGAGAGAGCACAGAGGAGAGCCACAGAAAGGATCAAGGGTTTAGAAAACCTGACTTAGGAGGGAAAAGTTTAAAAAGCAGAGCATGTTTAGTCCTGGGAAAAGAGACTCAGGGGATACCTGATAATCTTCACGTATGCTGCACGCTGCTACAAAAAGGACAGTGCTCAATTGTTCTCCGTGTCCACTGAAGGTAGCACAAGGAGCAATGGGTTGAATCTGCAGCAAGATTTAGGTTAGAAAACTTTCTAACTCTAAGGTGGTTAAGCTCGGGAACAGGCTCCCAAGGGAGGTTGTGGAATCCCCGTCAGTAGAGGTTTTTAAGAACAGGTCGGACAAGCACCTGTCAGGGTTAGTCTAGGTTTGCTTGGCCCTGCCCTAGTGCAGGGAGCTGGACTCGGTGACCTCTACAGCCCCATCTTTCAATCTCACTAGGATTTACATAGCGCTTTCATCCCCAAAGCACTTCATGGACTATGGCTGAAAGGTTCAAAGCTGCCCAAATCCCAAGGGGTTTCAGTGAGATTTGGGGACCTAACTTTGAGACTCTTTTGGCAAGCCCAGGCTGCAGACACAGCTGCTCTGAAACACTGTCACTTCTGAGCCAGAGGGCAGCAGCCAGAGGCAGACAGTGAGAAAACCACTGGTCTAAACAGACGCCAGGCACAAGGAAAATGAAAGGGGGTAAAAGGGGCTTCTCATAAGCATGCAGCATTTTATTGTCTGATCTACCCAAGGATCCTTGTTCCTCCAAAAAGGGCTGGGGCGGGCGAATTGTACCCACGCAGACCAGACGGGACCTCAGCTTTGAAGGTCTTACGCCAGACTCCAGTAAACTGCCTGGAATGGAAGAGCCGAGAGGACCTTGGCCTCATCCAGATTTGAAGAGTTGGTGTTAAAGAGACTTATTTTTATCCTAGACGACCGATTTCTGAACCTCTCGGCAGTGTGGGCAGGGGAGCCAGAGTTCAGCCAGAGGTTGTGAGGAGAAGATGATAGCATGCCAGGCGCATTGCAGAGTAACAGCTCCCTGCACCGAGGCAGGGCCAAGAAAACCTAGAGCAGCCTTGACAGGAGATTGTCCAACTTGTTCTTAAAAACCTCCACTGATGGGGATTTCACAACCTCCCTTGGGAGCCTGTTCCTGAGCTTAACCACCTTAGAGCTAGAAAGAAGGAATGTGGGGTCACATGTCCGTCCCCGCCCCTGATTCCTCGGTCACATGATGAGGCCGAGCCCTGTCTCTGCCAAGCAAGCTGTGCGGGGCAGGGAGAGGCAGGAAGGGAGGAACAGCTGGGAGCTGCTCGCAGGTGCCACTGCTTTCCCGGAATGGGATGCTGGGCATGACTTGAGCTGTTCTGGGATAGTGGCCCCCCACGGTCAGCAGGCCCTGGTCATCTATGGTTTAATCACTAGGACGCTGGGTTACAATCTAAACAGACAAGCCAGACACCAGGGAGGTGCCAGAGGTAAAAGTTCCTTGTTAGCACACAGCAGTTTAGTCTCATCTACCTGCCCACACACCGCCAGCGTCCCACGAAAGCTCCCAAGTGAGCCTCTCTTTGCCAAACAGCTGTTCTCTTACACTTGGAGCAAATGCCAGAGGGGATGCAGCTGGTCCCATTCAATGTCACTGTCTCTTTGCTGGAGGTAGAGGGCGAGGAGACAAGAGTGGCACATTGTTATTCCCACCTCTATCCCCATGGTGCTGGCAGCACCTGGCATGAGCTGGGTGCTCTGTGCTATCGGAGGCTGTAGCATCACCCCAGCTCGAATTCTAGAGTCAGCCCCAGAGACCTAGTGGCAGCAGGGTGAGCCTCGATCCCTCTCGGTGTGCATTTTTAAATGGAATTGTACAGTGAGGAGGATGGAACCTGGCTTGACAACTGGAGAACAAATGAGCTTTAAAGAGCCCAGATTCCTGGGATGCAATTCTGTAATGTGTCTCCAACCGGTGCAGCAGAGATAGCCTAACTCAGCAAATAGAGTAGAGGAAAGGCTGCTTAAAGCAGGCTGCATTCATTCAGTGCCTGCTCCTGACTGCTGCATGGGTGCAGATGTGGTCACAAGAGGGAGAACACTTCCCCTGGGTCGATTTCCAGCTCTGACACTGATTCACAGCATGAACTTGGGCAAGTCACTTTCCCTCAGTTTCCCCATCCGCATCAAGGTGAAGATGAAAGGCCTAGAGTCCTCTGAAAGGCTGAGCACAAATAAATGCTCATCAAGCACTTGGAGAGCCTCGGCCAAAGACAGACCATCGAGGGTACCAGCTGTATGAAGAATTACACTAAGGTGGAATACGTACATTTCAAGAACTCGGCTCTTCTATTCTGAAGGACTCAAAGGCCATGGAACCTTCCACCTCTAAGGTGGAGGCTCCTTTCCCACCCAGGTCTGTAGGATGTTGCCAGCTGACTGCACCTATATCAGGTGAGCAGCTGAGTCTCAGTCTCTGCCCCTGGTGGGACAGGGGTCCACACCACAGAGCCATCCCTCCCCCCACCACTTGTCCCCTTTTGAACCTAGGTCTGAAGAGGCCCTAGATCCTGTGCTGCCCGTCTCACTCCTGGTCAGCACCCAGGCACGTGGGTGTGAGCTACTTTCTCCCTGCACCTGATCTGGGGATAAAGAGCTCTTTGTGCACTGCCCACCCCACCCCCACTGCTTTCCACCCAGCCTCTTGCACTTTACAAACAAAAAGCAACAGGGAAATTTGACATGAGGAAGAAGCTCAGTTAGGAGAAGAGACTTTCTGTTCTCCAAAAAGCATGCGGGTGACAAGGAACAATTTGGAGAAGTTCATACCTCCTGCAGAGGGACCTTCTGGTTGATTAGCCGTGGGCACCACCCACATCTTTATAGGCTCCCTGCTCACCATACTAGGTACTTCCCGCCTCCCCATCACTGCAACAATGAGTTATTTCAGTACCCAACTTCCACTGAAATCAATGGGATTTAGATACAACTACCCTTGGAGATCTGGACCTGATTACTTGGTGGGCCCCATTCCTTCACTAGGGTTAGGAAAAGCAATTCAAACTCCAGAGAATTCAGTCTTTCATCCAAATTGCTCCACCAATGACCCACCCTCACCGCTGAGGCACAGATAGTCACTGTTTATTTACATTCTTTCCTTCCCCGCCCGGGCCAAGTCATAGTGGGAACACTGCTTAGCTGAAACTTAAACCAGGGGTGTGTCACCAAAATTAAATTATCGTACAAGCTGGCAAACCTTCATGACTTCCTATTCTCACACTGAGTCATTCAGTATTCCCTTAGGTTAAGGAAATGCTTTCTGGGGATAATGATCCAGATGTCCCCTGTAAAAAGCTTTGAGATCCACAGATCTCAAATGCTAGATGAGAGAGAGGGATTATCATCATTTTCATTCCCACCATGCATAATTAGACTGTGGAACTCACTGCCACAGGAAGTTGTTGAGGCCAAGAATTTAACTTCCAAAGGAGTGATTTATATGGATAGCAAGAAAAGCCAGAGCCATTGTAATTATGGACAATGATAATTTTGAAAGGAATATTAAACTTCAGGGCTTCAGTCATTCCTGACGCAGTAGAGATCAAAATGAGCCCTAACGTGGGGGCAGGTGATCCACATCTGCTACTGTGCGACTCTTGCACCTTCCTCTGAAGCATCTGGTGCTGCCACTATCAGCAGGAGGATACTGGGCTCATAGACCATGGGTCTGATACAGTCAGGAAATCTATGTTCCTACTGCTATTGGAGATTCTTCCGTCGTTCAGGTGAGCTGGTGCTTTTGGAGCAGGAGGATCTGTGTTCTAGTCCTGCTGAGCCATGAAGTGAACTGGGGTCAGTTGCAGAGGTCAAGCTACTGACAGGACTGACCTTGGGCTAGGCAGCGTACGGAGCCAGGGCTAGCTGAATGGATGGGATGCATTTTGAAATGGACGCTGATTTCTAAATCCTGTATGCCAAGTAAAGCAGCCTGAACTTTACATTGTTTATTCCGACCCTATTTGTTTTCTTCGCATTCCTATAGCAGGAGGGGACAGAAACCACTTGCTCTGTTTGGTTTTAAAATGTTTTGCACTGAGACTTAATTACACCAATGTCACCCCCAGAGAAGATGACCACAGAGCAAATCTGCACCACTCAGAATGGGGCTTTCTACTGGAAACGCTGATGCTGGTAACTCCATCCCAGGTGCCTTTCTTCCCAGGGGAAACAGGGCTTCAGTTATTAGAAAACAAAGCTGCCTTCAGCAGCGGAAACACCATGTGGCTTCCTTGCTTTGATTCTTCCTCCGCTGTCTCATTTTTTTTGTGAATCAGCCCCAGTGAGAATGGAAAGGTTCCCCACAAACCATGGCACCCATGGTCTGGAGGGCCAGGCTAAGGGATTTCTGGGAAAGAAGAAAAGATCAGGGTGAAGTGGCAGTAACCACACATTACACCCACACAGGGACCAAGTGCCAAGTGGTGACGGCTGCATTGGCATAGCCTGTCAGCTGCAGGGGGAGAGGATGAGGAGCAGGGAGCCTAGTACCAAACACTCCCATGCGGCTGATCCAGCTCCCTTCAGATGAAGAAGGGTGGATACAGCAGCCATGGGCCAAGAAGGTAACTCCCTACAGAAGCAGATGCTGGCACAATACAGATACTGCTGTGGGCACCTACTCAGCTAGGGGTAGAGCACCCCCCCCCACACTCCAGCCCACCCCACCTCCCGGAATGCTTATGGCTGGTCAGTCATACACAGCTTTTGGGTCTCAGGGACACTCCTCCCAACAGGCCTTGCTGCAGCCCCTGCAAAGGATCTGAAGACTGGGGTTGGAAGACAAAAGATGAGCAGGCTGAGAGGAAGGTCTGTCAGATCCATCTTCAGCAAGGACCCCAATGGACAGATTCTCAACCTGGGGGTCCCCCTCCCATGCATATGCCACCATTATAAACTTCGTAAACGCCTTATTCTCATCTGCCTCACATTGAGCAGCATCCCATAGCGTAACAAGCTGGACTGAGACTGGGAAAGTCTCGTACTGCCTACATAGCACTCAGCATATAGAAGATGGATTGGAGGGAGGGATGGTAACAGGTGCTGTGTTCTTAGACCTACCAGTGGCATACGATACAGTCAGCCACCAAAACCTGCTTGCCAGAGTCTACGACATGATGGCCGACTACCATGCAGGGTGGCTGATCCGATCTCTCCTGGAGAAGAGAGTTTCACGTAGAACTGTGAAAGAAACAGAGCTGCTGGAGACAAGGGAATGGCCTCCCACAGGGCAGTGTGCAAGCACCATTCCTCTTCACCCTATATGCCAATGACCAGCCCATGCAGATCAATACGAGGAGCTTCACATATGCCGATGATCTATGCAGGACGTCCTAGGAGAAGGACTTCGCCACTGTCAAGAACAGACTCACAGGTGTCCGGAGCAACCTCTCAGCTTATTACAGTTAGAACCAACTTTACGTCAGCCTGACCAAGACACACGACAGCCTTTCACCTATGCCATCCAGAAGCCAAGCAGAAATTAATCACCACCTGGGATGGAATCCAACAGCGCCAGAACCAGTGGGCCCAGTGGCCATGCCCCCCCTACTTTTTAACATGGGTAGAGTTTGGAGGAAGGGGGAAGCACTGCCTCTCCCCTCAAACCGCAAGCCTTGGGCGGGCACAGAGCAGCGCTGGAAGGGGCTGTGCTTCACAGCAGGGGAGCTGATCTCAGCATTGCTCCGTGCCTGCCTAAGGCTTGTGGTTTGTGGGGGGCGGAATGCTCCTAAACTATACCCATGTTAAAAAGGAGGGACACAGGGGTCATAAACAGGTGTCAGTGGCCACACCCACCCCACCCTGATTGCTAACTTGGAGTCAGAGTCCTGGCTAGATGTGGGTAGGGTCCCAGTGCAGTGCCAGCTATCATGCTCCTGTACTAGCTATGGACTGTTCACAGCGCTTCCTTCTGAGCGAGATACACACCAGATGGGCTCATCCCATCCTTCACTGCCCTGCCAGGTATTGAGGTTAGCTTTAGTAAGGGGTATTTTACACACAGTGCCACCTAGTGGTGGAACAGTATCCCATGGAAAAGCCTAACTACTGCTGCTGTAATGTAGCATATTGGGCCAGCTCCGTTTTTCCTCTTGGTCTCTTACTTTGCAGCCCTACCACACTGTAAAGCTGTGTCTGATCTGACAAGCCAGGGCTCAGCATGGGATGATCCAAATGTACCTTTTCCAAAGCGCGGGCCAGCGTTTAGTTCTAACTGTGCAAGCAAAGAAAGTTACAAGCCTGAACACACTCCCTTCTGCATTGGCAAAGGGAGGACTGCCCGAACTCTCTGCAACTCTGAGCACTGAGGGGCTATTTTGCAAAGCTACAGAACTCCACAGCTCCCTTTCTTCCTTCATCTGCACTAGAAGAAGTGCAATGCACCAGAACAGACCCACGCGCCACCCTGTCTAGCTTCTGCTCCGACAATGGCTAATGCCAGACGCTTTGGAGGAAGGTGAAAAATCCTTGCAATTAGAAATGAGTCCAAGCTTTGGCATTTGGAACAGGTTCTGGACTCAGTTCCCCTTGAGACCACAACTGAGAAGGAGGAAACACCCAACTGGGTCCCAATACCCATGTTTACAAACAGACATGACCTAGCTACATATATACCGCTCCTATGTCAGGATCTGGTGGCTAATCTGCACTAGAGACAGCCAAGCCCATTAGATATCCCTTTAAATAGCATAGGAGCCATCCAACAATTCCTACACTGTAAGTCCCATCTCTCTTTACAACATGTCTTACTAGATAAGACTATCCCATGGTAGAGGGAATTGCTTCCCCACTTCAGCTGGCAGGCAGTTCATGCCCTGAAACAGTATGTATCGAGGACTGTGTTGGAATTGCAAGCTATTGCTTTAAGAATGGCCAGGGTTGGCGGGTCTGGCCAGCCTTGCAGGCTAAGGGACTATCTGAAAGTATATGATCAGAGTCAGTATTGGAAAAGGCCATCTTAAAGCAAGGCGGGCTGAGTTCTGCCTCTCTGCCTTGGGGAGCAGCCTATTTTCATGCTCTCTGGTTTTGGATTCTTGCTTGTTATTCTGAGTTCTAAGAAATAAAGTCATGCTACACTGCCAACTTCCAGCCAGAGTATTTATGCTGTTTTACAAATAATTTCTGTGTGTGCGCGCGCGCTATAAGCACTATAGCAACAGGATTGTGCCAAAACTGGTGATAAATTTGCAGCCCGATATTGCACTGTTATTCTGGCTGCTCCATTTCAGGCAGTTTCACGGCCCACCATTTTCCACGTTATTGGACAAAACAGCTTTTCTCCACACCAAAATCATGCCACGTTTGGAATCTCAAAGCCAGCTTTGGCAAGAAAGGGGCCCATTTCCACCCTGAAATGGGGTGATCGCTCTGAAAGAGGGACAGTAAGCCAGTGAGCGGCTAACCCAGTCAGGGAAGGCTTCATTAAACCCAAAGATTCCAAACAAGAACAGATCAGCTCAGAACACTGGGTCCCTATTCCCCCGCTCCTCCATCAGGAGTCTGGTCCCTGAAAAAAAATCATGAGATTAGCATAAAAATCTCAAGAGTTGAAACAATAGGAAGTGTCAGGACCTGTTTCCCTTGCCTTCTGAGCCTGGTCTGGGGCCATATTCTAAGGCTTTTTGCCAAAACCAAGAGGGCTAGAAAGTTTAACTGAGCGTCTCAGCTTTCGTTTAGTCAGTGGCCTGCAGGAGCAGAGGTGATATTCTATATTCTATGATGTTTTAAGGAAAAGCGCCAAATAGCGCCAGACTCATTATGAGAGTCCACAGAGTGACTGATTTGCAACAGCCAAAGCATTTCTCTCATCCAAGAGCTGTCCCCGCTGCCATGCCAGCCCCAGCTGGAGGAGGTTAGAGCCGTGAATGATGTGATATACATAGAGAATCGCAGGACCCCAGAGCACTTCCCAGTCCTTTCACCATAAAGCAAGGGCAGCTGCAATGGAAGTGCTGGCCTCCTGGCAATGTGCCTCCGTCTTAACCCGGAGGGGCCAAGCTCTCGGAGTGAATTCAGTCAGGATCCCAGTTCTCTGCTGGTGTTAACAGGCTCAGCGCCATTGGAATCAGTGCCACTCCAGCCAGTTACGGCAGCAGTGAATGCATTCGTTGCTCTCCAGCCCCTCCAGGTGTAAGGAGCAAATCTAGCTGTGTGGACACTGCGGCTCCTGCAGAGACATGCCTTAGCCACCCGAGCTCAAGCCTTGGGGGTCAGATGGGCTTGAGTGGCTAGCACAAGTCTACTCAGGCTGGGAAGTTCACTCACACCTGCAGCGTAGACACACCCATAAAATCCTGGGTCATTTTTGTTGAGTCCCAGTTGTGGCTGTGGGTTTGGGGATACTGATCCGAGTTACGCCTGAAGCAGGCCAGGCACTTCCCAGACACAAGATAAGCCAGTTCCTGCTCCAAACAGCTTATCACTGAAGTGTCTAGAATGCAGGCGGGGTGGGGCTAGGGCAGGGGCGGCTCTAGGAATTCTGCCACCCTAAGCACTGCAGGCAGGCTGCCTTCCTCGGCTTGCCTGAAGAGGGTCCGCTGGTCCCGCAGCTTCGGCGGACCTCCCGCAGGCAGGTCCGCTGAAGCTGCGGGACCAGCGGACCCTCCGCAGGCAAGTCGAGGAAGGCAGCCTGCCTGCCGCCCTTGCGGCGCCAGCAGAGCGCCCCCCGCGGCTTGCCACCCCAAGCACCCGCTTGGTGTGCTGGGGCCTGGAGCTGCCCCTGGGGAAGGGATCAACACAAAAATAATTTCCCAGCCTCCTTTCCCCCAGGCCAGACAGCCAAGAGGAGCAACAGCTTTGGGTCACTACCCACCTGAGCTGGAATTGAATTCCTGACCAAAGGCACCAGACTCCCTAGCTAATCCTCTCTGCTATCCAATCTGCACCCCGGCACTACTGGGTAAGAAAGATGTGGGTGACAGGGAGCCAGACTTACACAGCAAACAGCAGATTTCTTAAAATTAGACATTGTCACTGGATTCCCAGCTATTCAGAGAAATCCTGGACAGGATCCAATAAAGAAGGGGTGGGCAAACTTTTCAGCCTGAGGGCCACATCAGGGAATACAATTTGTATGGTGGGCTATGCGTGCTCATGAAATTGGGGTTGGGCTGCAGGGGGGGGGGTGCGGACTCTGGAGTGGGGCTGGGGATGAGGAGTTTGGGGTATAGGAGGATGCTCTGGGCTGAGACCGAGGAGTTCGGAGGGCAGGAGGGGGATCAGGGCTGGGGTAGGGGTGCAGGTTCTGGCTGGGGGTGTGGGCTCTGGGGTGGGGCTGAGAGGTTTGGGGTCAAGGAGGGGGTTCCGGGCTGGGATCAAGGGGTTTGGAGAGCGAGAGGAAAATCAGGGCTGGGGCAGGGGGTTGGGGCATGGGGAGAGGCTCAGGGGTGCAGGCTCCAAGGGGTGCTTACCTCAAGCGGCTCCCGGAAGCAGTGGCATGTCCCTTCTCCAGCTCCTATGCATGGAGCAGCCCCCGACCCTGCTAGCGCCAGACCAGGGCCATGCAGCTGCTTCTGGGAGCCACATGGTGTGGCCCCAACCCTGTGCCCCGGCCAGAGTTCCAGAGCAGGGCCGAACCGCATGGTGCAGCTCACAGGCCAGCTTAAAACAGCCTGCCCCTGCAATAAAGCAAGAGGGACGTGCCCTGTCTAAGCCCTGTGGCAGAAGCCATCTCAAAGCATGTATTTGCTATCAAGTTTCCCAGCAGTAATTACCAAATGCGCTCCTTGGCAACAGCATCTCCCCGCATCCCGTGCCGGGAAGCCCAGCTTGGGGCACATGTACGTTACAAAGGTTCTGACCGAGAGGGTAAATAACTGCGTAACAAGCAGCAGGGGAATATGGCCAAAGAGAAACAGGTGCCATAGAAACCTGATCACTTCAGCCTGCTCTTTCTCCTAGGATACGCTCCTTTGGAAAGAGGAGTTTGCCCCTCACGTTTAGCCAAGAGGCTGGCAATCTGACTCTTTTCCCCTAACAGGAAGATTCAATGGAAATTCTCCTCCTCCCTAAAGCTCACTCATTTCCCAGCCACGGATTCTATGTCTCCATCTCCTCCTTGTACCATTTGCCTGCATTATTGGCCAGACAAAGAGATAATAGTGGCACCTTTCTCCTGGATCGCCTTTGTCTGACTCCCCCACATGCTGTGGATATCAGAGGCCTTAATATTCCCCACGCTCTCCAAATGCCCCTGAACAGCTGCTTCTGAGCCGCACTAATCACAAACTGCACACGGTTGAAGAATAACAGAGGGTTCATAATAAGCTAGGCCATAGCTGGGTGCAAACATGCTCTCAACAAAGAAGCTCCAGGAGACTATACAGAGAAGCTGTTGGTCACAGACTGACAAGACATTTTCAGCACAGCTGTCTGCTCGGTTCAGACAAATAGCGTATAAATCAGGGACACAGCAGTGCTTTCTGTTAATGCCTTTGTACATGGCGTTAATCAAGGAGTTTGTGGGGGGAGAGAAACTATCAGTAAAGGCTATTCTGTTCTATGCATTTACATGTGCTCCACAAACACTGTATACACTTCCTCATCTGTAACCTCACCTCACTTCTAACAGCTGTGCCCCTCCATTTCTGCTCAAGGAGAATGCAGTACTAAATGTTTAGCAAGAGCCAAATTGGCACAGAGACAGCAGGGTAAGTAACTGTAATGAATAGAAAGATAACTGTTTTACAAGACACGTGTTTGGCATTTCAGCTTCTCAGTATCTGTGCAATTCCAGGGAGAGCTGTTACCGTGTCTCTCCAGGAACTGGGCATATCAGCAGCCTTAATTATATTTGTGCAGTTTGGAAAGGGGATGAAATAAAAAAATGTAAAGGTCTCCTCAAGAAAGAGAAAGATCAGCTGTAAAAATTAAGAAACTGATTAAGGAGGAGAAAGATTTTAACACATGATAAAGTTGCCAGTTAATATCTTTTCATGTATGACAGCATCAATCTTCCTTGAAGAGGCAAAAAATGAATCAAGACTAATCCCACCAAAGTGACTTTATACAGAGAGAAGATATAGATTGTTACACCGACAGGGCTGTTCTCAGCATCTCTCTTGTAAATGGCACACACTATTTATACATTTCAAGGTTGCCAGCTCTGCCTGTCTGGGAGTACAAGGATCTGTCGGGCAGTTGCTCTCTGGGACTTACCTTTTGGAGCTGTAATAATTCTAGGATTCACCCTTGAGTCCCCGGCTGTCAGGAGAAACAGGTGGCTGGTCCATAGAGCGAAGAGATAGGCAGCATATGAGTTCAGACCCATTTCCACAGCTGTCCAAAGAGCTCAGCAGCTTACTTCTGGAAGAACAGTAGATCATACCCTTGCAATGCAAACCTTTGAAAGTGGGTGTGTCTAGAGTGGTTACTCACACTAGCCAATCAGAGTGCAAGCAGGAATAATGGGGCAGGGCAGCAAGGGGGGGAACAGTTACCCCAGCTAGGGATAAGGGTTTATCAAAGTTTGGAAATGTACCAAATCAGCTACTGTGGAATAAGAGTCCACACAAGGAGTTATGGCAGGATTTCTGGTCTGGAATTCTTGTGGAATAAGAATTCCAGACTAGCTATTTTACTCCATTTCCAAGGGAAGACAAACCCTAACTCACCATCCAAACCCTTTATGAAGGGAGGTGGGGGCAGTATGATATCACTGACTGAATCCAGAACACCTGCTCCTTGTAGATGAAACAGGGAGTAGCGACTGCCCCACAGCAGATCCAATGGTCAATCTCTTCTAGTGCTATACAGCTGTTCTTGGGGAATGTTGTGCTCTGCAAGCTGGAGGTGCCAGGGAGGGGTCACTTTGTGCATGTGGAAATGGATGGGGCAAATCCTCAGGGTTAGAGAGATACTATAGCCCCCTGCTTGCTTCTGCGGCATTGCAACCTCAAGTGTTCAAGAATCATGAGTGCCTAAAACCCATGAGCTTCTAAATAGAATACATTGGGGGTAATTTTTTTCTTGGCTTTCTAGCCTTTGAGGGCCACCTTTACAAGCTTTCTTCTGCCATAATGAGGGATAGAAACTTACTTTAAAAAAAAAAGAAAGATGAGATTCTGGTGTATTCCCCTAACTCTGGTGTGCAGGGCTTTTTACTCCAACTATCGACAGGGTCATGGTAAGAATCACAAAAGTTGGCTATTGTCTACCAGATGAGAGACAGTATAGCCTAGGGGGTAGAGCACTAGTCTAGGACTCAGAACTGGATTGTATTCCTGGCTCTGCCACTGGCCTGCTGTGTGACCTTGGGCGAGTCACTTTGCCTCTCTGTGGCTCAGTTTCCCTGTCTCTAAAACAGGCCTAGACTTGAGCCAACTGGCAGTGTATGTACTTACCTAAACCAAGAAACCAATGGAATATAGCCCTACTTAACCTTGACATTAGAAAAAGAGATGATGACATTAAAATCCCTCCTGTACTTCCAATTTGATACATCTTTCTTCCCCTCCAGTCCTATAATGTTGTGCCGTGTTGCTGTTCACTTATAAACAGCTATTATGTTCCACATCAGAAATGGTGGCATTTTTGTACTGGGTTCATTGATCCCTCTGCACACTGGGCCCAATTTTAATTTACTGCTCTGGCAGTGTGAGCATAAAAGTGAGTGTAAATGTAATTCATGCCCACTTTAAGGCCCCTTTACATTATCAAGGCTGTGTGAAAGTACACGAAAGTCAGGTCTGTCATTTATAAATCATCAGCGTGGTATATATACACGCCACTCCCTTTTTAGCCCCAGCAGCTGTTGATGATGATATGAGACTAAAAAATTTTTTGCACTTAAAATTTGGGCTGTACACACAAAAGATACATTATACCCTTGAAAGCTTGATGTATTATTATTTCCTTTATAGTTTATGTCCTGAATGATCTTAGCTCTGGTTTTGTGCTGTGTGTTTATACAATTAGTGTATTATTTTTACAACATTGCAAAAGTCAGGACTATCTGAATGTGATTAGCATTATATAAATTATATTAATAAAAATATGAAGACATTGGTCAGCATTGTGACTTATTGGTGCAATGGGTAAATCATGGTAAATTCAATTAGCATTATATAAATTATATTAATTAAAATATGAAGACATTGGTCAGCATTGTGACTTATTGGTGCAGTGGGTAAATCATGGTAAATTCAATTACCAGAACATAGCATTTTCTAAAAAAAATGGCATTTCATGTAAACTAATATTCTAAAAGGGAGATTGAGTTAGCAGTCCTGAAGATACCATTATGGTCCCCTGAACTACCAGCTGGAAGGTATTTATTTACATATGCTATCTAATCGGTTAACTCTGCACCAACTCTCAGCATTCTTGATACATATAACTCCGGCCATGACAATTTTTAGTCAATGATGAGCTCGGATTCTCTCTCAGTTTGTAATAAAAATAAACACAATCTATAGTTTGCATTAGCTGCATCCATGCATTTGATATCCAAGTGTTTTTATCCTGGCATTAAGAATGTGGCTCTGGACCACAGAATTTAGCTCCAAACTCTCCCAAGCAAGGGCGGCTCCAGGCACCAGTGCAGTCGGTTGCCTGCAGGAGGTCCGCCGGTCCCGCAGCTTCGGCAGCAATTCGGTACGCCAAAGGCGCGGGATTGGCAGATCACCCGCAGAAATGTCACCAAATCCTGACCAGCGGACCACCCACAGGCGCACCACCAAAGGCCGCCGGACTGCCGTGCTTGCGGAGGCAAAAAACAGAGCCGCTCCTGCTCCCAAGGGGTCTTGTTTCAGGGCCTATTCAAGTCAGTTGCACTTAGTATAACAGGGAAAAATACTCTTCATTAAATCTATTTTAATTTCTGAGTTTATTCTGAAGCATACGGAAGACAGACAATCATTTTATAAATAGCTTGAACTTCAGCCCAGCCCTCTAGCCAGTCACTGTCAAAACGCTTCCTCCAGACAGTTCCTCTTATTTCTAGGCGGCTGTTTACATACATTTCCCTGTGTGATGGTTCTTAGATCATGAGTGCGGTATGTGGGCATTAGCTCCCTAACATTAGCAGCCTTTCAGCCACTGGAGCACTCTCCATCAGCCCCGTCTTTGCCTTACAGTTAACAAGAGGTGCGCCCCAGGCCCTGAGGCCCTCTGAATCATCCCCCTCTGATATCCAGCCCCTGACATGGACTACTCACAGAAATCTCAGATCCTCTGCCCCCAAAAGAGCAATGTCCCCCTAAAAGAGCAATGTTTACCAGTTCTACCTTAAATCACTGCTCCCGTATAACGAAAGATGGCTGATTTAAGTAGGAAATAGAGATTCTACTAGAAACAAGAGGAAATGGTGGAGACAAATGGTTACTATACAAAACAATCAAAAAGCACAAACTAGGGCCTAACTTATTGCTAGTTACCTGTCCTGTCTAATAAAGAAGGTTTTCCCCTAGGGAGATCAGATAGCAAGCGTGAATATCAGGCCAGGTTTTTTCCTGGGGTGCGGGGGTGTGTGTGGAGATTTGGGTAATAGTTGTGTATAGAAAACAAAGCGGGTCCTGATAGTATCGGGTCACCCTATTTCCCCCCACCCCCAAAGGTCAGTCCATTGTAGAGCTGGCAATCAAAGGACAGCAAAGAAAATGTAATTCATACAGTTGAAGAAAAATAACTTGTAAACACACAGAGAGCAGAAGGGAAATAGGCCAACCCTCACGAGAAAAATGATCTTCACGTGTTTTGTAATTACATTTCACATCTGGGGGTAAAATCCAAGCTTTATTGTTCAGATTTTAGGATTCATTTGAGCAGCGAGGCTGGGTGATTTGGCTGTGCTAGGGTTCCCCCCTCTCACAGCAATAAAACGTGCCGGGGAGGGGGGAGAGGAGATTTTCATAGACACAAATGGACTCGTTCCCCTCTGTGCCTCTGAAAATCTGATTAGCATTATGAGTTCTGAGAGGCGATGATGCCTATTCTGGGTAATAAATCCCTGGTAAGTAATCTGGATCTCTGTATGCAGTAGAGGTGCCCCACCTTTGTTTTATATTCCTCACTCCTGTCAGAGTTTAAGCTCTGGCTGTAAGAGTGGAGGGCCCTGCTGAGTGATTCTGTTCCTGAACTGCATGCATATAGTCTAAGCAGAGAGTTAGGGTATTATCCTATGCTCCCCACTCATGCAAAATCCCCATTAGGTTAACAGGAGCTTTGGATGATTGGGTCTTTAATTGATTATTTATGACCACAGCCTGAGTTAGCGCAGCCTTCTGTCTTGCGGCTCGGCAAGCATGTGAGTTATTAAAGGGATGGGGTCAGAGGCCCAGATACCGCAAGCTGGGAGTTCGTTCCATGCTCACATCTACAGTATACAAGGCAGAGTAGCAAGGCCCCTATTCAGCAAAGCTCATAAGCACATGCTTCAGTGGGACTTTCAACGCAAGCTCAGAGTTAAGCATGTACTTAAGTGCTTTATTGAATCAGGGCCAGAAACGGCACTCGAGATGGGAAAGCGGCTCATCCCAAACCCCTTGATGCTAATGGGAATCTTTCCAATGACTTCAGCAAGTTTTGGATCAGGCCTGAAATGAGAGGAATGTGAGTAGCAGCTGAAACAAGGAGAGAAAAGTTGAGCAGCATGAGGGAACAGTGGGATTCTGGGTTGTTTCACGCCTCCAGCAGCTCACAAGGACAGAATACAGGTGCCAGCCAGGAAGTTGTTATGTTGAGTGCTGAGGATCACAACAAGTTCAGCATTATAGGGTCTCACTGCCAGCTTGAGCTGGGAGTTGAATTCTGTTTTGGGTTTAATGCTGATAGCTTCCCCAACTGAGGAGGCATTTTAAAACACAACATGCCATTTGCAGCACTGGTCTTTGAAGACTAAAGAAATGTTGGTGCTTGGATTCTACCATATAATCAGGGAAAGAATGACATTGTTATTTTTACAGCACCCGGGCTAGAACAGTACAAAAGGACTTGTGCTCTGCCCCAAAGAGCTAAGACTCATTTATACAGGAATTGCAGTTAAAGTTTAGCTACCACCAATATTCTTTGTGACATACTTACAGTCTCACTATGTCACTGCTGCACTAGAACGCCTCCTAGTGCCATGCATAATTTCCTAGCACAAGGTCCTGCATTATGACCGTTTGTAAAGGTTAATATTTATACGTGGTTCCTTTCATTCAGAAATCCCAAAGCACTTTACAAAACTGTAAGCCAGTTTCCAGGCAAAGTCAAAGTTTGCTTCCACCTCTAGAGTTTTCCCACTTTTCACATTTGGGGATGATGTATACCTTCAAGTAAGTGACACTGCTATGGGTACTTGCATGACCCCATAGTATACCAACATTTTTATGGCTGACTTAGAACAATGCTTCCTCAGCTCTCATCCCCTAACGTCCTCACTCTATTTGCGCTACATTGATGACATCTTCATCATCTGGACCCATGGAAAAGGAGCCCTTGAGGAGTCCCACCAGGAGTTCAACAATTTCCATCCCACCATCAACCTCAGCCTGGGACTAGTTCACACAAGAGATCCACTTCCTGGACACTACAGTGCTAATAAGCAATGGTCACATAAACAGCACACTATACCTGAAATGTACTGACCACTATACTTACCTACATGCCTCCAGCTTTCATCCAGACTACATCACACGATCTATTGTCTACAGCCAAGCTCTAAGATACAACCGCATTTGCTCCAATCCCTCAGACAGGGACAAACACCTACAGGATCTCTATCAAGTGTTCTTAAAATTACAATACCCACCTGCTGAAGTGAAAAAACAGATTGACAGAATCAGAAGAGTACCCAAAAGTCACCTACTCCAGGACAGGTCCAACAAAGAAATCAACAGAACGCCACTAGCTGTCACCTTCAGCCCCCAGCTAAAACCTCTCCAGCGCATCATCAAAGATTTACAACCTACCCTGAAAGATGATCCCTCACTCTCACAGACCTTGGGAGATGGCCAGTCCTCGCTTACAGACAGCCCCCCATCCTGAAGCAAATACTCACCAGCCACCACACACCACACAACAAAAACTCTAAACCTAGGAACCTATCCTTGCAACAAACCCCAGTGCCAACTCTGTCCACATATCTATTCAAGGGACACCATCAGAGGACCTAACCACATCGGCCACATCATCAGGGGCTCGTTCACTTGCACAACTACCAATGTGATATATGCCAGGGTGTGCAGAGGGTGTGCACGCACGAGCAGTTGTTTCACTGGTCTCTACTACATAGAGTCAGCACTGCTCAACTGTGTGTCAAAGCTCAGTACCACTAACCACTAATGGAGATGCTCCTTTAGATAAACAGGTTTTAGAAGCCTGTACTTTGGAAGCAGGAGGATCTGAATTCTATCCTGACACAGACGTCTGAAGAGGCCATGACATGAGCATAAGTGACAACCACGAAGTCCTGGAGAACCATGGGTTTGTATGGTAAAATCCTATTACAAAAGACCAGGATATATACCAGGAAGTTTTAGGGTTTTATCTTCTTGATATTTCTGCTTGCCTGTGTGATCCCTTTGGGAAGGAGCAGCACATAGTAGTAGAGGAGAAAGGACCTCTGCCAGCAGAAAGACTGCCACAGTTATCAGACAGCTTTCCTTCCGCATGGGCTTTGCTATGTATATGAAGAGGCAGCAATATGAAATAAAGTGAAAGGAGAATGGAAGAGAATTAAACTCTTATCACAGCTGAGGAGGGATATTGTTTGTTCTGGGGCTGGCAGAAAGACATTTGAACTCCTAGGAGGCTAAAGTGATCAGAAGGAAATGGAGTTTTGTGAACTTTTCCCCTCGCCATGGCAAAGGCAAATTAATGGTCAGTAAAAATGAAAGGTGCTGTGACTCCATGAGAGCAGGAGATCCTGCTCAGTGCCCCATAAGACTGCATCCCTGGAATGAGTTTATCAACTCTGGCCCCATCATTACAGTAGCTGAGCATCTCACAAGCTAAGACCCAGATCTTTAAAGGTACTTAGGCACCTAACTCTGATTTCAAGGGGAATTAGGTGCCTAAATACTGTTGAGATCAGGGCCTAAGGGTACATCCATTCAGCAGCTGGAGGTGTAATTTCCAGATCAGGCAGATGTATATGCATGAATCTTAATTAAGGTAGGGTACAAAAAATAGCAGCATAGCCATGGCACAGGCTAGTCACTCAAATACACAGCTAGGATCTTAGGCAGGATTGTACGTGGGAAAGCTGCATGTACAACCAGCTGGGTTGCTCTTTTTAAGTGCACTAGCTTGATCAGAGCCAGTGTGGTTATGCCTACTCATTCTGGAAATTGCACCTCCCAGCTCTGGAGTAGATACACCCTAAGTGACTTGCCCACAGTCAGTCTGGGGTACAGGAGGAACTTGACCCCATGTCTCCCAAATTGCAGGCACATACCCAAACCATCAGACAACCCCGTCTTTCCAACGCTCCCCTTTTCAATCAGATACTCAGTCCTCAGCAGAGCCAGACTGCTGGCAAGAGTAACAGACGCCAACATCTCAGAAAGCCCTCTGGGATGCTCAAGTATTATAGCTGTTTATTAGTTGCATTGCGCTAGCACCTAGGGCCCCAAGGAGGGATCAGGACCCCACCGTGGTAAGTGCTGTACACACATATCATGAAAAGGTGGCCCAAAAGTGCTTAGGCCCAGATCCTGAGAGGTATTTAGGTTCCTATCTTCCACTGAAGTGAAATACCTTGAGCAGCTGGGCCTTACAGTCTAATGATTCTTTTTTCCAGTGTTTCCGACCGTGTTGGTGGGGGGGCGTGAGGTAGGTATATCTGGAATATATAAATGATCACCCATGTTTCTAATGATTGTGGTACACACGTGTGCATGTGTACCTGGGATGTATAAGGGGGTTTATCACCAGTGTTTTTGATTACGTGTGTGCGTGCGTATCTGGGATATATAAATGGTTGATCATGCATGTTTATAATTGTGTGTGTGTGTGTGTGTGTGTGTGTTCCTCTTCAACAG
Source organism: Gopherus flavomarginatus (assembly GCF_025201925.1). NCBI lineage: Eukaryota > Metazoa > Chordata > Testudines > Testudinidae > Gopherus > Gopherus flavomarginatus. Next base: position 53,437,922 of record NC_066625.1, read on the forward strand.
TTAGTCATAACGATCGTTAGTCATTCTGTCCATTCCTATGCAGCTGCAAGGGCTTGATGGGCCAAGAGTCGGAACAGACTTGATCTGCTTCTGGGCCGCCTCCACCTCTCAATTGGTGGAATTTTATCTCGGATGTTACAAGTCACTCAGAGAATGGCGTTTGCTGGAATGCCTTGTGGCATTCTAGCGACATGTTTGAAATTTAAGATGCCATCTGCGGACAATGGCCCCAATAATCTGTAGACCAGAGCGACTGTAAACATCTGCATTACTAATGAAGTAATTCCACTTGATGCCTGAGATACAACGTTGGCTTTTTGTGTGGAAAGCCTCCGGCTTTGCCCAGTCTGAGCGGCATAGTGTCCATGTTTCACAGCCATACAGCAGTACGGGGAGGATATAGCTTGAATAGATCCTGAACATGATTGTTGTACTGAGATGATGTTAGTTCCATATTTGTTGTAAACAACCTATGGCAGACACTGTGATGCCAATCCGGTGAAGAACCTCTGGGTGAGAGTTTGAGGAAGCGGTGAGTATAGGACTCAAATAGTAAAAGCTGAAAAAGGCTTTGACAGTTTCATTATTTAAAGATTGAAGTCACTGGTGGACTTGATCTTAGGTTTTGCAGCTTTGTCTGTTACCATGACCGACCTTGGCCAACTCCTCCTCCATTTGCTGGAGTGCCTCGCGAAACCTATCTGGGCTCTGTACTAGGAGAACAATGTCATCAGCGTAGGCTAGCTCTTAGAGCAAGAGATCACTGATCTGAATGCCTAATGACCTAACAGAATGCTGTATTACGAAATCCACCACCTGACGAAAGATCACAGGGGCCAAGACAAAGCCCTGCCTGACCCCAGATACTGATTTAAAAGGTGCCAACCTCCCATTCCCAAGATGTCCATGGGCAGTGGTTCTGTGCAGCTCACTAATCAAGTCCAGAAGAGTGATTGGGACATGTACACCCTTTAAGGCCTTCTATAAAGCGACTTAGTCAACTAAATCAAACACAGCCTTAAAATCAACTGACACCATGTGCAGGGGCTTCTTGAACTCGCAGTGTATCTCCAACAACAAGCAGAGGGCCAAAATGGCATCTAATGTGGTCGTGTTCCTCATAAAATTTGACTGATGGGGGTGACATTTCTGATGTAGCAGGGGCTCCAAACGCACCAGCAGAACATGCACAAACATCTTCCCTGCCATGGACAACAAGGTGATTGGCCTGTAGCTCTTACATTCACTCCACGGTCCCTTGCCCTTATAAAGTGAGATCGCAATCCTGTCCTTCCAGGAAGCTGGCAAGGTTCCAGTTCTCCACATCAGGCAAAAGATGGCCAGATGTGTATCTGGAATATTTAAACGGCTGGTCACCCATGCAGCATGTCTTCTTTATAACTGGAGCTGAGAAATATGAGGTGCGAAAGGCCTGTCGTCATGGAGGCTGGATCTAGCTCGAAAGTCTGAGACCTTATCTGTGAATTTCACCAAACCACTGGGAAATAAGCCAGGGTTTCAGTGAGCAATGAGATTTTGAGCCACGACCTGGCTCCCCCATGGGAAATGATGTGCAGGCTCCAAGTGGAATAAGTCACTTCCATGTCTTCCCCACAGAGGAAATAACAGCCTCTGTGGTCCTAGGGATTTATGTCATGGGTCAGGGTCACAGAGTTTATACCCGAGAGTTCAGAACTGTCCAGCCCAGAAATCCCTCCACACAACAAATGCTCACTTTATGGGGGGTCGGCTAGTGTGTGTTGAGACAGGAAGGAAGGAATGTCTACTGGCCATTCCCGTAAGTGACACAGATACTGACACAAGGGAAGTGTTCAGCACCAAGGGGCCTGGGATGGGGCTCAGTCCCCAGCACCTGCAAGGTAAGGGATAAAACCCCAATTAGTCACATGCCACACCTGGGGGGTGACTGATTAACTAATTGCCTCCTGGCCTCGTAAGTAGACTGAGGGAACTCAGGGATGGAGAGAAGACCCTAGAGAGGAGGTAGGCCGGGGAGTTCCTGGCTTCGCGTGGGCCTGAGGCAGGCAGACTAAGGAAGGCCACAGGGTCAGGTGGGCCCTGGAAAAGAGGGGGCAAGATCTAGGGAGAGACTGAAAAGAAAGTGGGAATCTCCCAGAGGGAGACTCACAGAGCAGAGCAGGCTCCTGTGACAGAGAGCCCAGAGATAGGGTTTGTAAGCAGAGAAGACTTCAGTAGCCCAAGGAGGCAGAAGAATTATGCAGTTTTGTTTGCACTTGTTCCTGATACCCAGGAAGGGGTCTGAAATTAGGTGACTTGGCTGGAGGGCTGAGCCACAGAAGACCTGAGGCAGAGGTAGGTGGCCTGGGGGAGGAGCTAGAGCAGAACATAGCAGCAACACAGCCGGCACTGACAAAAGGAGAATGAGCACTGTCAAAAGGACACCATAGTTATTCCAGCCTCCATCCAGCCTCCTTGTCTAGCCAGCGAGGGACAGATTCTGCTGTCATTTACACTAGCCTCAAGGACTCTACTGAAATCAATACGAGTTACTGTGGATTTACACCAGTGTAACTGAGATCAGAAGCTGGCCCTAGCTGTTTGGACAAACAAGACTGTATTTAAACTGGGACTTTAATCCAGATTTACAACAGTGGAGGGGAGACCAGAATCTGGCTGTTAATTCTCAACTTTTATATTACCAGATGGGCCCGGATACACCAAAGGTATTTAG